>NW_027530183.1:111731-575049 GCF_008692635.1 Crocuta crocuta | reverse complement strand
TAGCTTTTGCGTTAAAAATTTAGCATTCCTCATCCATCTTGGCTAGCAAAAGTCTAGCTGCCTAAGCATGGATTAAGATGAATCATCTGAGTTGTGCTTACTGTATTTTCGAAGTGTAGTTGCCTGAAAAGATGGACCCCTCTTTGAACTTTCCCGAGTCCAAACGGTGACAAGGTAAATTAGAAGTACGGCTAAGGTGCACTTGGGTGGCTCAATCCGTTAAGCCTGTGACTTCCGCTGAAGTCATGAGCTCACAGATTGTGGATTCCTGAGTTCGACCCCAGGGCTTAGGGCTCTGTGCTCACAGCTCAGAGCCTGGAGCCTGCTTCGGATTCTGTCTTCCTCTCTCTCTGTCCCTCCCCCACTCACATTCTCTCTCAGAAATAAACATTAAAAATTAAAAACAAATAAAAATAAGAAGTATGGTTAAAAGGTCACAGGAAAAGAAAATGAAAAGAAGCTAGAGGTATGGGGTCAGGGACAGTCTTAAAATGAATTCCAGAAGAGGGCTAACTGGTCGATCCTGTAGAAGGGAGGGAAGAGACCTACATGCCCTGGGTGTGGCTCAACCTCGGGCCCACAGTGCGCCCACCCTCCCCTGCGCTCTAATCCACCCGACCATCCACGCCCGCCCCCAGCTATCTACCCAGAGCAGGCGCCTGTGCACACCCGGGAACAGTCTCCTGACTGGAGCCAGCCACCCGAGGGGGTGTTCTCCGCGTGCGTGAATTCACCACCCACCAGGCACCCGCACCTGTTAACCCCTTACCACCTGTTGACTTGACTTGCCTTCCCTGCATTTCCATCTAATCATGTGCCAAACGTAGCTCGCTTACTTCACCGAGAGGACTGAGGGGGCGGACTGGGGGATTTAAGGTAACAGAGAAATAAAAGTTGGCACCTCACGCTCCATCGAGCATCCTCGCGTCTCCCACGGGAAAAAGCGTATCCCAGAGAAGCAGCCCAACCTCTCAGTCTTTGGGGACAAGAAGAGCAGAATGTCGGAAGCGAGAGGTCAACTTACTTTCGTCAAGCTCACTGTAGACACTTGACACAGAGGGTCCTCCTTGCCGCACCAACTCCCCACCCCCTCCCGGTCCACGACTCCTCTCCTCCCCGTTTCCCTAGCATTTCCAAAGCTGCCCCTTCCAATCCATTGATCCTTACCTGAATCCCTCTGATCCTCAGCACTACAACTCCTCTCCACCCGCCCCTAAGAACAAATTGTTAACAATTCCCCAATGTTATTTAAACGGAAGGGGGAGGAGAAGAGGCGCACGGAAAGGGAGGAGGCGGCCCCAGGACGCGGACGGTCCCCAGAGGAGGCTGCGGTCAGCACCCCCTGGTGATGAAAGGCTAGGGGCGGGGGAGGCGAGCCCGCGAACCTGTCGTCGAATTGCCACTCCCCGTCCCCCGCACAATTGGATCCGAGAGAAAGAGACGGAGGTCGGAAGGGGAGGGAGGGAGCGCGCGAAGGATGCTCAGGGCCGGCTGGGTCCGGGGATCTGCTCTACCGCCGGCACGCACCTCGCCCCGCGTCTCCGCGCTGGGTCTCTCGCCCTTTCGCTCGGGTCCCCTCTCGTCGTCGCGGTCTTCCTGCTCTTCCTTTCTCTCCTCCTCCCTCCCCTCCGCTCACCGCCCCCGCTGCTGATTTGTCAGCGCCTCTCCCCGCCCTTCTCCCGGCGCTCGCCGCTCTCCCGGCCGCGTGCACCTCGCTCCACTCGGATGGGGATGGGGGCGGGGGGAGGCTGCGCCTCACACTCCAGCCGCGAGCCCGGGCCTGGGGGCGGGAGGTGCGGGGTCCGGCGCTTCACCTCAAGTTCAAGATCAAGGGACTCTTGTGGCGACCGGGAGCTGTCAGGCTGAGGTTTCTCCCTCTTGCCCTCCCCCCTCCTCCGCTGCCTCCGCCTTTCCCGCCGGCTCCTCACTGGACCCCCTGGGGGAGCCAGCCTGGGGGAGCGGAGGTCGGAGAGATCGACCACCAAAGACAGAGCCATCTCTTGGGAGGCTCCTGAAGGAGGCAAGCCGCTCGCGAAGGATGCTCTTACCAGCACTACCAGGAAGAGCACGTTTCCCTCGCATCGCTGTAATGTTTTATTAACTAACGGCTGTAGGACACAGTGTTTAAGATGCTTTTGTTCAAACATCCTTCAGATCTTCCCTTGCTCTTAACCTCAGGTGATGAGGGTCCCGCGGATGGAGAGGAAACTAGTAAGGAAGAGTTACAGGTTGAGGCAGGAGGAGCCTCTTCAAATCCTCTTTCCACCCCACTATCACCATTTTCTTGTCCACCAATCCGCGGCTGCCAGACGCCGATTTCTTTCCCCCCATCAGTGGAATACGGAATAAATATTCCCCAGACGTCGATACCAAGCGGTCCTAAGGTTTTTCGTTCTCGAAATGGAATTTACTCTCCACCCTCGAGTGCTTGATGGAGGAGACAAATTCAGCGTGGTTTATTCTCCCGAACCATCACATTCAATTTCTTCGTCCCTTCTGCACCCGACTCACCTTTCTGATGTGATTCGCATTGCCCTCGGAGCTAACACCCCGCATACCCCATCCCGCACACAGACGCGCATATGTACGCGCGGGCTTGACAATTTTTGCATTGCTTAACATATTTTCACGTCTTTCAGAGCCGGAGGGAAAACAGCTGTTCCTGGATCACACCAGAATGGAGAACCAAGCTCCTCCCTCTAACAGAATCCATTTGCTGTTTTTGCCTGAATTGAGAGGATGATTTTAGCACTGAAGGGGGTGGGGGTGGGGGGGCACAAACACACAAGTCTTAGCTGTATGTTTTTTCTTCTTGTTGTTGTTTGTTTTATTTTATCTGAAATTTGAGTAAAATGCAATTAAATCTACAAACAACCCCTTGAAACCAAAAGAAACAGGAAGCAAATTATATGTGTAATTTGTTGACGTGAAAATGTGTTGAGCAATGCAAAAATTGTCAAGCCCGCGCATATGTTATATATGTATATTACAAGTCCTTGCATTATTGGTCTGCCTTTTTAAAAAACAGCCTTTCCAAACAGTCATATTTTGTTTCCTTGGGATCGCAAGGAAACTTAAAGAGCTGGTTTCCAGTCTGGCTTTGAGACTTTAAACAAGTTATGTCCTCTGTTCACAGTTTTCTTTTGTAAGTGAGATGAATACAGATGACCCCCTCTCTTTTCAACTTTTTATCATGGAAAATGTTTAAACATAAACAAAAGCAGAGAGAATAAAAGACTCCCATGTGAATATCACCCAACTGCCACCATTTTTCAATGCATGGCTAGTCATGTTTCGTCTACATGCTCAACCACTTTCCATTTTTTATCATCACCCCTCATCTTTTACTAAATCCCAAGAATTACATATATCCTTTTATCTGTAAATATTTCAGCCTGTATACATAAAACATAAGAACTATTTTTAAATAACCACAATAACACTTACATGGGCTTTTAAACAAATTCTATTATAATTTACATACAGTGAAATCATCAGATCTTAAGTGTTGTTTTAAATTAGATGTGAAAAACATATGCATCAGTGTAATCCCCACTATTTTGACAGAACATTTTCATCACCCCAGAAAATTCCCTTTTGCTCTTTTTAGTTGTACATATTTTAGAATTGCACAAAAAAAGAATCATATCATATGAAATTTTCCCCTTCTTTCACTCAACATATTTGTGAAGTTTATTCATGCTGCATGTATAAGTAGTTTGTTTCCTTTTATTACTTTTTTATTATTGCATTAATGTTTTTCACTGTGACCTACCACTGCAAGTTACCTTGGTAGACCATTATGACAATTATTTAATATATGATATGATATGCTTATAATTGAAAAGGAACCTCCTTGGAACCTAAAGTTTTAAGTCAAAGGGGTATATTCTTAGGTCCCATAGCAGACTAATGAGAGAATTATTTTGGAGTGGTTGTTGAATTTTTGTGCTTCTTTTAGCACAGCATGATACTGTAGCACCTTTATATGATACTTTATGCTTCACAAAAGACTAATGTACTGTATCATTTTATCACAACAAGTGGTAAATTAAGTTTTATTATGTAAGTTTTATAGTCAGGAAATCTGAAGCTCAAAGTATTTTGGTAAAAGGCTGAAATTGCCTAGCTGTTAAGTGGCAGAGCTAAGATAATCTATCAGGAACTGTTCCAAAGGGTGCAATAGTCTCCTGAGTTAACAGTTACTCTATAACTCTGCAGATTGGGTGTGGTATAGGGTGAGAGAAAAAAGGTGGGATGCAGTTCTGTTAGAAATAAGCTTTGGACTTGGATTTGACCATAGAAATCAAGAAGAACTTAAGCTATTATAAAACAAAGCATTCGTATTTAAAATTTTGCCTTTTCTACATTGGTAATTCTTTGTAGGGGAAAATGACTTAAAAAGGAAAGAAGGAAGGAAGGAAGGAAGGAAGGAAGGAAGGAAGGAAGGAAGAGAAAGAAAGAAAGAAAGAAAGAAAGAAAGAAAGAAAGAAAGAAAGAAAGGAAGGAAGGAAGAAAGAAGGAAGGAGGGAGGGAGAAAAGAAAGAGAGAAGAAGGAAGGAAGAAGGAAAGAAAGAAAGAAAAGAAAGAAAACTGTAAACCAATTTTTGTCATTTAGAATTATAGTTATAGTTCTGTATTCTACTCTTTTCTCCCTTCAAAGTGCCTTGAACATAGTAAGCATTCAATAAACTTTTAATTTCTGGTGGTGATATCAATAGTGACATTACTTATGTTCTACTTATAGTATCTTAGCTTTGTATTCTTAAGGAAATTGAATTATTCAAGGACAAAGGAAACTAGAGTTACTAAAGATATTATTTTTCTTTTCATCATTGGTTGACAGCATAGTATTAAGTAAGTTTTTAACTGTATAAATATAACTTTAAATTTTAAACTTGAGAAAAAAATTTGACTCATTGAATGGCCTATAGTTCATAAAGAATATGGAAGAATAACCTATTGGGAGACATTACTGATGTGCACATTTTCTTAATAACTACTACCTATATATTTGATTGTCTCTTTCATAAATGAAATCTACATATTTTGCTACTCTTTAATAGGATTTGTCGGAGGCCGTCTCCGACAGGTCCAGGGGTCCCTGAAGGATGGACGGTGTTGGCGAGAGAGTGAGAGAGCCCCGAGATCCTTTCTGATCACCAGGCAGGTATCTCTGTCCTGTCGGTTTTGGTGTCTTTATTTATAGGTTATGACATCAGAAAAAGGAATTTTTACAATGGATAACTCTTTGTGATAAGATGCTTTGGAAATTGTACAGAAGCAGGTTTTACAGAAATATTCTTGCAGAACTATTCCAATTATAGTGAGGTTAAGTAAATCTTATAACTAAAGAATTAACAGGGTATTCTTAGTAAAAGACAGGATACATATTTGTTCTAAGTTAATAACGCTAAGGTTAGGTCATAGGCTAAGTGTATAGATGGGCTAAAAGTCATTCCGTCTGGCTCTCAAGAGGACCAGTGTTTTTGAGCTGGTGAATGAGTTGTTTGTGGAAACCTATTTGATGCTGAATGTGTAAACACCATAGAGGCCCTAAATGTGTCAGCCTTTTGTTTGTGGGTAATGTTTTAGCTACTCTTATCTATCCTCATCCTAGCCACCTGTAAGGGAGGATGTTTGCAGAAAGTAGGCCTTGGGGAAGGGACTGCCATACATCACCAATTAGCAAAGATATATGTAGTAACTATGTTCTGCCCTTATCTGTACCTTAACACTAAATTAGGCTCTTTGTCTCGGGGCCAGGCTCAATTGTAACTCTTGTGTTCTTAACCCCCTTTATTATCTAATTCTTGGGTCTGCAAGGCCCATAGGAAGAGCCTTTTGACAATCATCCACAGAGCTTTCATCTAAAATCTCTTTTGTAAAGGCAGAATATGCTTTTCCTTATGAGGTATCTGTGTTCAGAATATGGGTCTGATATGGAATATTGTGAGGCCTGGTCAATACCAGCAGGCTCATTTCCAACATGAGCCAGTAGTAGCAGATGGAGATACCAGTTTTCGTTTCTCATGGCTGGAGCTGCAAACACTGCCATTTCCTTGCTGTGACTGTCATCCAGAGAGGCCGGTGCGGCTCCTGACAAGGATTGTTTTATCTGAGGTTAACACAGTAATTTAGGTAGAAATTAACATTGTATGAGATGCATGGTTAACCTAGACTCTCTTTGTCTTCCCCTTACAACAACTAATTTTCTAGGTGTACCATGTGGTGAGGTTGTTCTGCAAAATGGAACAACATGATAAATAAGGAAGCTTCTCATGACCAAGTATTAAAGAGTGAATAAGAATGGATTTAATGTGTTTTAAGTGAAGAAAATACAATCTTTACTATCTTTGTACACAAGGGGCAACGTAATGTTGATTCTTGGGTCATCTGTATCTTATTCTCTATCTGTACCTTTTTCTCATCTTCTGTAGATGTGTGAAATGCATCTTCATAGGCTTCTCTTGTAATTTCGTAGTGAACACAGGAGGCAAAGCCTAATGGATACAGTTGGGATAATACTGTGTAGGATTTTTAAAAGGGGTTGAGCTAGAGACAGGGCCATAGAGTTACTCCAAAAGGATAGGAAGAACAATGAAGAGGGAGCATAGTGTCCAAAGAAGATTCTCTAATTTGATCCCATCAACAACTTCATGCTGTTTCTACAATACCGTAGGCAGCAAAATATGATGGACATTTATTCCAGCATGGTGTAATTTATCACATCTACTAATATTGTAGTATATCATCAAAAATGTAGAATGACTATAAATTGCGACCATGAGAGAGTGCCGTGTGAAATAGGTAAAATTCAATGGCGTATCATTTTGAATATCCCTGTGGTTTTTGTGGTGCCAAGACTATGAAGATATGTGCAATTCTAAGACAAAGACTTTGAAGCCAGATAGGTAAAATATTTAAACACTTTAGGACTTAAAAAGTTCCAATGCTTTAGAAAAAAACATATTTATGAGCTCAAGAAATGCACTAAGTCCTAGTGAGCCTGGTAGATTTCTGAGAATAGGAGTACCAGGTACAAGTTAAACACAGGGACTCACCAAGTTTCGACCACTTAGTAGCAGTGGTCTGAGACACTGAGGTAACACTACGGTTACCTAGTCCTCTCCTGTAGGGTGCCTTTGGAAACTTTGTCACTACACCAGTTTCAACATTATTCTCAGCCCTCCCCAACCTCCTGTTCCACACACAACATACCTGAGATATCTAATGCCTCCCTATCAATAACTTTGGTTTACTATGGCAAATAAAACATTCCCAGCCAGATAGAGAGGTTGTGGGAAATTGGGATGAGGGGTAGGCAAGGAGTATTAACAGGAATCATTAATTTAAAATCTACCAGTGTCTCTTTTCTCTCTTTAGTGTATGGATTACAAGAACAACATCATTCATAGAATTTGCTTCAGTATCCTGAAGAAATAATAGTGATAGCAATAGAATTAACATTTACTATCTTTAATCAGCAGTTCTGCATTCTTGAAACCAGATTTCTTTAAAGGGGTGGTGGCAGAACTCTGTATGAATTATGTTGATTTGCCATGGGAGAGAAATAAAATGACACAACAAATGGTTTCCAAATTTGCCAGACTCATCAAGACAGAAGCTCTGAAAAGCTTCAGAATGAATATCCAATTCAGAGATAAACTCAGTCTCTAATGTTCCAGGTGAGTGAAGAATGGACAGACTGATATGGCAGTGACAGATCTACTTCCACTTTTCAGGAGCATTTGAGTTCAGCAGGGGAAAAATAAATGGATGAAAAGAAATATTTCAGGAGAAATTGTAATGTCTTGTGTAGCGTTTTTGAATTGAAGTTATATGCTTTGTAAACAGAAATCACAGCAAATTAATAAAATGAGCATGTTTTTCATATAACATCAAAATTATGCGGGCATCTGATTTATTTCCCTCTGTAGGTAATTTGATTGTAGATAATAGTAAGTGGTATGTAAGAAATTTTCTTGGGGTGCCTGGGTGGCTCAGTCATTTAAGCGCCCAACTCTTGATTTTGGCTCAGGTCGTGATCTCAAGGTTTGTGAGTTCAAGCTCAGCTCCACACTGACAGCAGGACACCTCTCTCTCTCTCTTTCTCTTTCAAAATAAATAAATAAACTTAAAAAAACAGAAATTTTCTTCAACTGTATATGAAAAGCATGTCATTAATGTTTTGAAAGCTTACTATTCCAACTAAAATTGGAAATTTACATTATTAAAAAATTAAGAAAGGGAAATTATTCAAAGAAGAAATTATTTAATGGGTACTTGATAAACAGTTTAGCATTAAAATATAATGACACCTATAAATACATATTCGTAACACCATTTTGATTAAAAAAATTATATTGTATCATGTATATAATCAATCTTTTTAAAATTAATTTTTATTTTTAATTTTTATAAATATCACTTGAATTCTGTTTCTCTTCTATTATCTTCACAAGAATGGGACAACAGTTTGTCTATATTTTCAGCCTAATGATTGTTTTTATATATTTATGTATTACGAATGAGTTCCTCTTAAATCAACTTTTCTGTGGTAAGCAATGATTGTTCATTAAGTCCATTTTGATTTAAATTCTCTTTGATGAGCACTGGGTGTTGTATGTAAGCGATGAACCACTGAACCACAGGGATCTAACCCAAGAACCAAGACCACACTTTATACACGGTATATTAGCCTATTTGACAATGAATCATATCTAAAAAATAAATTTTCTTTAATTTTCCCCATTAAACCATTATATTCAAAGCTGTTTTTTTGTTTTTGTTTTTGTAGATCAGGATAGGAAGAAACTCTGAGTAATCAGATTATCACAAAGAAGGATTTTTTTTATAGCAGTGGATATTAAACATTTAAGAATGGTTAAAAAATAAAGTGCATTTTTATTTAACATTATCAAAATTTAAAGTGCAGAAATTAATATGCTTAAATATGTAAATCTTCAATTCCTACAGGAAATCTAACTAGAGGTATGTCTTCAAGTTCATATATAACAAAGAAAAATAACACCCAAACATCTTTACACAATCACCAAAAAGAAAACCTAATTCACATAAAAAAAAATCTCACTGATGTTACTCAAATGTGTGCAGCTGATTTTCAAGCAAGGAAGTAGCATACGTCTATGTGATAATTAAAATACAGATAAAAGATTATAATAGACAAATATACACCTATGTAGATGTTATGTGCAGTAAAGAAAGAATAGCAGTGAAACGATTTGCCAAGTAGTAAAAGCAACCCATGTTTAATGGCTTAGTTTATTTCTCTATGTGTATAACAACAAGCAATTAAATGAGAATTCAATCTCCTTAATCATCATGGATTATGGTCTTAACTTGGAGGGAATATTTAAATGATTAAAATAACACCCTCACACATGTTAAAAATCAAAGTGGATTTCCATGATAGGACTGACTGAAAAGATATATAAATATAAGTTTGTGTTGTTACACAAATAGTACAAGCTCATTAGAAATAAATGCCTACAAGAAAAAGGATAAAGTATCATTGTGTCCAGCAATATGAGATAATCTGTTGACTCACCTGCTAAGAATTACCTTTTCTAAAAGATCATTAAAAAATATGTACCAAAAGCAATGTCTGTATATTTGAGCAATTTCACTTCTAGAGATCTGTCCTAAGAAATAATGTCATATACTCAAAGAAGGTTATTTGTGCTGTTTACTACAATTGTAAGAACATTCCTGCATTTTCCATAAAGTTAGCAATGTAATTTTCCAAGTTTCTGATTAGGTATCTTGCTAAGACCCCTTAGTCTTCATGCGATATGTGACATAACTAGTAAACAATAAAGCCTGTTGTCGCCATATTTTCTTCTTAAGTGGCACACAATGCACACAATGCAGCTCCAGATATTTACAGTTGACTTTTTCTTCCACTTGCCCTCTGCTGTTTAAGAGGGAATGGTTCGCTATATTTATTTAATAAACTTGTGAAAACGGAGAGCTAACATATGTAAATAACTACCATGATGGTGTGTGAAATAGCTAATTCTACCTAACTTATAAAGCATACTTTAGTGGAAAAAAGGGGGATAATCATTTTACTGTTCATCTCCTGAGACAAATGCCACATATGATTAAATAATGCTTATGGAAGTAAAGGATAGACTTAGTTCTGGACATGAAAGAGCTACTAATTAGATGAAAAGGAAGTGAGGATGAAGACACTTTCCCAGTGAGGCAAAAAAGTACGAAAACAAATGTCAAGCATCAAAATGAATCTACCTAGAAGCAAAAGAGAAGTGGTCCAAGTGCATCTTGTATTTATTACAAATTTCTCAGAATAACTTGTTTAAAACCATTCAATTTAATTGTCTATAAAATTAAAACTCCTTAAGAAATTATAGACATCATGGGGCACCTGGATGGCTCAGTCAGCTGAGCATTGGATTCTTAGTCTTAGCTCAGGTCATGATCTCACAGTTTGTGGATTTGAGCCTGAATTGGCCTGTATGGGCTCTGTGATGACAGGGCCAAGCCTACTTAAGATTCTGTCTCTCCCTCTCTCTGCTCCTCGCTTGTGGGCACACTCTCTCTCTCTTTCTCTCTCAATCTCAAAATAAATAAATAAAAATAAATAAAATAAATAAATAATAAAAAAATAAATAACTTAAAAAAAGGAAATGATTGGTATCAGGAAGTGAAGCAGGAGTTCAGCCATTTGCCATATACAGCGCACATGACTGGATTTTAAACTAGAAATCTAAGTAAGGGTGAAAATTTGGAACACTTTAGAAAAGCCAAAGATTACATCAGAGATGAAAAGATTTGAAAACATTGAACATTCTTCTGTCTAAAACAATTCTGTTCCCATCCTACCAGTAAAGCCAACTCTGTTAGAATAATTTCCAAAAACAAAACAAAAAAAAACATCTATCAGAGTGTATCAGCACTGGCAGGTGCATCTTGGGACTCATCAATTCTAATAGTTGAAGAGCTTCAACTTTGTTTTTATATATACAATTTTTAGTTAAAAACCACTCATATGCATGTAATTAAGAGAGTTATTTAGCATATGTAAACTTAAAGTAGACTGTTCTTATTCAGGAATTTTAAACCTTAAAAATACTGCAAGCAGTAAGGTTCCCCAAACTTGATTACAAAGCTGCAGGATGCATCCTGTAGTGGTACAGAGAGACTTATCTGAAGATGAGAAGAGATTCACAAGCATCATGTGTTATCATGACCTAGAAATGACCTGCCACAGTGGCAGAGAAGGGAAGAAGTAGTGAAACAGGGCACATGCTCCAATTCATTGTGAAAAGGATCAGCATCTCAGAGACTGCTCTGTAAGGAGAAACATCTAGATGGAGTCACTTGGTCCTATAAGAGAAAGGAACACCCTCTTTAATTCCTATCCAAAACAAGAGAACATTGCAGAACTTGTATCCTCTTGATTTCTGCTTGTAACACTTAGCTAGTAACATCCATGAAATTATTCTTATGTGATATTTTCCTCCATTAAAGCTTTAATTATTTGATCTAGATGATTTACACTTTCATGATCACTATAGTCCTACTTCTCAAGATTTCTTCCACATCTTTTGTTTCCCCAAGAAAAGATAATAAATTTAACACCTTTCTGAATAGCGCTTAATTGCATACAAAGAATGTTATACCTTTTAGAGTGCTAATTAGAGCCAGTAATAATATGCTAAGTCTCATCTAAAATCCTTTCGAATTATTCTGTCAGTGTTGGAATGGTGTTGAGTTTTTGCATACTTGCCAAATATGCAAATTAATTTTTGCTTTGGATTTAGAGAAAGCAATTTGAGGAAATTTCTCTATATGAATTGTATATTGTGACTGACATATTGAGACTTTTAATGAAGGCAAAGACAGATACAAAAGTTTCTCTGAATCCTTAGATGATAGAATTTAGACACTTCACATAATTAGGAAACCTCTTGTTTAGTCAGGATTTTTCTTCCCCCTTCGCCTTATCTTTTCTCTCTTTCAGTTTTTTCCTTTTATTTCTCATGACTTTCCCTTTCTAAAATATTGGTCTTGATTCAAGTAGCAGAAATTCATTTATCAAAGCACTGATAGCCAAGAGAGTTAACATCCTAAGTGTAATGGGTTGAATTGTGTCCCTCTCAAATTCAGGTATCGAAATCTTAACCTCCAGGACCTCAAAATGTGACTGTATTTGGAGATAACATCTTTAAAGAGGTGATTAAATTTAAAAGTGGTCATCAGGCTGGGCCTAAGCTAATATGATTGACTGAAGAGGAGATTAGGCCACACACACGCAGACAGAGAAGACAGTGACGACACTGGAGGGACATGCCCACCTACAAGCCAAGGAGAGAGACCACAGAGACCAACTCCGCTGACCCAGGATAATAATGAGAAATAAATTTCTGTTGTTTAAGCCACCCAATTCCTGGCACTTTGGTATGGGAGGCCTAGAAAAATAATCCATCAGGATGATGGTTATATTTTGAAATAAAAACTGTGTAGCTACATGATGAGCCTAGTGCTTCATACAAGTAACCTGAGGTTTGTAGAAGCCATGTGACGGGCCCAAGATTAACCAACCAGTGTCACAGCAGTGGATGATGCAGAGGCCATATTTTTACCATAGACACGAATCCCTTTGTTCACTCTCATAAACAAATATGCCAGGAAATAAGATACATAGAATTGGTACCATCCCATCCTCTCCTTTCAAGGGCTTGTTTTGCACTCTGCAGGTTTCAGAGAGTAAAGAACAAAATCTGGGGGTAGAAAACAAAAGCTGGCACTATGAATAACTTGGAATAAATATGCTCAACTAAAAATAAATTTAAGGCTTTTTTTTTTTATCTAAGTCTTCAAAATCAGCTTCACCAATATCACTTGATTGTTACCGTTTCATTTGTCATTCTTTAAAAAGAGTGGGGCTGAGGAGATTAACTTGAAATACAATTTGTATAATAAAGTTTAGGACTGAAAATTTAAAGAAATGAATGATCAGGTTATAAAGAATGTGTCTTCCGATTTTACCTTTCCTATAACCAACTAGAAGATCAAAAGCATTCATTATTCATTTTTTACCTTTCCACCTTGTAGGCCTTTCCGTTCTAAACTGCCCACACAATCCAGTAGAAATCGTACATGTTGATTGATAAATGACATATAGACAAAGAGAACATCACTTATATTCCAAGAAATTTACTTTTTAAATATATTTTGCTGGACTTTGAAATTCTGGTTGTGATCCAGTTGCTCCTAAATATTCAGTTCAAATTAATGATTATTTATCAAACAACTGAGGGCCTCACATTTCTCTACACCTCCAGAACTTGGCATGTATCAGAGAAAGCACCCAGGAGGTTCCCAAGCACCTCTTTACCCACTAATCTCTCAGCCTCTCTTTTGGTTCCATATTTCCTTTTGTAGGACACTATCTACTTACACAAGGGATTCCTGTGAGGACTAGAGTTCTTTGACTTTCAGAGTGCATATCTTTAGAACCCAGCAATTTGTCCCAAAAGCTTCTTAAATGCCAACTGTGTACATGAAAATATTCAAATGCTATTTTCACTTTGATTCAAATTATTCAAAATATTATTGTACCATTTTAGCTTTGCTATTTGGTATTTTCATTAGACTCAGGTTGAGTGAGGCATTTTGATTCTTTCCCTTTCTGACCTATAGTTTCCACCTTTACTAATTTTATTACTCTCAAACCTCTATGAGTGAAACATATTTATCCAGCCAGTAGAATCATTTATTCTTGTAGGGTGATGAAACTTATCAGAATAAAAAAAAAAAGAATAAACCTGAAAAATGTGTGTTCATCTTTCTCCATTGTTTTTACCCGGATGTTGAATTGTTTGCTTCCCAGACTCAGTCCTGAGATTATCAATCTTGGCAGAAACACTTTCAAAGACAGAACTATTGGATACTCTGCAAAGAAAATGAAAACTTGAAAGGTGCCATCTAGTAAGGTATAGATTCATGGATCCCTTGCGAAGCATTAGAATATTCTGGTTACTGTATTCCTCGGACTTTCTGTCCTTATAGCTTCAATAAAATGTGTTTTGATTTCTGCTATGTATACTCCATGACAAAATTGTGATTCAAGTGGAACTTTTAAATAAATGCAGGCTCATAGGTGATGAAAAGAAGCACTGAGAATAGAGATAATTATACAAGCAGAAAAAATTTTGGCAACATTAAGGGTTAGTCTCCTTTTTCTATGAAAAACATATAAATATGTGCCTACTCAAATTATTGTCACATTTTCCCCCATTGAACACATTAAATAGAGAAGCTTGACTTCCACACTGGGCCTATTCAGGATACAGGGTATTATTGTATGAATAAAGACCATAACAGGGTACTTGTGCAGTAGATATGATATGTTCATGATGATAACAATAATAAATTATTATTTAAATTTTAGAGTCCTAAAGTAGAAGATATATCTTAGTAATGTATATTTGAAATTTTGATTAAAAAGTAATAATTTACCAGAATGAATGCCAATTTTACAACTAGATTCTCATATTTGAGTAATCAATTGAACAGATGATGATAATTTGACAGTTCTCTGTACCTAAATTAAGACAATTAACATTGCATTAAAATTTGTACTGAGATATTAATTTGCTTTTCATGAACACCAAATACTCAATTCCTTGCCAATGGATTATCACAAAATAAACACCTTGATATCCATTTTTATTTTGTTTTATTTTGATAGAGGGAAAGTGCACATACACTTATGAGTGAAGGATGTGCAGAGAATGAGGGAGAGAGAATTTTAAGCAGGCTCCACACCCAGCATGAAGCTTGATGAGGGACTCGCTGTCATGACCCTGAGATCATGACCTGAGTTGAAATCAAGAGTCAGATACTTAACTAATTGAGCCGCTCAGGCGCCCCAACACACAATGATACCTGAATAAGTGAATTTGCCGAACAAAACTGATGATGAGAAAAATTTTGATAAACTTAGGAAATATCACTGTACCAGTTACAAAGCTACTGCTCCTCAGTCCAGGTCTATTTTTCCTTTTTTACCTCACTGGTGCTAGGGCTAGAATCCACAAACCATGTTCCTTTGCCTGCTGTTAGATTTGAAGACATAGCGGAAGATGGGAGAGAAGGGATTTTTGATCCTTACTTGCTGACCGTTATTGTTGGTATAACCTGACTCCGACCATCTTCCTTCATACCAGTAGCAGCAATTGGCTCCGTCCACAAGGTGCTTCGTATATTTCTGGTAACAATCTTGTTGCTGCCCTCAGGGTTTCCAGGAGCTGGAAGGCAGCGTTCTCTCCTCAGACGCCCGAGGTGAACCAGGTGGGCCTCTCCCCTTGGGCTTCTGAGTTAACAGCACCAGCCAGCCAGGCATTGCCCCTTCCTCATGGGTGTCATTTCCTCAGGGGTCTGATTGCAGCTCTGGCTCCTGAGATGCCAGCCCCCTCTCCTCAGAAGTGTGAATACCAACTTGACAGGAGTCCCACTTTAAGATTTTAGATTCTGGTAACTCAAACTTTGACCTTCATTGCGCCAGTCCTATGGGTGACCCCTGTTTTCTTGTACTCACTAATCTCTGTGTTAACCCATTATGTTATTTTTCAGCCCTTCAACACAATGTAAACAAGTCTTATATTAGGTTGTCTCTGTTGAGAAATCTATTATTGCTCCTGTTCCTAAATTAAACTTTACTGATATACTCAGTGATTTGGATAAAAGAAGGTTGACACTATTCTTTATTATTCTAATAAAATTATAGAATAGTTTATAAAAAATGTATCCTAAAAACATTAAAAACAGATTCAATAAACAAAGCTTTCAGATTATTAGCCTTATTTAATACCTAAAATAGTTAATAATAAATGCATTCATTAATTAAATGTACAATAATATTTCTAGTATGTTTTTCAATGTAATTTTTGTAGTTCCTTCAATAAGGCCAAAAAAGAGAACTTTAGTCTATACCTCAGTAACTAATTTAAACATTTGAATTAGGAGACTATAACAAAAAAGGTATTTTAAAATTCCACAGTGGAAATTCTGCTTCAACATACAGATGTATAAAATTCTATTTTGCTATTGCCACACCAAATTTCACAAACTAATACTCTTCACCAGCTAGTGTAACACTCTGTGGACAAAGATGATTTGATTGACAACATGTTTCCTCCAAGTCACAAATTTATAAATAACTCAAGATACTATCTTGCTTTCCCTTACCTGTATGTAAAACAAACAAGAAAATGTACAAAGATTAAGAACCCACTACCTCCGATAGTGAAAAAGAAAAGGGATAATATTTCTTGAACACTGACCTGGGGCAGGTAATATGCTCATGGCTTCATTTAGAATTTAGTTCTCACATTAATTTTTGAGATATCAATCATTAATCACATTCTCCTTTTTATTTGAAGCATGAGGAAACAGAGTCCTTAGAGAGCCTTAAGTGTTGGGCCTAGATTTCAGCCGGATCTCCTGCCTTCAATTTCTGTGTTGTTTTTTTTTTATTATTGTATCTCTAGCCTAGCTGGTACTCAATACAGTCATTACATGAGAGAACAAGTCTAATCTCTATCTCCCAACAAGTCTCACTTCTTATATTACATAACATTTTCAGAATATGCCAACTATCACACAGTTTATTGAAGGAGTACTTCCTATATCCCTCCTCTCCTTCCTCCTCTTCCTCTATCTCCAGCTCTTTCTCCACCTCTAGCTTCTCTTCTTTGTTCATTTCACAAGTGTTTGCATTTAAAATCTGTGAAAAATTCATTTCCTTCCTACTAATATGTAGTTGTGTTTTTTTTTTTTTTTTAATTCAGGACACATACAGCATTCACTATATATATGTGTGTATATATATGTATATATGAATGTACATGTATTTACTGTCAACTTAGTGATCATTAGGAATTCATAGCAATAATTCATAGCCATAATTTTCATCACCTATATTAGTTCCTAAAATAGCTGTCTCGTAGATCCATTTGATTTTTAATTGGCAGACAGTCTAAATTGAAGTACATGATTTAAATTAAGAACATCAAATTAAATTCTCATTTGTGTCTGAACAAACATTTTGTTTAGTATCAATTGATGAGAAATTTTTGACTCATCCCTTTTTCAGAAACAGCCAAGTATATTAATATGTATATCTTATGTTTCTCTAAACTCATTTCAGTAATTTAATAAAGCTGTTGCTTGAATGACTCAATTGTCTCACACATTCTTTGTTTTTGTTCCTTAAAATAATAAATTAGTAACACCTGGGTGGCTCAGTTGGTTAAGCGTTTGACTTTGGCTCAGGTCATGATCTCTCAATTTGTAGTTTCAACCCCCGCATTGGGCTCTGTTCTGACAGCTTAGAGTCTGGAGCCTGCTTCAGATTCTGTGTCTCCCTCTCTCCCTGCCCCTCCCCTGCTCATGCTCTGTCTGTCTTTCTGTCTCTTTTTTCTCAAAAATGAATAAACATTAAACTTTTTTAAAAATAAATAATAAAATAAAATAAATTATTTATTGTTTATTGGCAAGACATTTGCACTTTTAAAATTCTTGAATTATATTTACAATCCTTTGAGGTTTCAATTTTTAATCTATTATAATGTTTTTCACCTGATTTAACATTTTAACTTTCAGAGCTAGCAGGTTTTGAAAATCTCAAAATGGCAAGATGAGATTTGAGATGCATTAACACTTAGTGTTTATTTAAAATATAAGGAATTCCCACAGGAAAAAGTGTAAGACAGTTTCTACCCAGCATATCCAGAGAGCAGGCTGAATTCAGAGGAGCTAGCAATAGAGTATTGAATTCATAATGCTAGATTTTAAGCGATGAGAATGACAAATAGCTCCTTCCAGTAGCTTTCTCAGTAAATATGGAATGTTCACAAGAAANTTCCCCCCCCCCCCAAAAGTAATGAATCCATGTAAGACTACTGGCTCAAGACTTTCATGATGGTGTCATCACTCAGGTTCAAGAAGTAGCTCTTCCCTATCTCCAAACACTTTTTTTAAGCCCTCTAGCCAATTGACATTGACTCTCCATTGAACAATGCTTTTAGAATTAGAAACGTTCTAGTCCAGTTTATCAACCATGCTTAAAAATTTACACAACATAGGAAAGTTTTATGATGCTTTAGGTAACATAAACTTGCTCATGTTTAGAATAGCTAAACTGTTGCTACTACAGTTAAATTCAATGTTATCACCAACTGTGGCTGTCAGATAACTCTTAAAGGACCTGAAATGGAGAGTATTTATAAAAACTCCATCTTCTCATCTCGGGTTTTAAGTCACAGATGCGGCATTCTGAGGAGGAGGACGAGGAATTTTTGAAGGCTATGGCTATTGAAGCTTTAACATCTTCTGGAGTGAATAACTGGATACTGAAATCTGTCAGGAAAATAATATAGCTACTGAAATTCTACCAAGGGATGGGAAAGAGGAAGTGAACATAGTATGGTTAAAGGCAATGAAGGAAAAAAAAAACTTCACATTAGTATTCAGACAAGGTGAAATTGTTGAGTAAGTCAGGCTACCTTGACTTACATGTTTGACTTATCCTTGCGGACCAGGAGTCCTTGAGACAAAGCTTGGTTCTGTTCATATTAGTATTCATAGTTCCTAGTCTAGAAGCTAAAACTCCAGAAGAACTGAATAAATGTGGTTATAACTGAATGAAATTTTACACATTATGCCATGGTTTTGCCAAAGGCATTAGTAAACTCAGATATCTATTTCTGAAATATGAATATATTTCTTATGCTTTTCAGTCCTTATAATCCCAGGCTGGTCTGTAGCCTTTTTTACTATTGATAATCCCCATGGTTTAAAATCCTTCAATTCTAAATTTCTTTGATACGGTGACTCTCTGATTATTACCTTACTTCTCCATTTCTTCATAAGTCTTTTTATAGACCCTCCCCTTTTTTTCTATTCATTACTCCTCAAAAATTCATTTCTCATTCTGATATTCTCATTCTGGCAAATGACAGCACCAAACACTAAGGTAGCCAAGACAGAAAGCTGTAATTCATCCTTGATCACATCTTTCTTCTCCCTTCCTTTCTAGTCAACAAGTCCTTCAAATCTATCTTCTTAATATTTTGTCCATCATTGATCTCCTCTCATTTTCCATAGTGGTCTCTAAATTCACACATAATTTTTTTTCCCTGGATATCTGAAATAATTTTGTTGCCCAAGAGTACGTACCTCTCTCCTTCAATATTTGCAGTCAGGTTGAACTTTCTGATTTTCTCTATCTCTCATGCCTTCCCTCATCTCACACCATTACAGACTCACTATTATTTACAGGGTGAGTAATAATCTTCTCTAGGCTGGGCCTCTGTGTACCTGTCTAGCCTCACCCATGGCTCCTCGGATGTCTTAGTCCAGTTCTGCTAAATAGTTACACCTTCCTGTATGTTCATAGCTACTTCACACCTTCATGCCCAGGCCTGGAATAGCTTCCCCCAAATTGTCTGTCAGAGACACTGAGATACCACCTCACGATGTGGAGAAACGGGCACCCTCCTACACTGTTGGTGGGAATGTAAACTGGTACAGCCCCTCTGGAAAACAGTGTGGAGGTTCCTCAGGAAACTAACAATAGAACTCCCCTATGACCCAGCAATAGCACTGCTAGGAATTTACCCAAGGGATACAGAAATGCTGAGGCATAGGAGCACATGTACCCCAATGTTCATAGCAGCACTCTCCACAATAGCTAAAACATGGAAAGAGCCTAAGTGTCCATCAACAGATGAATGGATCAAGAAGATGTGGTTTATCTATACCATGGAATACTACATGGCAATGAGAAACAATGAAATCTGGCCATGTGTAGCAACATGGATGGACCTTGAGGGTGTTATGCTGAGCGAAATAAGTCAGGCAGAGAAGGACAAATATCATATGTTTGCACGTATAGGAGGATTAGGAGGAACTTAATGGAAGACCGTAGGGGAGAAGAAGGGGGGAAATGGTGGGGGAAAGGGGGAGTGGAAAACCATGAGAGACTCTTGAATGCTGACAAAAACTGAGGACTGATGGATGTGGGGGGGGGATGGGCACGGAGGAGGACACTTGTGGGGATGAGCACTGGGTGTTATATGGAAACCAACTTGGCAATAAACTATTTGTAAAAAAAAAAATTGTCTGTCAGAGAAAAAACTGCTCATCTTCCAGGACTCAGTTGAAAAGTCATTTATTTCATAAAACTGTTCATTTCCCAGCACGTTCTCTTGATCATGTCCTCTTTTGTGCTCTCACAGTACATGGAATCTAATTACAGCAACTTTTTTTTTTTTTAACACTTGTATCCTTCTTATGTTACATTAATTGTTTTCAGTTTCTCAGGTTCCAAGTATGGCCAGTACCTTGCTCAAGTAGGTATCAGTAATAATTTGTTGAAGAAGTAAATGAGCATGTTAAAAAGAATATAAAAAACCGTATGTCTATACTTAATAATCCAAGTATGGTAGACACAGAATATCATTTGTAACAAAAACTTTCATTTTAAAGGTAAATACTCAGAATTCAAAAATCAACATTCAGTGTCTATTCAATGCCAGACATGGTGTTGAATATTAGAGGGACAAATATGATTAAGACACAATCCATGATTTTGATGCACTCAGATTTTACAGCAAGGAAATCAGGGTGTGGGATCAATCTTGCCTTCCTTAGTAGTAGGACATCATGAATGAAGACTTTGTATGTATAATTATGGAATTCAAATTAAGTAATGAATGCAATGAGAAGAGTAATCATACAATTTATTATTCAAACCAAGCACTTGTGAAAGTGAAAGAGAGCACTACAAATAATCACAGCTAGACTGTAGGAGTAAACACTGCATTCTCTACGTTTGGACAAACTGGGCTATATCTTTAACATAGCAATAGGAAGAGTGATAAAAGGTTTAAATAAGAGAGAAATGTGATCTGATTCATTTTGCTTAAAGAGCACACACTGATGTTATTCTGTAGATGTTTGGAGGGAATGAAAATTATATTCGGGGCAAGCATTTAGGTTGTTATTAAAATTATCTAGAAAGAAGAGGGGTGAAGGTAGAAACATATAGATAGAAAACAGACTGATCCTGAATTTATATCTGGATTCAGGGATGAGCATTTCCCTAAACATAGATCACAATAGAGGAAAACACATTGTGAAAAAAACTTTTGTATTGTTTGTAACAATACAGTCAGATTTGGTTTTTGTAAGAATAAATACTTAAAAGTTGAGGAAGTACTTATCTATAGCAGATTTCTTTTTTCCCTACATGATGCTAAATAAAGTGCTTTGGTTGGTTTCCCCCTAACTACATCAGTGGTTCTCAGCGGGCCTAGAATGGGTCCCTAGAATGTGCATTTCTAACTTATTTCCCAGGTGACGCTGATGCTACTGGCCCCGGAACCATACTTAGAGACCCCCCTGAGTTACATGGACTGAAACGGCCACTTGGCTGATGTCAAATAAACACAATTCAAAGTAAATGACACTTGTACTACTTTACTTTGAAATTATTTTTTCAAAGTAAAGTAGTACAAGTGTCATTTACTTTAAATTGTGAAATTATTTTAGCACTACTTTACTTTCTATATATATGTTAGCACTTCAGACTATTTTTGTAAAAATTAGTTTTTCCTTACATTATTCCTATGGATATATAAGTTATAAGTATACTGTAGGTTCATCATCCAAATGAAAGTGAAGATTGCTAACACCATTGCTAAATGTTTATTGATTCCTATTATGACTCAAGCTGTGACCTAAGTGCTATAAATTAATTAACCTCATTCAATCATCTGAATTATGTTGGGTATTAATAATGATATGCACTTTGCAGATAAGAAAACAGAACAACAAAGGCCTTATGTTGGGGCAAAGGACCTAGGTTGGGCTGATCCAGAATTTTGTTTTCTTTGCCACGTTCTTTTGTTCTGCTTTAGGCAATGAAGCAGATAACATATTCACACAGGGATTATGGACATAACCTAGAGCTACTACTGCTCCTTTTCTAGCACTGATGTTTCCTGCTTTGAAATATCAGGTCCTTTGGCAGCATCGTGGTTTAGCAGCATGTTGTTATTCTGTGGTTTAACAGCATGTTGTTAATCCAGTGAAAAGCACACTGAGCTGCCGTGCATATTTATATATTTAAATAGCACTGGGTATTTCAGTTTCATGGTCCACAATTTGTTCCCTGGAAAACAGCAGAACCTTCTGTAAATCCCTCTTTATGGGTTCTGTGGCACAGATCCCAAACAAGGAGGGGGAAGGAGGAGGCTATATACTAAGAACATATGACAATGCTCCAAACTTTACTTTGAAGACTCCCTCCTTTTACATGTCGGTGGAGGTCTGTGGCTGAGATCAGTCATCAGACGGAAGTTACTTAAAGCAGAGAAGAAGTAGGATTTTGCCTTGTCTGAGTGGGTTTTAATTAGCTACCTTTTCATATGAACCACACTCTGTTGACTTAGGGGGTGAACATGAACAACTGAGGCACTTGTACCTTCAAATCCAGCAAGAGAGTACAAAATTATAATTTAAGTAAGCCAGTTTCTTAAGCATTATTTATAAGATAATTAGAAAAGAGCAATAGGGATACCTGGCTGCCTCAGTCGATTGAGCGTCTAACTCTTAGTTTCAGCTGAGGTCATGATCACACTGTTTGAGAGTTCCAGCCCCTAATAGGGTTCAATGCTGACAGTGTGTGGCTTGCTTGTGATTCTCTCTCTCCTTCTCTCTCTCCCTCCCCTACTGGTGCTGGCTGTCTCTGTCTCTCTCAAAATAAATAAATAAACTTTAAAAAAGTTGGGAAGGATAAAATAAATACTTTTCATTATATACATATTGTTTTGAGATTCATTTCAGATGATGAGACCAAGGGGTTAGTAGGTGAGTGTAGAAATGTATGAACTTTCTGAATTTTATTTTGGTGGCTGAAGAAAAAGGCAGCTATCTCTCCTGTTATGGGCAAACCATTTTCCTACATTTCTTGGGCCTCTATAAGGAGAGATTTTTCCTTAAACTCTCCTGAATTCTTTCCTTAACCCTTACTCTGTCCCAGGAAGATGGGATAATTTAAACAATAGGTAAAAATCAGAAAGATACACTATTAGGCTTGGCTCAACCTCTTTTGTTACCAGATGGGAAAAAGAAGCTTTCCTTCTATTTATTCATGACAGAAGTCTACTCCTGACACTGCCTATTCTTTGGAGTGCTTCCTCAAAATTCTCCAACTCTCCCTTCCTTTAGTGCTGGAATCAGCCAGGTCATCAGAGCTTTCCAGAAGGGGCACTCTCAGCCTAGAATAGGATTCTTATGCACGAGTTCCTACTCCTTTTTGCAGTTTCACTCTCTGACCCCTAGCCTTGTTCCATGTGGAGTTCACCAGATCCTCTGGAGAACCCCGGGACTCATATCTATAGATTTATTCTGGGGCCTTATGGTCAGAACATGTCATGGATCACTTCCCACTGGCTAGATAAGTATTTCTTTAGTAAGAAAGATTCAGTCAGAATTGTGCTGATGTGCCTATGTAGGGTGACTCACTCATGTTAGGCCCAGGACCAGTTCAGGGCTCTGGGCTACCCATGGACTCTCACTAACCCATATGTCTGGACTCTTGCATGCATTCTCACCTATCCATGTTTCCTGCAGGGTGCCACCTCTGGTCTGCAGCACATAAGAGGTGGAAATGCTGGAAGGTATCCTTTACCCACAGCCATTGTGCCATTCACTCCGCAGGCCCCAGACCAGCCATCAGGCAGATTCCAGGGGTAGCTGCACCTATCTGCTCTAAGGGCTTTCAAGATAATTGCTCCATATTGCCTGTGAGTCTTTCTGATAATGTCCTCGCTTGCTTCTCAATGTGGTAAAGCCCAAAGTCATGTTCTCAGGAAGTTGGTCTGTTGTGCGTTTTTTAAAAGTTTATTTATTTATTTTGAGAGAGATGGAAGGAGTGAGTGTGGGGGAGCAGCAGAGAGAGAGAGGGAGAATCTCAAGCAGGCTCCACATTGTCAGTGCAGAGCCTGCAGTGGGGCTCCATCTCATGAATCCATGAGATCATGACTAGAGCTGAAACCAAGAGTCCAATGCTCAACTGACTGAGCCACCCAGGGGCCCCAAGCAGTGGGTCTTAAAGGGTGCTAGAGATGGAAACGGACATTTTTGTGTAAACGTGGTTCCTATACTTTCTCAGTCTCTAGCCCCTCCCCTATCCTCCTCCCTGGTGGTGATGTGTGAGAGGCAAGGTGAGATCACACTCTGGAAAGTCAGTGATTATATCATAAAGAGTTCAAGAGAAGACACGGAAGATGAGTTGTTCTAGGTTTATGAAATAAAATTCCCAACAGTAAAGTTAACGTGAGAGGGAGAAAAAATTGTTAACATTCTCCTGCGTACTCTAAGATTTGTATGGTTGTCATCAACAAAACACAGTAATAACTCTTGAGTCTTTAGATGCTGGTATTCACAGGCAGCGCAGCGGATGCTGCACCCTGAGTAACTCTGAAAGCAGCAGTAAATACATGCTATTAGGCAACTGCAGAGGCAAGACAATCCATATCAGTTCAAAACAAATGGATTCTGAGGAGCCAAGACCTCATGAATAACCTGTTATTACAAGGTGGGAGATATGAAATTTACTAGGAACCGTGCCTTTGACAATAAACATGGAGACATAGTTCCTGGATCTGAACAGGAAAAATGGTGTCTGATACTGTGAAGAATCTTACCCTACATTAAATGTACAATAAGAAAAGTTATATACCTCTTCTCCATTCTAACTTTATCAATAAATCACTATACCCCTCGTGGACCCATGGGTTGTGTAATACATTTCTAAATGAATTTTTCTATAGACAGAAGTCCAGCACACCCTCAGGCTCTGCCCTAAATCTTACCTGTGTGAGCCCTGTGAGGAGGCTTGTTTCAGTTTAGTGCTACTGAGGAATGAGGGAGTAAATTTACCAATTCTGTTATTCAGTGAGTAGGCCTCTTGGTTTCTTAAATTAAGCCACAATTTCTAACTTAGCTTCAGTATTAATACAGGTAATGTTTTTCTTTATTCTCTGCTTTATTCTCTTTGCCTTATTCCCAGCAGTTTCCAAATCCAGATACAGAAAAACACTGCTATATATCGAGGCCACTTAGGCACCCAAACCCACCTCCATGTTCATTATTTTTGTATGTGATGATTAAAAAGTAATGAGCTGATGGGGCACCTGGGTGGCTCCATTGATTAAGTGCCTAACTGCGGCTCAGCTCATGATCTCACAATTTGTGAGTTCGAGCATGGTTTGTGAGCATCGGGCTCTGTGCTGACAGCTCAGAGCCTGGAATCTGCTTTGGATTCTGTCTCTCTCTCTCTCTCTGCCCCTCCTCCACTTGCACTGTCTTTCTATTTCAAAAATAAATAAACATTGAAAAAATAAAGAGCTGAAAGCTAAAGGAATATAAAAAAAAACTTCCAGTCAACTGATTTTTTAATATATTTCTCTGCCCATCCGCTTCATTCCTTTTTTTTTTTTTTGTCTCAGGAGGATTAATCTGTTATTTAGATGTGTAGTTTAGAGGAATACATCTTACCTCAAGACTCAGTCCCATGAGAATGTTGAGGTGAAACAGTGTACAGCTCTTTTCAAACACTGTCATATAAATCATGCCATCAACCTATCTTAAAAAAACCTGTGAGATGGATAGTTATATCAACTTATTAGGGCCGCCCTAACAAAGTACCACAAACTGGTTGGCTTAAAGCAACAGACATTTATCCTTTCCCAGTTCCAGGGGCTAAAGGTCTGAAATCAAGGTGTCCACAAGGCTGCACTCCCCTTGAAGCCTCTGGGTAGGAGTTCTCTCCTGCCCTCTCCTATCTTCTGATGGTTGCCAGCAGCCCTAGCCGTTCCCTGGCTGATGGACACACCACTCCAGTTCGTGCTTCTGTCTTCACATCTGTGTGTGTCCACACCTGTATCCAAGTCTGCCTGTCCTTTCTTTGATAAAGACACAAGTTACTCGATTTAGGGCCTGCTCCATTACAGCATGACTTCACCTTAACTTGATTGCATCTACAGAAACCCTATTTCCAAATAAGGTCTGCAGCCGCACACAGAAGGAAAAGTTCTCAGACACTTAGACGGAGTGGACGTGCAGGGCTGCCTCTGCCAGTGAAACAGCATGGTCTTTATTTCATGTTCACCAGGTGTAAACATCAAAGAATCTTAAAGTACAGGAGGAAAACACAAAGAGCCTCTAGACATAGACCAAACACACAACTGAATAATCCAAGTATGCACCCAGTCTCAAGGTCTTTAATCTTAACCACACTTTAAAGTTCCTTTTGCTATGTAAGATAACATAGTCATTCATCTCAGGAACAAGAAGTGAGCATCTTTAGGGGCTCTTATTCAACAATGAAATTGTTGGTCATAAGAAGATATGCATATACTCAAGTTTAGCAGAAATGCTGGTTTTTTTAAAGTGGTGATATCAAATTGCACTTCTATCATCTGTGGATGAGAGTTGTCAGTACTTGATATTTTTGTCCTTCCTGGCTTTTGCTATTCTGAAGAAGAGGACCATGATGTGTACCTCAGTTCTCCCCAATTCCAGTTTTCTATATTTTTCAAAATGCTAAGTTAAGAAATACAAAGGTCTGAGGTTTCAAGCTACAAGTTTTGACCAGCAAGTTCTAGCCAGGCACAGTTTCACAGAAGATCCAAGACTCCTGGGTCAGAGCTGAAAACAGTTCCTTACTCACAGTAATAGTAGGGGCCAGACTACACACCCAAATCCCCATAGGACAGCACAATGTTGCCTGTGCATGAGGGTGTTTGCATACAGGAGGAAAACCTTTATATTGAGACACACAAATCTTTTATAATGGAGAATATTTATGTCTGCCTTTTGCCCCAGAATAAAACACTATGACTATTTTCCAAATCATCATAAAATCTCCTCTTGTTTTGAAGAAAGACACTCTCCACATAGTCTAAGGCATTCCCCATACCAATATCTCTGGAAATACATTCAGGAACTAAGGCAGTGAATGCACCTGCTTACAAGACATACAAGAGAATTGTCTCTTAGACTGTTGTGTACTTTTAATCTGTTATTGGGTTTGGTAAGTAGATTATGATACGTTCAACAAATAATTCATCAGCTGGTTGTGTGGGGTATAATGGAAAGCACTACCAAAAAAAGGAAATTAAAAGACTTCCTTGTTTCCTCAAGAAGCTTACAAACTGGTAGAAGATGAAAAACACAAACAAGGATTATATTACTATTAAATAAAATGTGCTGAGTATGTGCCGAAAGGCTTTCTTTATGTCGAAACAATTCCAAAACTTACTATTATTAAACTTTGCTTCTTCAGTCTTTGATTTGTAGAAGTTGAAACTGTTATATAACCAAATCTCTCCATTTTCTAAATGTCTTGTGTCCTGGAGCTTAATAGGCTTATATTCATAATGTAAAGTTTTCCTTAAAAGAAAATGGGGAGATCATTTGTTGCTGTATGTTTAGAAAAGAAATCTGCAATAGTGATTCTTCAAACAGGTCTTTATGGATAACTGGAAAGAAAGAGATGGAGAAAGGGTAGGTATTTTAAGTAGAGAGAGAAGAAGTGTAGAGAGCAGATCTAGAGAGCTTAGGGTCCGTTCTTCCTAAAAATAGACTAAATTTGGACAATAGAAATGAGTACAATGTTGGATGGCCAATTCAATTGGAAAACAGTTCAACTTGTTTTTCACAAGTATAGTCATTTGATCTTAATTCTTCATGAATAAAAGTGTTTAGTACACAGCCTGTAGTAAAATGTGCTTTTGATTTATTGAACTAAATAGAATGAATACAGGGGCTCAGTATTAAGCCTTAAAAATCTTTGAATATGTGTGTGTATGGGGGGCGGTCGGAGTCGGAGAGGGAGTGCATCAGGGCAGGCACAGAGATATTGATGTGTACTCGAAAAAGCTGAAGGTGCATCGTGAAATGAATTGGCAATAATAGAAGGTGGAGGCTCTGTGGGAGCAGGTGCCAGAGAGTCCAGATTAAAAGCATGCTGTACTGGAAGGTTTGATGGAAAGGAGGAGTTGAATATAAATACAAATCTGTATTTCAGCAACAAAAATCATACATTTTGAGGCTACCTTTTTCCTCTTCGACATTGGAAAAAATGGTGGTACCTTTAATTGTGGAAAAGAAGGTAGGAAAATAAATTTAAGTGAAGAGGAAAGCTGAATTAGGGTTTTTTTCAACATTTTAATGAATCACTGAGGTAAATACTTCCTTCCACCCTTGCCTTTCAAAGCTGTGGGACCACTGTTGATGAATGTGAGATATGATTTCTCTAAGGCAGCCTGCCACAAGGGCTAAGAGGTTGTGGAAATTTATCATTTCCTGACACAGTGAATCCTTGATATCACACTGCCCCTGTTTACTTTTACATGTTTACTGTAGCCTCACTGTGTGTCTGAGTTGGGAAGTGATATGGACCAGCTCAAGGTTAAGTCCATAAGATCGAATGTGAATGGCTTAAAACAAGTCATATTCAAATTAATGTTTTCACTCTGTCTTTCTGTATGTAATATTAATATATTAGTCATAACACCAATAAAACTTTGAATAAACATTTCTAATACATTTCAACACTGAATATTTTTTTAAAGTCTTTACTTTGAAATAATAAGAGATTTACAAAAAGGGCAATAAAGTACAGAGAGTTCTTACATATCTTTCACTCTACTGTTAACATTTTATTTAACCATGGGACCTCTGTCAAAAAACTGCACATTTGAAAGTTTTTGAAATATGAAAGTTACCACTGTGGTCAAAGTTTAAGGTTTGCCTTATCTTTGACAACTTTATATACACGTATCCATATGCACATCTGGTACATGTATATGTCATAAGCAAAATATTGATTTTCCAAATATATGTGCTTTAAAATTTTGTCAACTCTAAGGACATAATGTGTAGGCTACTTTGAATCTTTTGTGACATTGTAAGCGGCCGTATTCTCTTTGAGATGGTTCATATCCAGTGAAATCAGTTTATCCATTCAGTTAGTAAATTGCAAATAAAAATTTTAAGTGGTTTAATCAATAAATTCAAATTCAATTTTCTTCTGTTTAGACCTTTAAATTTTATTTCCATTACTCATTGTGAAAACAAGTTGACAATTTAATTATATCAAATGCATTACAGGACTGCTAAAAAATGTGTCGAGTTAGTCAAAACTGTGATTTTTGCCAACTAGGAAACAAATATTCCTTTATACTCTGGCTGTTAGGCAAATCCCACAGCAATTTATTTTAAAATACATGGTTAGAAATGTATCATTTATACTGTGAAAATAATGCGTGCATTTCAACCATCCTAGTTACCATAACAACAGAATATAATGTGTTTTCTTTTATTTTAATTTCAGTCAAATTCATTTGGATTTGATTGTCACAACTAAAAATGAAAGAGAGACAATTAATACAGCATTTGTACTTCTACTCAAAATTAAAGAACTAGTTTGGGTCTGCACTAACTTTTTGATAGTGGTTACATAGATCTCTGTGTTGAGAAATATTCAGAGATAATGGATCTCCATCCAGATAGAAGCGGGAAAGGCACGTTTTCTATAATCTTTTGCAGGTTGGTGGGATATAAGATTAAGTTTTGGTCAGTTAAATGTTAGCACAAGTGCCATAGGACAGTTTCTGGAACCTTCCTTTAAAGACAACTGCTGCACAGCTTTTTGTCTCTTTTTTTTTTCTTCATATAGTACTTTATTCTTCTTTCTATAACACAGATATAACAGGGAAAGCTCTTACTGCAATTTTGGACCCCGAGGACTTGGGACATATACTGAGGATGGCAGAGTAGTAGATTAGATATAGCCTTGGTCTTTGAGAACTTTCTGGAACAGAGTTTCCATCCCAGCACCTGACTATCTCTGAATTTCTCCACAAGAGAGAAATTATTTCTTTAAGTGATTGTTATTTTTCATTTTTCTGGGTTTCTTTTTTTGCAATTGAAACTAACCCTAATGTGCCACATCTTTATGAAAAGTGCAAATAGGAAAGACGGCACTATATATGTATATTTTTCAAGAAAACTAATCTTCCTTCACTTGTGTCTATAGTTATTTGTCACTGTGACCACTTGAGTCTGCTCCTTCTGCTCCTCTGCTCTCTTCCTGGTGGAATCCAGACTGTTAACAGGACCCCAGCCTCTGTGCCAGTGACGTCAGTCCTGTCCTTACTGAGCTCCAGACACCACTGAGTTTTGTCTTGGCTTATTTGTATGTTTGTTTTTGAAAACATGTGACGTCCCATGATAATAACACCCTGCACAACCCAGTTCTGCACAACCAGGAATGGAGAGTGATTTACTTAAGTCTTTTTGTTTTTTAATCCCAGGAAAATAGATAAAGGCAATTAAATCTTACTCTTGATGTCACTAAATCAGTAGAGCAAATGTACACTGTTTATAGTGTAGTTGAAATAATTGAACAAACCATTTATACAAGTTCAGTAGAGAAGTGACAACAGTGACTGTATACATCACAGCAGGGGTCTCCTCTGAGTGACACACACAGAGATATACTGAAACAGTAAAAAAATATATTAAATGGAATTAAAAGTTACATCCACAATCTATTTAACCAAGCATAATAAGAAGTTGAAAAGATTGAGGTAGGAAACATGGAAAAAGCCAAATTATTAATACTTCGCTAAGTGATGAAAAAAAGATATATATCCCTTCAGTGATAAAGAAAAGAGAGGAAAAGTACCTTTAAATAAATATATATATATAAGCAAGAGAAATGGGATAATGATGGATCAAGAGAATATTTGAGGCTGTTTCCAGAATGTTGTACTAAGCAAACTACTTGGCAAAACAGAATGATGTATCACTGGCATTGCTGAAAGCGGAACATTATAGACACAGAAACAGATGAGCACTTGACATTGGTGACTCTACCCTTGGCTCTCCTTGTCAGCTCCAAGGTGGACCAGAATAAGAATAAGGGAGTCATTGGGGTAAAGTCGCTGACTAAACTCTTCTACCAAGAACTCGTGTTTATGGCATAATTCCACAGTAAATAAATCTGCTCTTTCTATACCAGACTAGAATATCTCTCTTCTGTGAGAATGAAACTATTTATTCCTCCATCTCTCTTCCCTCTCCTCAGCTATTTCCCCATATGTTCTACTCTAGACTACAGTTCTTACGGGAAAGAAATGAATATTTTGGCAAATGTTATTGTTTTACTTTATTTTAAAGCTTAATTTTAACTTTATCTTTAGAATCTATGGAACCATCAAGGACTTGGGCTTGCTAGTGGCCACCTTGTTCTAATGGACTTTAAGAAGTTCAGCCTTTTCCCACACAGGCCATTTGAATCTCTGCTGATGCTCAGCGGAGATTATCCTAGTTTTAAAGTGGAGTGTTCCAGGGGTATTAGTGTAATCAATTGGATTAGGAGTTTGATTTCATTTGTTTTGATGTTAATGTCTCTAAAATTTGATCAACTGGCTTTTTAACTATGGTTAGATATTAATTCTGAAAAAATAAAACCACACAGTATTTTGTTCTAGATACTGCAAACCTTTTTTCCCCCAGGAATTAATGCCTATAAAACTGTATTTCCTGAATTAAAGCTAATTGTATTTCTGACATTAAGCCAAGCATTAGGAGTTAAAAAAAAGTTTAAGAAAAAAAAATTCCAAGGTGAATCTAGAATTTGATACTGCCATCTGCTGTTTTGAAACAAAATTTCATGTGCTTTAAAGCTACAATTTCTTTTTTGTTAGGTTTCAAGAAAAAAAACAGTTTAAGTTCATTTTATCCTGTGCTATCAATACATTAAAAAGAGAGAGGGGCGACTGGGTGGCTCAGTCAATTAAACGTCCGACTTCGGCTCATGTCATGATCTCAGTGTGTGAGTTCCAGCCCCACGTTGGGCTCTGTGCTGACAGCTGGGAGCCTGGAGCCTGCTTCAAATTCTGTGTCTCATTCTCTCTCTGCCCCTCCTCTACTCACACTCTGTCTTTGTCCCTCAAAAATAAATAAATGTAAAAAATTTTTTAATAAATAAAAAATAAAAATAGAAATATGTGGTGCTTTATTCATGCTATATTTCTAAATTTCTAGACTTTGGATATCAGGCAACAATGATTGCTGACACATGAGCAACAGCTGAGGCAAGCCTTGTCGTTGCCCCAGATTATTACCTGCAGAAAGTGCCCAGGCCATGGCACAGGGAAAGGATCCTAAGCAGAGCTGTGGGTTCTCTTTGAAGTTAGTGAATAGTATTGGGAAACTGGGAAAGCAAAGGTGGCTAGAGCTTACAGGACAGAATACTGGTGGGAAAGGAGCTATACAGAGAGAAAATGGCAGAGTTCTGCAGAGGGCCATCCTCAAGTATTTGGCTGGGTACTGTTGAATATATACACATGAGGAAAAAATCTGAGTCCAGGAAAAGGAACATGCAGAAGATGCAGAGGGGACAAATGCCTGAGATCACTTGGGGCCAGGAACACTGCCTGTTCTTGGTACCCAGAGTGGAAAACAACATACTGTACAAGGCGTCAGAATACCAACAGTCATCTTGCCACAGTAGTCAAGAAAAACTAGCCCTTAAAAAACAAAAAAGAAAAGCTAGCCCTTAACTAGATGTTCCTTTGGTTCTGCCTAACAAAAATTAAAGGCAAAAATTGAAATGAGCACACTGTTTCCAAGTAATTTAACCATACCCTAAAGCAATGTCTTAATATTTAAAGCAATACAAATATATCTAATGCTCAACAGGAAAAAGTTGCAATGTCTGGCATACTATTGAAACTTACCAAACATGCAACGATAAAGGAAAATATAACACATAACGAGGAGAAAAACAAATCATTTAAAAGTGACCCTGAAATGACACAGAAGATAGATTTAGGAGGCAAGGATGTTGAATGCTTTTAACTCTTTTCCATATGGTCAATAAGGTAGAAGTAAGATTAAATATGGTAAGTGTAGACGTAGAAGAGATGAAAGAAACCCGTTCAAATAATATCCAAGATGAAATGGGATTATTAATGGCAGATAAGACATTACAAAAGAAGATCAATCACCTTGAAGACCTAGTAATAGAAATTACCCATGATGAAACCTGGAGTGAAAAAACAGAAACAAAAACAAAAACAAATCATCAATGGACTGTGGCCAACTGAACCGTATGTGTAATTGGAACCCTCAAAGGTGGAGGAAGAAAATATGGTCATTGGCCCACTAGTTTGGTGAAAACTTTAAACCCATGGATTCAAGAGCTACAAGCACAGGAAATGTGAAAAACACAACAGTGCAAATCAGCATCAAATCGCTTAAGACTAGTAATAAAGAAAAACTCTTAAAGCATCCAAAGAAAAAGATACATTACGTAGAGGAGAACAAAGATAAGGATAGCAGTACTTTTTTTTTTTTTTGTCAGAAAATGTAAGTGAGCAGACTTTGGAGGAACATCTTTACAGTACTGAATAAAAAAGACTATTAGAATTCCTCACTCAGCCAAAGTATCTTTCAAAAATAATAATGTATCAATAAATTGTAAAATAATAATAATAATAGTGAAATAAGGCTTTGTCAGACATATGAAAGCTGAAAGAAGTCAACAGCAGCAGACCTGTGCTATAGAAAATGTTAAGGAAGTTCTTCAAGGAGAAGGAAAATGATAACAGATGAAAACGCATTCCTCTACAAAGCAATAAAGAGCACCAGAGATGGTGACCACATGAATAAATATAAAGGCTCTTTGTCTTATTATTAAAATCGCTTTAAAAGACAATTATTAATTCAAAAATTAATGATGGCATATTGTATAGTTTATAACATATGTAGAAGAAAAATTATAGCAAAATAGCACAAATTCTGGAAGAGCAGAAAAGGAAGAATACTTTAGTGAGATTCTTAATGCTAAGTATAAGTAGAATAATATCCTTTAAATAGAAGTGGGGATAAGTTAGACAGGTATGTGTAACACTACAGAAACTAAAATGATCATATGGAGTTATTGCTAGTAACCCAACAAGTATATCATAAAACATACTTGATTAATTCAAAAGAAGTCAAGGAAAGGCAAAAACGTCAGGGATTTGGAGTGGTGGCAAAGGAATAGATGGGTTGAATAGAAGACAAATAGCAAGGTGGCAAATTTAAATCTAACTATAATCACATATAACGATGAGTCACAGCAATGTAAAGGTCTTAACATCCCAATTAAAAGACAGACAACATCAGATTAAACTGTAACTACATGTTATCTCTGGTAAAGTCAAATTAAATATAAAACACAGGTTACAAGTAAAGGATGGTAAAAGATATTCTATGCTAACAGTTATCAAAAGAAATGTAGAGTGGTTATATTAACATCAGTAGGTTTCAGATCAAAGAATATTCCCAATGATAAATAAGTTTATTTCATAATAATAAAGGGCCCAACTGCTTATGAGGTCATAGAAATCTTAAATGTTTATGCACTGTTTGAACTTTCTGCCTGTGCATGACAAATTACCACAAATTTAATGACTTTGAAACACCTAGTGGGTCTCAGAGGTCTGTAGGTCGAAGCCTGGGCACGGTGTTCAGTTTCAGTTGGCTGAAATCAAGGTGTCAGCTGAGCTGTGTTCTAATCTGGAAGTCAGTGTCCTGATTCAAGGTGACAGGATTGTGTCAGAATTCACTATCTTGTGGTCACAGGACTAAGTTCCCCAGTTCTTTGCTGAATGTTGACACATGGACTCCATCATTTTTAAAGCCAGGAACACGGACCCTCCCTCCTACAGAATGCCTATCCTACATCAAATCATACTTGGATGCTTGTCCTTTTAAAGGTTCACCTGATTCAATGAGATTCATCAAGGAAAATCTCCAAGGATTATATAAGCATGTACATCACAGGGCAAGATCTGGGGTCTTAGACTCTTAGAAATTCAAGGAGTATTAGACAAATCCATAATTATAGACTTCAACACTCTTTCCTCAATAATTATAAGATAGGTAGACACACATTCAGTTAAGATATAAAGGACTTAAATAACATTATCAATACATTTGACCAAATTGATCTTTTTAGAACACTCCACCCAAAATGAGCTGCACCATTTTCAAGTGCATATTTAACATCTAACAAGATAGACCATATCCTGAGCCATAAGGCAAGTTTCAATACATTCAAAAACCATTAAACTCATACAGAGAATGTTCTCTGAATATAACAAAATTAAATTATAAACCAATGACAAAAAGCTTCCCCAGAAAATCCCTAAGTGTTGGGAAATTAAATAACACACTTCTCAATAACATATGAGTCAAAGAGGAAACAAAACGGGATATTCAAAGTATCTTTAATGAATGAAAATAAGCAAATGGCATATAAAAATTTGGGACATATAGATAAAGGAAGGACATTTCCAGAACTAAATGCCTATATTAAAAGGAAATAAAACTAGGAAAATAAGTGCAAGTACAATCAAGAATAAGCAAAAAGAAAGGAAATGATAAAGACTAGAGTAAAATCAATAAAGTAGAAAATAGAAGAATAAATTTTAGGAATGAAACAAATATTACTACAGAATCTATAGATATAAGAAGGATAATAAGAAAATATTTTGAGCCACTTACCACCAATAATTTCAAAACTTAGATTAAATAAGTGAATTCCTAGAAGGACAACAACTGTCAGATCTCATTCAAGAAGAAATTAGATCAGTAGATAATCTGAATTGCTCTGTATTAATTAAAGAAATTGAACTGAAATTATAGATTAAAATCTTCCCACAAGGAATCCCAGACACAGATAGCTTCACTTAAGCATTTTACCAATTACTTAAGGAAGAAATAATATTTATACTACACAAAATTATCCAGAACATTGAAGATATGTGAATACTTTCTAACTCATTGTGTGAGGCCACCATTATTCTGATACCAAAAGCAGACAAACATTTTATTTAAAAAGGTAAATGGTGTGCCTGGGTGGCTCAGCCAGTTAAGTGTCGAACTTTGGGTCAGGCCATGATCTCAGGGTTCGTGAGTTCGATCTCTGCATTGGGCTCTGTGCAGACAGCTCAGAGCATGGAGCCTGCTTCACATACTGTCTCCCTCTCTCTCTGCCCCTTCTCTGCTCACACTCAAAAATAAATAAATATTTCTTAAAAATTTAATAAATAATCTAAATTAAACAAACTCATGTAGAACTTTTAAAGAAATAAATCTACAAGTATATTTAAACATTTTAAGTATTTTTTTTTTTATATTTAACAATGTCTAGAATTTTAAAAAGCTGCCAAATCAAGTAGGGTCAATAATGTGGGGCAACTAGAATTCTCATACACTTTGATGAAAATATAAAATGATGCAACCATTATGGAAAATAGATAGATAGTTTCTTAAAAAATTAAATATACACCTATCACATAAGACGGCCATTTGATACCCTGATATTTTCCCAAGGAAAATGAAAGGATACGTCCATACAAAGACTTATATATGAATATTCATAACAGTCTGATTTTTAGTAGCCAAAAAACTTGAAAAAATCCATGTATATATTAACAGATAAATAGATAAACAAATTGGAGTACATGCAGAGAATAAAACTCTACTTAGCAATAAAAACAAATGAACTATTGATATATGCAACAACATGGATAATTAGAAAAAATAATTATGCTGAGCTCAAGAAGCCAGGTGTAATAGTGTGCTTGTAGTACAATTTTACTCATGAAATTCTAGAAAATGCAAGCTCATCTACAGAGACAGAAATGCCATCAGTGCTTGCATGAAGGTGGAGTAGGGGACAGTGGGAGTGAGGAATTGCAAAGGGTGTGTAGGAAGTTTTGGGAATGATAGATACATTCATCATCTTGATTAAAGTGATGGTTTCATGGCTACACACATGTGCCAAATTTACCAAATTATATACCTCGAGTATGTGCGATTCATTGTATGGTGATTATGTCTCAATTAAAACATGAAGGCAAATAAATCTTATTTACCTTGTTTTCTTGGCATTAAAATAACTTGGACTCTATGCCCTGGAGTTCTCGAGAATATTTCTAGATTTGTGGATACATAAGCATACTCTAGATTCTACCTTAAAAAATTAACTCCCAATATAGGTAAACCAATCTAGATTCAAAGAGCAGATCCATACATGCAGCAAAATTATTGTACACATGAATCTAAAATACTTTGGTTTATATTCAGTGTCTATTTACAGAGTGTCTATTTAAACTGACAAATGATACAAATCAGCCCTCCTCCTCACCACCTACACAAACAGTGGTTAAATATTTTACCATCACTAAGTTTAAAGCTCATTATTTGAGCCTCTTTAGTTTATACTTAAGAAAACTGAGTCCTTATTACTTTCTCAAGCCTACTGCTAACTAGTGCAAAAAACAGTTTAGCAAATCAAAATAAGAGAATCCTTTAAATGAGTACCATTGTCTTCATCTATCAGTTTTGCCATATCTTGTTGTTTTCTCTCTTTCCCCTCTATATTCTTTTTCTATTAAACTTCTCTTACTTAGGATCTGTTTTTGGCTCTGATATTTGTTGAAATGGGGACCTGACCAGATATGATGAAAATATGATAAAACTTTTGTCTCAGCATTTAGGTGCAAGACAATTCAAACATGTATTCACATGGAGTTTCAGAAAATATGAAAACCATAACGAAATAAGGTAATTTCAAAGAATATTTCTCTGAAGTATGTGATAATAAATTTACTAAATATATTCAAAAACACTTTAAAAACAGGATAAAGTCTCTGGTTTCAGATACCCCCCCTCTTTCTTGCATAGTGATTCAACAATTCCATGTATCATCGGGTGTTCATCCCAAGTGTGCTCCTTTATCCCTATCACATATTTAACCATTCCCCAAACTCCCTCCCCTCTGGTAACCATCAGTTTGTTCTCTATAATTTGGGGTCTGTTTCTTGATTTGTCTCTCTTTCCTCTTACTCTTTTTCCTCCTCTTTGCTCATTTATTTTGTTTCTTAAATTTCACATAGTGAAATCATGGTATTTTTCCGACTGACCTATTTCGCTTTGCATTATATTCTCTAACTCCACCCATGTCATTGTAAATGGCAAGATTTCCTTCTTTTTCGTGGCTGAGTAATATTCCATTGTGTGTGTGCACGCACATGTGTGTTTGTGTGTGTGTGTGTATGTATATATATACCATATCTTCTTTATACATTCATCAATCAATGGACACTTGGGTTGCTCCCATATATTGGCTATTGTCGGAGGCCGCGCCAGCTCCGACAGGTCCAGGGTCCCTGAAGGATGGACAGTGTCAGCGAAAGAGAATGAGATAGCCCCGAGATTCTTTCTGATCACCAGGCAGGCATCTCTGTCCTGTCGGTTTTGGTGTCTTTATTTTAAGGTTCAACAACAACATGACATCAGAGGACAGAATTTTTACAGGGGCTAATTATTTGTGATAAGATGCTTTGATCAGCAGAAGGTGTACAGAAACAGGCTTTACAAAAGTATTCTTGCAGAACCTCTCCATATTGTTGACGTCAGTCCCCCAGATTAAGGTACTAACAAACTTACCTTATTTTGCATGGGTATACCTCTAGACAATTTTTAATCACAAGAGGAAGAATGTATATTAGGCTTGTTCCTAAATTGCTTGAGCAAGGCTTTTCCTTGATGCTGAATGTGCAAGCACCATGGGGGCCAGAAATGTGTCAGTCTTTGCACCTGGGTTTATGTTTTAGCTACTCTTATCTATCCTCATCCCAGCTGCCAGTGTAAGGGAGGGTGTTTGTAGAAAGTAGGCCTTGAGGAAGGGACTGCTATGCTTCACCAATTAGTAAAGATATGTGTAGTAACTTATGTTCTGCCCTGAAATAGGCTCTTTGTCTCAGGGCCAGGCTCAGTTGTAACTCTTGTGTTCTTAACCCCTTAAGTCTTGGATCTGCAAGGCCCATAGGAGGAGCCTTTTGACAATCATCCATAGAGCTTTCATCTAAAATCTCTCTTGCAAAGGCAGAAATATGCTTTTCCTTATGGGGTATCTGTGTTCAGAATATGGGTCTGATATAGAATATTGTGAGGCCTGGTCAATATCAGCAGGCTTATATCCAACATGAGCCAGTAGTAGTAGAAGGAGATACCAGTTTTCATTTCTCATGGGAGGAGCTGCAAACACTGCTATTTCCTTGCTGTAACTGCCATCCAGAGAGGTTGGTGCAGCTCCCGGCAGGCTATTATAAATAATGCTGCTATAAATGTAGAGGTACATGTATCCCTTTGAATTAATGTTTTTGTATTCTTTGGGTAAATACCCAGTAGTGTGATTGCTGGAGCATAGGGAAGTTCTATTTTTAATTTTTGGAGGAAGCGCCATACTGTTTTTCAGAGTGGCTGCATCAGTTTGCATTCCCATCAGCAGTGCATCAGGGTTCCTTTTTCTGCACATCTTCGCCAACTCCAATTGTTGCTGATTTTCGCCATTCCCTGATGATGAGTGGTGCTAAGCGTCTCTTCATGTGTCTGTTGCCCACTTGTATGTCTTCTTTGGAGAAATGTCTGTTCTTATCTTCTGCTCACTTTTAAATTGGATGATTTAGTTGTTTTGGTGTTGAGTTTTATAAGGCTTTTATATGCTTTGGATACTAACCCTTTATTAGATATGTCATTTGCAAATATCTTTTCCCATTCCATGCATTGTCTTTTAGTTTTGTTGATATGATTTCAGATTTCAAAATATTTTTAAGCTATCAGTTTCTTAACATAGCATTTTGTTTTAAAATTTTCTTTTTTTTTTAATGTTTTATTTATTTCTAGGAGAGAGAGAGAGAGAGAGAGTGAGCAGGGGAGGGTCAGAGAGAGAGGGAGTCACAGACTGAAACAGGCTCCAGGCTCTGAGCTGGCGGTCAGCACAGAGCCCGATGCGGGGCTCAAACCCACGAACCGCGAGATCATGACCTAAGCGAAAGTCGGACGCTTAACCGACTAAGCCACCCAGGCGCCCCTTAAAAATTTATATATTTATATTTATGGGTATTATATGTATTTTTTCTCACAATTAATATATTATTATACTATATGTAACATACGTAATGTATAATTATCTTATATGTCATATTTATAGGTTATATTTATAGATAAAATAAAATTGATTAAAAATAATAAAATAAAATTGATTAAAGTGCCAGTACTTTACATACTTGGGATCCCATTTCCACTTTATTCTCTCTGCTTCCCACAGGTCCCCATGTTTAAAATGTTCCATTCTGTCTGGTATATGTTCCAAATGACTTCATCATTCATCATTTTCACATGAAAATATTCATCATTTCTTGATTATCACTGTACTTAGATCTAATCTACGAAATTCATCATTAAGTATGAAAAAATAAAAGATTTAGCTCTCCAAAGAGCTTGCATTTTAATACATAACTTTTGACTCTAATGGAATCTTATGGTGTGGAATGTTGTCTGAGATATTCGTGAACAAGGAGATTGTTTCTGTGCTTCTTGGCCCATTTGAGGTGAACCACATTTGCAGCACTGCTCTCCTTCCTTCAATACTCTCTCCCATTCCCCAAAGCCTTGCCTAGTAACCACAGATGAAAACTTAACAATTGCTGTATCTCTACTCTTCTCTCTTCAAAATCTGCCCCATTAATTTATTTAGCAAGTACCTTGAAATACTGTAGTGACTACAGCAGGAACAAAATTCTGCCTTCGTGGAGTTTACAGTGCTGTGGAGGATGATCAGGCAACATACAAAGTTATACGTTTATTGTAGACTATATGATAAAATAATAAGAGCTATATAAGAGAAAACAAAGCAGATACAGAATATTGGGACATGGCAGGTGGGTGTTACTGTTTTAAAGAAAATAATCAGATCTAATGTAATGTGACTATAAATAACACTGTATTGCATAATTTGCTAAAGAATGGGACTGAAATCTCCCTCACACACGAAAAAGTAAATATGTGAGATGATAGATGTGTTAATTAACTAGATGGAAGGAATCCATTCACGGCATATACATCTCTTAAATCATTATGTTATGCACTTTAAGTATCTTACAAATTTATTTGTCAATGGTACCTCAATCTTAAAAATAAATGAATAAATAAAATAATCAGGTAAAGCCTCAATGAGACAATTAAGGAAGGACCTAAAGAAATGAGGGAGCATTCATGTGGATACCTGGAGAAGTGTGTTCCTGACTGAAGAAACAGCTTGTGCAAAGGTCTTGTGGTAAAACCATCCAAAGAGGCCAGTGTGCTGCTCATAGTGAGCAAGGGTAGAGTCGTGGTCAGATGTGTTTGGGGCATAGCTGTGTGGCCATATATGCCATTCTATGAAGGTAATCAAGTGGTCTAGCGACAATGACACAGAACACAAATCCCTAAGGAAGGATTCTTTGGTTTAAATCGCTTTCTGCAAGAGCAGTAATGTAAATAAGCAAAATAGATGCTATTTTCAAAACTATCAGGATATTTCTTTGTTTTATCTACTTTCAAGCCATCAATTTTTCATTGTTTTTTCACTCAGTCTTCCTTTTAAAAATGTATTCAAAAAAGAGAAAATAATAATATAATTTCCCATATATCCTATACCCAAAAAGATATTTTGATAAAATTGTGTTTTTTATTCTTTTTCTCCTTTTCTGAAATATTTTAAAGCAATTCCAGATCTACTCATTTTACCCCAATACTTTAGCCTGCATTTCTAAAAACAGAGCCATATTCTTATGTAACTACAAAGCCATTATCACATATAACTATATCAGATTATTCCTGTTCATCTAACACTCAGTTGATAACCAAATTTCCCTGGTTTTTCAAAATGTCCTTTTGAAATTGGTTTGAACTAATATCCAAACACAATGGGACTTCCTAAAAAGTAATGACAATTTTACTGTGCATGTAGTCTCACCTGGAATCATCTTATTATTAAAATATTTGAGTATTAAATTAGAGAATTAAGATATTGATTATAATTACAAGCATCCTGAATTCTATACTATATGTGATGTTGAATGAAGTTGCTCAAAAATAATGCATTATTATTACTAATATAACTAATCTATTCAGCTATTACATAAATCATAGATCTGTTGTTTTATTATTTTTTGTTAGTCACAGAGGACTTAGCATACATACACGTAGCTTAGATACGTTTTAACTTTACATGAAATTACTACAGAAAAGAAAATTTTAAAAACCAGCCCAGGTGATAACATCACAGAAAATGAAAATGGCTCCAGCAGGGATAAGTGGAAGCCCAGTGTCCTTTCAAATAAGCACTTACATCACGTATTACAATTAGAAATGTTAGGTCTTCATTCCAACATTATTGCAATGCATTTACAAAGCAACATTTGATTTAGGTCATATAAACACTTAGCAGGATTTTTACAAAGCCTTCAGTTTTCCCTTAATATATTTTCCTCAAACTTATGCATACATTTTTATAAAACTTAAAAGTTTCTCTCCCCTTTTAGTTCAAAATCAATGATAGCATCCCTCTTTTTCTTCGTGTATATGTTGAGTTTGGCCTTCCTTCATTAAATACCCTTCAATAGCAAACCACATGGTGTAGAGAATGTAGAAAATGATTTTATGCTGATGACCCCATTTATCAAATACCAGAAAAATATGATTTTGTGTCATCTTCCAGTGTACATTATTGACCTGAACTGAACGAAGGAGACAACTTTAATTAACCCTCCTCTCCTTTTCCAAAAGTTGTATGCTGACTGATGATAAACTTTCCCGTGTCCTCCAAGTATGAGGGAGAGGGGATTTGAGAATTCTGACATATTCAAGCCACCATGTAAACTTTTCATGATGTAGATTTATCTCTGACTGACTTTGAGTGTAATGACATCAACTTCCCATAAGTGGAATTGTTTTTCACCTTCACAGATATGCTTTAAATGTAAGGTATCATATGGTTTTCCATTGGAGAGAGTTTGGAGACACAAAGTTGAAAATATGGGTTATACCAATGTCATTATCTTTCCGGCTCCAGAGTCAACACCCAGGACTATTTTTCTCCCCTGTACAGTGATGTATTTTACCACAATGAAATTTCTATTATAAATAAAACTATGTTGTAGTATCATATTTTGTTTTTCTTCTATTGTCAGATGAGAAGTTAAATATGAATTATATATTCTTAGCACACTATTTTCTTAGGAACCAATTGTTTTTCACCAAGTGCAGAGAGAATGTCAACTTTTTTAGCAGGATTTATTCCCTTTGAAATTGGATCATTTTAATAGTATTGCTCTTAGAGGATTGTATAAAATACCCTATTTTTTAGACCTTACCAAATATATCTTAGAAGATATAAAATCGTGTTTATAGTAAAGATTCAAGCAAAGAGGGAAATTGGGGCAGTGGGAAGAGAATACATTTTTTATAGTCTTATTCAAGGTGATTTAAACTAGAGCATAACATTTTGTATTTCTTTTTTTTCTGCCTTCAAATATAAATTGTTAAGGTGCCATTCAGGAAACGAGTCCCATTGTTAAAGTATCTTTGCCTTCTTCTGTTCGCATTATCTCTTATTCACATTCACAGTGAACATTTGCCTAAAATGTTCACTTTCCTGTAATTATTCATTTATTGATTCAATTTTCTTTATATATATTTAACCTTTATTTATTTTCGAGAGAGAGAGAGCTAGCATGAGTGGGGGAGGGGCAGAGAGAGAGAGAGAGAGAGAGAAAGAAAGACGAAAGAATCCCAAGCAGGCTCCACGCTGTTGAGCACAGAGCCCAATGCAGGGCTCAAACTCACAAACCACAAGACCATGACGTGAGCTGAAATTAAGAATCAGCCGCTTAACTGACTGAACTACCCAGGCACTCCTGTTGATTCAAATTTCAAAACAATGCTTGAAGCTCTGTGTCATGTACTAGGTTAGTTAGCATTTGTGTTTGATGCCAATTACTGGAAATCCCCATTAAATCCCCATGGCTTAAACTGGATAGAAGTTGACTTTTCTCTCTATTCAGGCAGTCTGGACATGGTCAGTCCAGCACCCGAGTGATAGATCACCATGCCCAGGACCCAGACTCCTCCATCCTAATGCTATGCCCTGTATGAATTTTGATTCCAAGTTATTCTCAGGATTCAAGCTAACTCCAGATATTCCATGCAGTAAGAAGGAGGAAGGGGCAAAGAAAGATGCAAATGCAATTTTAAAGGACGTTTTCTGGCAGGGGGACACACAATTTCTGCTATAACCCCCACACTTAGTCACATGACCACAACTGGCTGCAGGAGATACTAGGACATGTGGCCCTCATTCAGCTAAAATTAAGGCGTCTCTATTACTACGGAAAAGGGAGAAATAAATATTTGTAGATGATGCAGTTCAAGTTCTCAGGGAAACAGATTACGAGATGGAGATTACCTCCGAGGAAGTTTATTAGGCAGTGTTACTAAGATCAACAGTTACATAAGCTTGAGGCAGTGGTTGTGGGTTGAGAGACAAGGTGAGCTGCTTTTCAGTCCCTGTGAAGATCTAAGCGAAGCCCTTTCAGAAGTATCCCTAGTCAGATTGAGGAAGCTGGGTCTTCATATTTCAACTCTGGTCGTTTTTTGCAGGCTACTGCCAGAAGGAGGTATGGCACTGAACAAGGCTGAGATAATTCCCGAAGAAAGTTGTGGGCTGTCTTCCAGCAGTTGGGGGAATGAATTCTTTATTCCTGGAGAAGAACCTGGGTAGCATACTGCATCATCTACCACAGGCAGACTGTAGATCTGTGCTATAGATAATAAAAAAAGGAAATAAAAAGCATGTCTTGCCCTGGACACATGAGGACTTTATATTCCAGTTATATTCCAAATAGCTCTAAAACAAGTAGAAAGGATTAAGTGTTTAAAGAGAAATACAAATAAAGAGCTATGGGTATTCAGAAGTTACTTTTCATTCACTCAATTTTAATTCTCTCTCTCTCTCTCTCTCCTGAGAAAGACAGCATAAGCAGGGGAGTGGGGTAGATGGAGAGAGAGAATCTTAAGCAGGCTCCATACTCAGCACAGAGTCTGACACGGAGCTCGAACCTACAACACTGGGATCATGACCTGAGCCAAAATCAAGAGTTGGACACTCACTGACTGAGCCACCCTGGTGCCCCTCAATTTCAATTCTTATTTAGAACCTACTGTATGTTAGATACTGTGCTAGGCAATGAGATAAAACAACAGAATGTGATTAACATGTTCCTTTGCCATCATGGACTTTAGTGACTCATTTGGGCTAGGATGATTAAAAATAAATAGATAAGTGGAGGGGCATCTGGGTGGCTTAGTCAGTTGAGAATCTGACTTTGGCTTGTGATCTCATGATTCATGGGTTCAAGCCCGGGGTCAGGCTCTGTGCTGACAGCTCAGAGACTGGAGCCTGTTTCGGATTCTGTGTTTCCTTCTCTGCCTCTTCCCTGTTCATGTTCTCTGTCTCTCTGTCTCTCTCTCTCTCTCTCTCATTCTCACTCTCACTCTCTCTCTCAGAAATGAATAAACATTTAAAAATTTTTAAGAAAGAAAAAAATCAGTGAAATAACCGCTAATTGTGTTACGTGGTAGGGAGGAAATGAACAGTCAATGAGCAACTAATTGTAAAATACATTATTGAAGGAAATACTTGTAGGGACGAGGGAACTATATAATTTGAGAATTAATGATGAAAAGAAAGCAGCCTTGGGAAGCCTGGGAAGACAGATTTGTAGGCAAGAGGCCTCAAGTGTTCAATGACAAAGTGACAAGTTTGAGAACTGAAGGAACATCAGCGTGACAGGGACATAGTAAGCAGAGAAGGGAGTGGTGTCAGATGAGATTGAAGTGGTAAGATCATTAGCATCTGAGAATCTTAGTTATGTTTTAGGCATAATGGGAAAGACAAGAATTTTACACACACAGGAATGTACGTATCTGATTAAAATTTTACATCAATTACCTCTGGCTGCTGTAGAGAAAGTGATATTTGGGGATTAAGAAAGTTCAGAAAACTTGACATTACTTTTGAAAACTGCTTTCAACAATTCTTTAATAAACACATAAATGTGTCACATTCTAGAGATATAGTGATGAGATACAAAGAAAAAAATTTGACTTGCCAGTTACTTTTCTACAAGGAGATTCTCTGTCTCTCTCTCTCCATACATATATAAACATGTACATAAATTTATGAAAATAAATGAATGAAAAGTAACCTCTGAATGACTCCCATGTCTCTTTATCTTCCTTTGACTCTTTAAAATGCTTATTTCTTTACCTTGTATTAGAATGATTTGGGCTATATATACAAACACACACATACTCTCCCCCCATATATATGTAAATAATATATATACACTATATATTATTACACTAAATTATACATGTATATGTATAATATAATATATGTAATATATACACTATATAAAACACTAAATTATATATATTCTATATGCTATGCATGTATATTATGTTTGGATACATGTATATAGATATGATATAGTACATACATAATACTACATAGACATTATATATAATATGCTGTATACTAAATTATGTAAAAATATTGTTTTCATATTTTTAAAACATTTGAATAAGATCCTAATTTTGCTAGAGTAATTTGAAAAGTAGAATCTCAGTTTTGTCATGCCCAATGCTGTCCATCATGGCCATACAATATTTTCTGTTGAAAATCATTTCATATTTTTCTCATAATGAACAATTATTGTTTCAAAAGCCTTTTCATCTTTTTCAATTTTATGTGGAATTATGTGCATCCGGGCATAAGTTTTAATTTTACAATGTAATGTCTAAGGCAGACATTAGTGTCAAAGCAAACATATTTTTATTGACCTATGACTCATTATTTAATTCATTCTATTTGTGATGGGAAAATATATTTATAAAGCAATTCGGTAGTTTTCTACCCAGACTCTAAATAGAGCAGTGTGGTGGAGCACAGAGGAGGGCTGGATGCAATGCTCTTCAAGACTTTGAATTTTTATAGAATTTTGTGATCAAATTTTGGATTACTTCATATGAAGGGCACCTGAGTGGCTCAGTTGGTTAAGGGCCCAACTTCACCTCAGGTCATGATCTCGCAGTTCAAGCCCTGCATCAGCCTCTGTGCTGACAGCTTGGAGCCCGGAGTCTCTTCAGATTCTGTGTCTCCCTCTCTCCCTGCCCCTCCCCAGCTCTCTTGCTCTCTCTCAAAAATAAATGAACATTAAAAAAAAAAAAGAATTACTTCATGTGAGAGATTAATGATAGTATGCTACGATTCTACCTAGTTCCTAAAAGCTAGGTAGCTAATGGAATACTGGTTTCAAACAACACAAAACAAACAAACAAAAAACCCACTGTGTTCCAGTTTTTTTCCCCCCTGAATGGATATCTATATCTATATCTATATCTATATATCTATATATATATCTATAGTCCCTCAAAAGCAGACACTAAAAACTCACTGAAATGTAGTGACAATGAAACTTCCACCCATGTGCATCTAAACTTTCCAGATGTTTCACACATAGATATCTGAATGTGCTAAAATCTGGAGATGGTTTTTCAGCAACAAACAATGCTCTTAGTTGGGGAGTTTCAGCTTATTGGAGAGAAAAATCTCGATGGGAGTACATTATAGATAAGGAAGAACTCAAACTTATGTCAAAGCTTCCACTACTTCTAGCTACGAGGCAGGCACTATGTATTTATAGATCACCTATCCTGTGCAAGACTGGTCCCAAAGGACATAAAAGGTGACAAAGCACAGGCTCTCCCACCAGTTCGCAGAGGAAGATCTGCTTACTCAACAGAAGAAAGGTAACAAAGGCTGAAACAGGCAGAAGCTGAGTGAAGGGATTCAGCTGACTGAAATTTCTCTATGTCCTAGAAAGCTTTGTCTGAGATGCAGACTCCTAAAAACTCACTTTCCACCCACTTACAGGAGCTGTGTAAGACACTATAGAATGCTCTAGCATTAGATTTATCAGTGAGGTGTGGCTATGAAATGCACTCAGGAACGCAGCCCAGGGCAGCAATAATGGTGTTAGTCAAAAAAGCTAGAGCAGTTTATCCTAGTTTCCTTTATTATTTTTCTTGTTTCTAAATGGGATTCTAAATGGGATTCTTGTTTCTAAATTAAAAGTTTAAATCTTAATAGCTATGCTTTCCATATCATGCCTGTTTTCATGCAGGCTTAAATATTACTAATTAACAAAATACGTTGCTCTCAAGAAGTTTGAGAAAAGTCTCTTAGCCTTGCATTATTTGGAACACACTAATCACAATGGTGACTAAACCTTCAGCTTGGATAACACTTTTTAGTAAGGCTCTAGGATCAAATGCCACAGTGAAAGGACACGAGGCGGGCTGGGGTCAGTGCCCTCAGGCATCTTAGTTTCTTGGTCTCTGGGCTTCTATTGCTAGGCATTCACAGAGAGAATAATGGCAAGGCCATTGTAAGGGTGCTTTTCCCCCTGCCCCTCTTAAGCTCCTGTTTCTCTGCTTCTGAAAATAAGTGAATATTCGGAGACAGCCTGAAGAGAGGCCAGCAGAAGTTTCCACATATTAGCATCTAGTATAAACCCATGTGCAAAGGAAATTAAGGTAAGAACGACCAATGCTTTTTTTAAATTAACATGTTACTTGAAAGAAAAAAGAAATTAAGACACAGAAGTTTGCTATTGTTGCTTCTAGTGAGATTACAGGTCTATTTGGAGCATTACTAGTGTTAGCACTTTGTGTAACATACAATGAAGAAGAATTTTAAAGCATTTATATTCCTTTAAAATGTGTGACACATCATTATCCAGTAGTGATGTGGGTAGAGAAAATCTTCTGGCAGAATTTAGCAATATTTATGAAAACAGCCTTAAGAAAAGCATTATACTGAAAACTGTTGCAATGTTATTATTGCTCATGGCCCAGCCAGTTGTTCAGCTACTCTTGCAGTTGACTGACTGAATCATCTACTAAATCAACAGACTTTGCTTTGAGAAACTGTTACTTTTTTGGACGCAGCCTGTTGCTGCTTTAATGTTGCAGATTGATAGAAGCCACAGGCGAAGACAATAGGTGGGTTTGCAAACACGGCTGCTCTCTTTTGAAACCAGGCTCTGTGTTTGCTGTTTCCACCAGTTTCAGAAGTTGACTTCCACTGTTAACAAAAATTAAGAATCTAAATTAATGTATGAGATTGGGTTAACCTGAGGGCGAGGGTTTAGTTTAAGCCGCAGACTTAAAGGGCCTGGATTCAAATGGCAGTTGTGTCATTTTCAGCTACTATACCGCTGTCAGTCATTTGATTTCCTGGTAAAATAGGGATTGTGAGTCATAATATCACAGATTGTTAGAGAAATTAAATACGATTAATATTGTTTATGCGCCACTTAATGCAATGCTTAGCACAGATTCAGTACATGGTGAGCTAACAGGTATTATAATTATTAGCAGAAGGAAAATCAGTGCCAATCTCTCCTTCTATTGGCCTCAGAAGGGAAAATCCAGCAAGTGTTATCATCTGTCCAGTGAGAATTTCTGGAACAGGGTGGGCACACAGAAGGCTTTCCAGTGCTTAGAGTAAGAATAAGGATTAAAGACATTCAAGGGTAGGTGGGTCCAGACTATTGCCCTGGCAAGGGGAGAAGAATGTAATGGAAATTAAGTATGGATGGTAAAGTATAGCTCTGGTTTCTTGAGATAAAAAGATTCCAACTTTTACCAATATGTTACTTTACATTGTATAAAGTGGTCTCATATGCACTAAGCCATGTAATCTTTGGAGGAAGAACACAGAGGTGATAACTGAAGCTTGGCAAGATCGAGAGACAGCCCTAAAACCATACCAGTGGTAGGTGACAGAGCAGGGATGAGAAAAAAAAAGATCTCAGGTTCAAACCTGAAGCCATTTGCCATGCTGCCCTCCTTAAAATAATTCAGAAGAAAGCGGTCAATGGAAATATGAGAAAAACTGTATTAGGGTAGATGTACTCAGAATAGAGATTATTATCTACTGGGATTTGGAGGCAGAAGCACTGATAAATCTAAAGGCAGAAGCACTGATAAAAGTTTATTTGTTGGCTTTTTCAATGAAAATCCGGAGAATTTCTTTGTCTGTATTCATCAGAATGTCTTGAGCAGGTATTTTCCTTTTCTGCTTCTCTAATTTAACCAGGGATACACAGATTTGCATAAAGTAAGAGAAGCAACAAACTATAACTGCTGATGGAGGTAATTTCTTAATTTTATTGGTGTGTTGCTAGCGTCTAGTTAAATTTAAATTGACCTTAAATTCTAATCTGGCAAATAGATACTTAAATACATACTTAAATACTTAAAGTACAATTTAAAATGTCACCTGTAAATTTGAAGTGAACACATTTCTAAAACATTTCTTAAATTTAGGAACTGCTTATTCTAAGGTATTAAAGGACTCCAAGGGAATGTGGCTGTTTCTAGTCATGACATACAAAATCTCCAAAATTTGAGAATTAATGTTGAGTATACTTAGTTTGTTAAAATAAGTTCTTCTAACTGTGAAAGCAAGTGTTCTCATTTTGTGTGAATGATAAGAATAGATCATATGTCTTTTCTTTCCTTTTTGTTTTTAACGAAGGCCTGAGAAAGGAATGAAAGGTGTTTTGTGTTTGTTAAAGTTGCCCAGGGTGAATGTAAGATGTCATTATAATCAGTCCTGTTACTACAACTCTATTAATGGTATATCTAGCATTGATTCATATGCCTACGTACTTAAGTATTGTACACCTTCTTCAATCTATCGATATATTATTGCTAATTATATACTGAATCCATTTCCACAAGGCTACCTTTCGATTTATAATTTAGCTTCTGAAAACTGAACAATAATGATACAACTAATGAAGGGATAGGGTATAATAAGTTAAAATCACAGTTACTAAGAATACCTCAGATGAAAGTGAAGTGTTTTGTGAGCTATTTTTGTTCTGATTATAACTTTTGTTTATGACATCTGGCCATTTCCTAAATTTATTACTAATGAGAGTTTGTCAGCAGCTGATATATCTCTAAATTTAAGCTATGTTTATTTAAATTAGGGTGTTAAATTAACCATTTTTCTGAGGCTTAAGAAAAGTAACTCTTGCCAAAAGATTACTTTCATATTTGAGGACATCTAAATATGATAATGACAGTTAGTAGAAGGACCATACTTTTTTTTTTTTTAATTTTTTTTAATGTTTTTTATTTATTTCTAAGAGAGAGAGAGAGACAGCGTAAGCAGGGGAGGGTCAGAGAGAGAGGGAGTCACAGACTGAAACAAGCTCCAGGCTCTGAGCTGGCAGTCAGCACAGAGCCCGACGCGGGGCTCGAACCCACGAACTGCGAGATCATGACCTAAGCGAAAGTCGGACGCTTAACCGACTAAGCCACCCAGGCGCCCCAGGACCATACTTATTTAATTCCATAAACTGGGGAAATATTATTGGCTTTTTATTTTCCTACCTTAATTGTGTTTTCTCGTGGTAAAAAAAAATAATTGTTGGATTGCTATTCAACTCAATATAGTATTCTTGATATTGAACCATTTTTAGCAATATTTTGGTGTTGGTGTAAATATATAAATAGGTAGATAGAGATAGATGTAGATACCTAAATATATAGACATATGTAAATGCATATATGTGTGTATCTATATGTGTAAATATATTTGCTGTCGAAACAGTAGTTTAACATTTTCCCCCATTAATAAAATTAGAACAAATCTTCTAAGCTTTAAATTGAACTGGGATTGGGTGGTTTTAAAGAAACTATATTATAAAGACAGAGTTAAGTATACAAAGACTACTGACTTGGTTTAGAAACCCTAAATTTTAGTGCTGATTCTAACAGTGAAGTTTCTTAGTGTCCCACAGTATTCTTTTCCTCCATTTCATGTTCCAGGTGTATTAAATTTTTGGTAAATATCAAGCCAACTTAAGTTGAGTTTCTGCCCTGGAGATCATCTCTGCTCTACAGATGAATGGAAGAATTAGATTTGTTGTATTTGGAAAAGGAAAGATTGTACACTTGATTTAAGAAAGATCAACTTACTGCTCAAAAGGGGCAAACATTCTTGATTCCAAGCTTATTAAAATCTTTTCTCACAGTTAAAAAATTAATGTGTAAGTGACATACAATAAAATGTTTAGCTCATAAATGTTCAATTCAATGATTTTGCCAATTGCATATATTCAAAACCCACAACCCAAAGCAAAATGTAAAATTATTTACACTATCCCAAAAAGATCTTTCATGGCCACTGCAATAAATCCTCCTACTCCCATGGGGCACCTGGATGGCTCAGTCTTTTTCGCACCAGACTGTGGCTCAGGTCATGATCTCATTGTTCATGAGCCCAGTGTCAGACTCTGTGCTGACAGCTCTCAGCCTGGAGCCTGCTAAGGATTCTGTGTCTCCCTCTCTCTCTGCCCCTCCTCCTCCTCAGAAAAAAAGAAAAATTTAAAAGATCCTCCTACTCCCAGAGGAAACTACTTTCTGATTTCTATCACCATAAACTAGTATTTCCTGTTCGTCGACTTCATATACATAGAGATCTGTAACATAGGCATTCTTTTTTGTTTCAAATCTCACACTCAACATGTTAGTTTTGATATTCATTCATGTTATTATATATATATATTCATTTTATTCTTTTTATCATATAATTGTATTTCCTTGTATGGATATATCACTCTTCATTTATATCTTCTTCTCTTAATGGACATTTGGGTTGTTTCCAATTTGGGGCTTCTACTATGAATAAGGCTTTTCTACATTTTTTTATATAGTTTTATTTATTTTTGAGACAGAGAGAGACCAAGCATGAGCAGGGGAGGGGCAGAGAGAGAGGAAGTCACAGAATCTGAAACAGGCTTCAGGCTCTGAGCTGGCAGCACAGAACCCGATGCATGGCTCAAACCCACGAACTACAAGATCATGACCTCAGCTGAAATCGGATGCTTAACTGACTGAGCCATCCAGGCGCCCCTAGGCTTTTCTAAATCCTCTTGTACAAGTAGTTGTGTGAACATGCTTTTTTAAAATGTTATTTATTTGAGAGAGACAGAATCTGAAGCAGGCTCCAGACTCTGAGCTGTCGACACAGAGCCTGATGTGGGGCTTGAACTCATGTATGGTGAGATCATGACTTGAGCCAAAGTCAGACACTTAACCTACTGAGCCACCCAGGTGCCCCTGTGGACATGTTTTTATTTCTCTTGGGTAAATATGTCCATGTAAAATTCCTTTGTCAAGGGTGAGATGCATTACTTTCAACTTTATAACTACCACTCAGTTCTCTAAAGTGCTGGTACCATTTTACATTTCTTCTTTTTTAAAAAGGTTTATTCATTTTTGAGAGACAGAGTCTGAGTGTGAGTGAGTGAGGGGCAGAAAGAGAGGGAGACACAGAATCTGAAGCAGGTTCCAGGCTCTGAGCTGTAAGCACAGAGTCCATTGGGGATTTAAACTCACAGACCGAAAATCATGACCTGAGCAGAAGTTGGAGCTTAACCTACTGAGCCACCCACTCCATTTTACATTTCTACTGGCAATAGATGAGAACTTTCATTGCCTTACTCCCTTCTAGCATTTAGTGTTGTGAGGTATTTTGGTTTTAGTTCTCCAAAGGCCTAGAAATGTTATCTAATTATAGTTTTAATTAGTTTGCTTTACTCTGATAAGAGAATATGTTGGATATCTTCTCATGTGTATACTGGCCATTTGTATATCTTCTTTGTTATGTGTCTTTGCAAAAGGCGTTTGCTTATTTATTAATTGGATTATTTGTCTTTTTTATTATCAATTTATAGAAATTTATTTTATATTCTTGATGGATAATTTGTCCTAGTATCTAAATTCCTAATTTTTCTCCAATGTAGAACTTGATGTTCACTTTCCTTAATTGTGTCCTTTGAACAGCTGAAGTTTTCAATTTCGAAGGAGTTCAATGCATCACCTTTTATTATGGTGCAGGCTTTCTGTGCTCCATCAAAGAAATCATTTTTAAGATCATAAAACTATTCTATGTTTGCTACTTGAAGGTTATGATTTAGTTTTTATTTAGTATTTAGTCTATGATCCATATTAAATTAATTTTAAGTTTAGAGTGCACTAGACATGAAGGTTTACTTTTAAAAATTACATAGTTATTGCTCCAGTATCTTTTGTTAATAAGATTTCTTTTATTATTACCATTGAATTGACAGTGCTTTTGTTCAAAATCAGTGTGGGTTGATTTCTGGACTCACTCTTTAAGTGTTTTATTTTTAGAGAAAACTCTCTTTCTCTTACATTATTTGGAACACCAATATTACACTCTTCTGACTACTGTAGATTAAATCTTAAAATCAGTTAGTGTGAACAATTCAATTTAGTTCTTTTTAAAATTTGTGTCACTATTTTAGATTTATTATATGGTGAACTTGCCTAATTAGTAGGTTGTTATTGTTGTTGTTGTTTTACTTTTGAAGATGACAAAGAGTTTCTCTGTGCATAGTTATGCTATTTCTGTATAATAGCATTTTACTTTTTCCTTTCCAATCACTCTGCTTGTTGTTTCTTTTCTTTACCTGGTTGCAATGGCTAAGACTTCCAACACAATAGTGAACAGAAGTTATAAGAGCAAACATTTTTGCTTGTTCTTTATATTAAGGGACAAGCATTTAATCTTCCATGATTAATAAAGATATTATCAGTACACTTTTTGTTGATGCTTTTGTACTTCTAGTGTGCAGAGGGATTTTAATATAAACCAGTATTTAATTTTTTCCATTGCTTTTGCTGTACCTATTTAGAAACATACACATACTTTTTAAACATTAATTTATTTTCTTTTGCTAATATGGTGAATTACATTGCTTGATTTCCAAACGTAAACTAACCTTGAATTCTTAGAATAACCCCCTTGTGGTCATGATATATTAGCCTATATCTATCTATCTATCTATCTATCTATGATATATATAGTGCTGTTTAGTTAAGAGTATTTGTTTTCATATCTGTGAAGGATATTGGTCTGTGGTTTTATTTTTCTTGAAATATTCGGTTTTGTAATGTTTGATATTCATATTTTTCTGGCCTCATAAATTGAATAGGGATATATTATTTCTTCTTCTATTTTTTTTTGGATAAAAGTTCACAAATACTTGTGATATTTATTCCTTAAATTTTTGTTAGAATTTGTTAGAGAAGTCATTTGGGCCTGGAATTTTCTTTATTGAAAAGTTTTCATTATGAATGAGGCTTTTTAGATTTTGATTTTCTATGGCTCTTTCTATCACCTTTAGTAATTTTTTTAAAGGAATGTATCCATTTAATTTAAATTGTCAGTAGACTGGCATGCAGGTCTTCTGGAGACAAATTCTTTCAAGTTTTGGCTAATGAAGATGTCTTTATTTCCCCTTTATTATGAAAGATATTTTTACCAGATATATAATTCTAAATTAACAGGTCAGTTTTTCTTTTGAATACTTTAAAACTGTCATTTTATTGTCATCTTGCATTAACTGTAATGAAAAGTCAGCCTTTTTTGTTGTACCCTTTATGTAATACAATTGTTTTTATTAATTATGGAATGGTTTCAATATTTTTTTTATTTAGGTGTCTCAGGATTTTACTGCAATATGCCCGGGCATAATTTCCTTCTTGGGATTTTCTCAACTTCTTGAGTGTTTGGATTGATGTGTTTTATTAATTTTGGAAAATTTTTATCTATTATCTTTAAAAATTTATGTTGTCCTAATATTTCTCCTTTATTTTCATCTTTATTTNCTTCTTGGGATTTTCTCAACTTCTTGAGTGTTTGGATTGATGTGTTTTATTAATTTTGGAAAATTTTTATCTATTATCTTTAAAAATTTATTTGTTGTCCTAATATTTCTCCTTTATTTTCATCTTTATTGAATCAGATTATATGTATGTCATACTGTATGAAGATGTCCTACAGACCTTAGACATAGTTCCTTCCTGTTCTCTACACACTTATCTTTTTTGTGTTTCCATTGGATATTTTTTTTTACCTGTCTTCAAATTAGCTGATTGTTTTTTTTCTTTGATACTTCCACTGTGCTATTAAGTTTATCAAATAAGTTATTTCTGATCTCATACTTTTTATATACAACATTTCCATTTAATTTTTTTAATAGTTTTGTCTCTGCTGAAAGGCTTTTTTGTGGTCAGATGGGTTGTCCACATTCTCTACCATATTCTGTCAGAGTTATGTTAAATTATCTTTCTAATACACCTAATATCTCAGAGTTTCCTGAACCTTTTTTCTTGCTGTTTTCCTTCTTTTTAAATGCTTATGCATTTATTTTGAGAGAGAGACACTGAGAGCATTAGCAGGGGAAAGGCAGAAAGAGAGAGAGAGAATTCTAAGGGGGCTCCACACTCTCATCACAGAGGGGCCCAGTGAGGGACTCAATCCCATGAACCATGAGATCCTGACCAGAGCCAAAATGAAGAGCCAACGCTTAAACATCTAAGCCACCCAGGCTCCCCTGATGTTTTCTTTCTTGACTATGGTCACATTTTCTTATTTCTTCATTTGTCTCATAATTTTTGAGAACCATTATGTGTAAAAGAACTATAATAGATAAACTTTGCCTCAGAGAAGAGCATACCCTTATTCCTGTCAGGACTCAAGTGTGGAGGCTGAGTCAATTTGTAGTTGAGCTGGGACTAATCTAAACTAAAGTTGTTTCATCTTTTATTAGTTTTAAGTCAACACAGTATTTAAATACTTCAATAGCATGATCAAGACTTTCCTTCCAACTAAGTTTTCTGAGCACAGGCAAAACTCCAGAGAGTTCTTATCCTTTATAACACAGAAAAAGGTTCTCTGAACTTTGTGTGGTATAAGGTCTAAAATTAAAAGTGCAATATTATGTGTTGACTTGACATGTGAAACCCAGAAGCCTTAGATGGCCTAACCACAAGTTGCCTTCCCCACTCTGCTCTGGTGGATAAGGTCCCCTGGTCAAACAATCTTCCTTATCAAAGGGACCAGGCACAGTTCCTGCTTGTCTCTAAGTCATGGGTTTCAATTCCCTGCCAGCATGGAGAATTATTGAAACAAGACAATTGCATCCTCTCATGGGAGCCAGGAGGCAGCCTGCACTCTCATATTACAGAGCCTGCTTCATATAGCCCCTGGTTGTTCACTCTGCTCCTACGTGCTACCTCTGTGTGACCAGCATGGTGTGCGATGTTGTCCTCCCCACTTGAATATATGTTTGAACTGCTGTCAATCTCATCCATCCAATGTCAGGTATCACATATTCTGCCATCCCCACAACCCTTGGGTGGGAATTCTCCCTCATCAGTGCGGTAAAGAGGAAAATTAAAACACTACGGGAGACCTCCAACATCACAATAAGAAATCTTTTTTTAAATTTCTGGTGAGTTCTCTTACTTTTCCAGACCCATCTGTGAATTTCTACACCAATTTCTCCCAACTTTTCCTTATCTCCAGCCTTTGGGGGACCATTGAAGTGTACTCAGTGAAGACCTGGCGTGCCTCAAAGCTATTGTTTCTTTAAGTTCTCTTGCCCTTTCCCCAGCCTTTGGAGGGTTATCACAGTGACTCAGTGGAGCTTTCTTGATAATGAAATTTCTGGCTTTTCTATTGGCCTTTTCTGACACCCAGGGGGAGGATGGGGGCTGACACCTTGTTATAACCTTGTGAGGGTGGAAGTCTAAATCTCTCCACTTAGCTTTTGCTGGCAAGTGTGGGGCTACGATCACATTTTTGCTTATAGTGATTGGTGGGAGTAGTGCAGTTATTGTCTAAATAGACTCCTGTCTTTCTAAGCTGACCATTTTTTAGTTCTTTTGGCCTTTCTTGCAACTTTTACTGTTTGTGCCATTCGTGTTTCTAGTTTGCCAAATTCTCTAGCACTGGAAGATGAGAAAAAAGAAAATCCAGAGAACTCAATGTTATGTTGTTCCTTGGGTCCTCCTAGTCAGTCTGCCTTGTTTTCTCCACCTTTCAGACTCTTCTTGTATTTGTTTTACATGACATGTCCAGGGTTTTTTAGCAGGAGGAATAAGGGGAAATTGTATGTATTCCGTATTTCCTGGAGAAGTCATTCAAAAGCTAGACATAAATTGGGAAGTGAAATATTGTTACTTCTAAAATTTTCAAAAGAAATTAGTCTTAAAGAATTTTAAAATGATCTCTTTCATTTGAAGTGTACGATTCTATTTAAATGGGAAATGTAACTTGAGCACTAGGGTGATTTTATGAACTATCAAAATAGACATTTGCTACTGAGGGATATTTAGTCTTGTCTTATCAATGTGTTTTTTATGTTATGAATTATAAAGTTAAAAATTTAATATTAAGACAAGCTATATTGTGTTTTTCTTTCCTGAAAAACCAATATGCTTCTCTCACTTAATATTAAGAATTATGTAGCCCATTATAATTCCATATTCCTTTTCCTACCAGCCCACTAGCACCTACATTTTGTTCTTAATTTTAATTTGTTTGATACCTTGTTTTTTTTTCTCTGGCATTCCTACTGCTTCATGATCCTTTATGATACAGTTCTTGGTCTTCGCCTTGATTATGGTTTCAAATAAACTTTTTAAAATACATTTTGAAAACAGGTGAGTTAAAAACAATGGGATTTCTAAATTTTATTTAGGAAATATTTGCAAGAGACAATCTAGTTTAAGGAGTATTCTAGGAGANCCCTTTATCTGATGTATCATTAACAAATATCTTTTCCCATTCAGTCAGTTGCCTATTAGTTTTATTGATTGTTAAGAAGTATTCTAAAAGACTTCTGAAGCTGTATTCAGTATTTTTTGTTGAGACTGTGTGTGTGTGTGTGTGTGTGTGTGTGTGTGGCTATGAGTTGGAAAAACAGAACACTCTTTTAGCCCTCTGACAGGTGCTATTACTATGTACAGAAGTACATTCACAGTTTCAACCATTCATTTGTTTATTCAACAAATACTTATTGAATGCCCACTAGGCACTGTTCTAGATGCTGAAGCCATAGCAGTCTTCTGGTGTCCTGGAGTTTCCATTTCCCAAATGAAAGAAGAATATTATTGTGCTGTCAAAAATAAGACACTGTCATCCCTATAAACACTGTGCACAAATTGAAAAAGACACCTAGCCAAAGAGAAAAAAAAAATTAGAAAAGTTTAGACTAAAAGCAAACTTATAAAAACACAAATTTTCTCCTCTAATTCCATAAATTCAAACTAATAGCAATCATTAAATTATTAGTGTGTCTCAATGCATGTTTTAGCTGTGAGATAAAGCAAAAACTAAAGAAGGTAAAAACCACTGATAAATGAATTTAAGATAATTTGACTTTTTTTTAAAATTTAGAATTTAAATCTCTGTGAATTTAGAAGTTTATCAGTTCTTTGGGGGTGTATTATAAGATGGTGGAAAGAATCAGAATAGGACATAAATATCTATTCTGTCAGTTAACTGTGTGTTTACTCCTTGAAATTATTTAGCTTCTTTAAGCTTAATTTTTTATCAGCAAAATGAGGGTAGAATACTTACCTGGAAGAATTAAATAATATGCCAAATTTAACTGTTTGGCTTATCAAAATCTCACTTAAGTCTGTTTCTTTCCTTCCCCCAGCCCTATTACTGTATGCTTACAACTCCTTTTGTCTACCTGTACATTCCACATGTTTCCAGTACTTTCATGTGACATAATATTGTAAAGGGCTTAGAACTTTGTTTTCCGGATTATTTTTTGACAGTGACAATTTATGGAAGAGGGTTACAATGAAGTATTATTTTAAATGTTTTAAACTATTTTTAAAAATAAGAATTTCTCATGTCAAAAGGAAAGAAAGAAGCTGCTAAGAAATCCTACTAATCTAGTGGAAGTTATTCTACATGGATAATACACTCACAGCCATAAAAGTGGCTTTAAATAATAGACAGCACCATCTATAAACAATGAAGTTACTAATTTAAGATCATCATTTAACTCATTTGTATGTTTATTTCAACTTAATAAACACTTTTTTGTTTTTTTTCTAGTTATTAGAAAATTGATTCATCCTTAAGGGAAAAAAGAAAAATACAATGAATCTATTATCTCATTACCTAGAGAGAACTCGTTTTGCAAAATGTATTCAATCTTCTGTTTATAATACAATGAAAAATGACATAAAAATCTGTGATAGCACATAATATGATGAGTTTCTTAGTTTCTTTCTTTTAAAAATACTCAAAGTGAATAAATGGTAATAGAGGAAAACATAAAAACCACCTAGTGGGCAATGAAGGGCATAGCAAAATGATGGGACACATGTATATAAAACTCTGATGGTATAGTTTAATCCACAGATAGTATTTTAAGTAGCCAGAAGAATGGATAGAGTAGCCTTTAGGCAACAATCACAAGAATATTATTTTTCTTAATTGTTATTTGATAAGTATTAACAAGTCTTAGAAAGCAGAATTTGAGTTTAGGCCTTTGACAGTTTCTGGAGTACAGATATTTTGTGTCTCCAATTAAGGGATTATCCATACATCTAAAACCTTCAAATGAGCTGGGATTCTCTGGGGAGTTATATCAAAAGATGGCTTGGTGGACTGATAATGAGATACAGAACCTTTAGCCTTTTGATCACAAGGTCATTTGTAAGCTAGGATGGGGGTAACCAGAAGTCATTATTGGTCAATAACTTACAAGAGCAAAATGAATTGCTTAGCTCAGTTCAGTTTTCATTACCATTTGAGAGCTATTTGCTACCAGTTATAGATCCAATGATTGACCCTTTACCACTAAAGTTCACTTGTCCTGAACAGGATCAAGATGTTTTTCACAAACCTTAGAAACAAATAAGCAAATCTATGTGTGCCATTATTCTGGTTGTTTCTTAAACTTCCAGGAGAGTCTATTCATCTACTTATACTAAATCTAAGAAAATGGATTTAAAACTTTACACTCTAAGAACAATTTACTTGGGCTTTCCAGAATTACTAGTCTTCTCTAAGTCACAGCTAGCTGCTTGTATATTTTACAGATAAAGATGCTGTAATGTCTTTTTCTTAGTACTGAAAATCATGTTTGTGCTGTGAAAATTATGCAGTTTTACTGCTCTGTTTAGTGACAAATTCCTGCCTGGATTGTCTGTGCTGGATGTGTTGGCTTTTACTAATGCAAAAGGCTTGTGGGATTATTCTGTGGTATATCCAAGAAACAGATGCTTTGTACTTCATATCAAAATTAGAGTTGATACTGATTAATATATCTTAGTTTAAATAACCTCATATTATATATCTCTAATGTGTTCACAATATAGTTGTAGAAGTGAGCGACAAACATTAAGGGGAGACAAAAAAGTATTAAGGTCAAGTAGTTCATATTTCAGAACAAAATTAGACCTTCTTTCAAATCTGGTGCTCTGCATCCAGGATTTGGGACAGTAGTATACATCGACAATAATACTTAACCCAATAGGCACGAAGTTTCTAGTTACCCAATTCTGAAAGAAAAATAATTCTATGACTGAATATTCAGCAAGAACCTAATGACTGGCACAAAAATTGGCAGAAAGATTAATTACACATAGATCTGGCCTTCGGCTAACACAGTAGACCATAAGCAAATAGAGAGCCAAGAAAATTCCTGCTTTATAATCTCAGAACCTAAGAGAATACCTTGCTGAAGCTGATTGAGGGTTTGGGTAATTACTGAAAGAATGAATGAATAGATGAACTGTTATAACATATTATTTATGTGCCCAAAGGGTCTGCTGCTCTTCTCTGTAGTAGTGAAATCAAAAATCCCATGAAGCATCTTTACTAGGAAAACAGCTCTCCTAAATTAGACCAATTTAGTTCTCTGTTATCTGCGGCAAATATATTTTTGCACCACAGTAAAAGTAAAAAAGCATTATATATGATTCCATTTTAATTTATTTTTATGTGACTTCACTTTTTCTTCACCCATTGTTATCCAAAATTTTGACTTTTCATTCCATTAAGTGGTTCTGGTAGAAGTTTTGAGAGCAAAGCTTAAGTAAGTTCCTTGTATACCTATGTAATTCAATAGTTTATACTTTGTTGTTATTACATATCATCAAGAGTGACTTCAGGTAATGCTTTGGCTGAAGTATATTTATAAGAACGGGGGTATTTATATATTTTTTTCATAATTCAGTTTGTGATGTGTAAAAGGGCAGAGACCCTGTTAGTCAGGTTGTGTTTATGTATGTGCAAGCATAAAAGCACTTGAACAAAATGTGATTCTCTGGATAGGGCACAGTGGAAAAGAAGTGTCACAAAGTTTTTCTCAATGTCCTTGCATAGTAGAACAAAATGTTAAGTTCCTTGATTCAGCCTAAGCAAACAAAATTCCATACTCCCCGTCATCAATGTACAAGTTCTCTTCAAAATCAGCAACAAACAGAACATGAGTGGAACTAGGAAAGTTACTTCATGCTTTTTTCATGGGTTTTCCTGATAATAATTGCCTGTGTTTTCCCATATTCACCCTTAGCTTTGTCACATACCCTTCACCACCTCCAGAGACACATCCTACAGAGGTCACGGATCACACAAAACGTACAGAAACAGGAACTCAAACTTCCTGAGTCCACTACAAAACACAGAAACCGATTTCCTCTTCATATCTCAAATTGGCAAAGCTCTGAAAGTGGATTCAGTGTGGAGCAGCTGTCTAAAAGACTAGAAGGATTGTATCTCCTAATTTCACCTGAGCTTTCTTCCTTCAAACTACTGAGATGAAGGGAGCAGGGCTATTTGTCCTGCTTTCGAGTTTATGGAATGGGGGCTTTGGTCTTAACACCACGTATACTTGGACTACACCAGAGGATGCAAGCTCCCCGGAGAACATGGCCTCTGCTACAACTCCTCTAAATAAAATGCCGCCAACCCTTCAGATCACATCGGCTGAGATAGCCACAATTCCTGAGGCAAGAGCCTCCGAAGATAGTCTTCTAAAATCAACACTGTCTCCATCAGAGACAAACACACCTCCTGAGGATGTGAGAAACCAAACTCTCACACCCACGGGGAAGACAGAAGGGGTGCTGAAGTTGCAGATTCTTGCCCTCCCAACCAAACCTAGCCTCAAGTCCAGTCCAAGAGCTGAGTCGGTGGTCCTTTCCAACTCTACTCTGAAATTTCTTCAGAGCTTTGCCAGAAAGTCGAACCAACAGGTAATCTCTCCCGACTCGGTTGCAGGCGGTGTGGGAAATCGATCCCCGCGGGAAACGTACCTCAGCAGAGGTGACAGCAGTGAAAGCCAGAAAACCAACAATCAAAAATCAAGCTTTGAAACAACTAGAGGAAAGTAAGAAACATTTTTCTTTTCTTTTTTCTAACTATAAAGTCTACTGTCTCAGTGTCAGAAAATGTTTTCATGTTCAAGATAAAATTCAATCACATTTCAATTAGATAAGGTAATCAAGCATTACTTTATCTAATGGAGAAAAGATGAACAAAAGAAATGCAGCAGTTTAGTTTTAATTGAAGTGGTCAAAGTCACTTATAAAGGGGCTTTTACTGGAGCTATTTACTAACAAACAATGTAACACCACAATGACTGTTAGTTGTTATTGTTAATTCAACTCAAGTGTATGTTGGTGGTGCTCAGAACCACACCCACCACATGAAAGAAAAAAAAAACCAACAATACGGTTGGGACGTGAACAGAACAGAACTTCATCCCATGGAAAATCCAGTGAAAATGATCTTAAATTATCTCTAGAGAAAATCGACTGTACTTAGAAACTCTACAGCCTGAAGTCCTAAGGCTTTCTTTTGCTAATCCTTTCCATCAAATCCAAGACTTCTTACTTCTTATGAGATGCAATTGAAAATAGTAGTAGAGGGGCGCCTGGGTGGCTTAGTCGGTTAAGCGTCCGACTTTCACTTGGGTCATGATCTCCCGGTTCGTGGGTTCGAGCCCCGCGTCGGGCTCTGTGCTGACTGCCAGCTCAGAACCTGGAGCCTGTTTCTGTCTGTGACTCCCTCTTTCTCTGACCCTCCCCTGCTCACACTGTCTCTCTCTCTCTCTCCTAGAAATAAATAAAACATTAAAAAAAAAAAAGAAAATGGTAGTAAACAGTTCCATCCCTTATGGACTCAAGGTTGATGCAAAGAAGCTTTGATAAAGTCTTCCATATTTTCATTTGATTAGCAAGTAATAATAATAGTAAACACTCTGACATCTGTTCCTACTGTACTGCTCTAAGTGAATATATATATCTATATTTCCCCAATCATTTAATCACTACCATAACTCCATGAAGAAGATTCTATTATTCTTTCTTTCCAGAGAAGTTATATAATTTAACCAAGGTCAATTAACAGTAAATCTCAGGGCAAAGATTCAAACCCAGTTTGGCTGGCTGCAACAACATGGCCTTCAACCCCTACATGATACTTCTTCAACCAGAGTATGGGTCTTCAGCAGAAATATAGGTCTGTTCTCCTAACTGGGTAAATGAGAGTGACCAGTTTATATCCCTGCCTATGAGCAGACAGAGGCTATCCTTTGCTTCCAGAATAAAGCCCAGATCTTTAATCAGTTAGTCATACAATGACATCCTTGATCTGGCTTCTGCCCACTTCCCCAGCCTCATCTTCTGTGACTTCCTGGAAGGTAAAATTTGTAGTTCTCGGGTCCACAATATGCTGTTTGCTAAACCTATCTTTCTTCTGGCTAACATCATCTTTTCTCATCATCTACTTCTTTTAGCCCCAATAGTAATAGCTCCAAGAAGCCTTCTCAGGCTGCTAGGTGGCCCTTCTAACTTTCAGAGAGCTCTCCCTGCATTCTTCTATCACTGCGCTTATAATAGTGTATTACAATTATAGGGAACTTTGCGATCTCCTTTCTTACAGAGATGTATTTTTAGTGCTAGCAAAATCTCTGACTTATGATAGGTATACGATAAATATTTAACAAACTGAATGTAAAATTTACCGATTAATATGGGAATATAAAGAAGAATCTTTTCCAAAGACATATTCTTATTTCTCTATGATGCAATCTGGCTGATTCATTTTAGGTTTTTGTTGTTGTTGTATTTGGGTTTTTTGTCTGTTTGTTTGCTTGCTTTTTCCTTACTGCTCTTGGAATTTTATAGTGATTCTAAGTAAAAGGAACACCACCTCTTTCTATAGGATTTTTCTGGCATATTTTTGTCTCATTTTGTACTTTCTCTTGTCCTAGTGCTGTAGAAACTCCTGGCTACACCAGAGCTGTGGTTTCCTATCTGGCAGAGTGGTTGTTGGTCAGTGACTAAGCACTTTGAAATAGGCAAGATAAAAAGAAGCAATTAGAATTAACATATTTATGCATTGAGCAAATATTTGCTAAGGACCTAAACTGTCCCCGGCATTGTGCTTGTGCTGAGGGTAAAATAGTGAACAAACCTTCCCACCTGTTCTACCCTCATGGAGTATCCAGTCCAGTGGGAAGGACACAGGGAGGAAAAATTGAATCACAAATGCTGATGGTGAATCCAAATGGTAAGAAACAATCTAAATGAAGCTTGTAAGAATATGTAACAGAGTGAATAGACTATCCTGACAGCTAGTGAGCCTTTCCTGAGAGGATAGTAGGTGAAATTGAAATGAGGTATTGATAGACATCAATTGCCTACTTTACTTTTCCCACAATCCCAACTCTTGCACACACATACGTGAATCTTGACCATTTCAGTAAATGTTTCGTTCTGTACCTAGAAACACTTGATACCTCCTTGACCTCTTTCTTTCCCTCCTAGCTTTTATCTAACCTACCACAAAGTCTTCTTAGTACCCCCTCCAGTATATCCTAAATCCCTCTCTACCTTCACTACACCATCCTTTCCTAGCCACTATTTTCTACCCCCAGACTCCTACCTTGTCCACATGTTACCACTCTCGCCTCCTGTAATCCATGTTGCACACAAGTGAGAGATCCTTTAAATGTTTTGGAAAGTAAATTTGCCATATATCATTGTGTAAATTTAAGGTATTTAAACTTTTAAATTGGGTTAATGCCCTTCATTTGATGTAAGACTTTATCTTTTGTGACACATTATTTTGCATAGTAATAAGAAAAAGTATGACATCATTATTTCTTGGAGTTTTTAGATTTATTTATCATATATGTAATGTATGATATATATATATATCTTTTGCATACTTAATATGAAAATGTAAATGAAACTGGTTAAGATATTTCCAAGGCAATGGCAGTAACTACTGTCTTAATACAACGACTGAATGATACCATTCCTTTTATTTTATTTTATTTTATTTATTATTGTATTATTTTTTATTTTAGAGAGGGGGCAGAAGGAGAGAGAGAGAGAGAGTGAGAGAGAATCTTATGCAGGCCCATGAGCTCAGTGTTGAGCCTGATGAGGGGCTCGATCCCTTGACCCTGGGATCATGACCTGAGCTGAAACCAAGAGTCACATGCTCTATTGACTGAGCCACTCAGGCACCTCATGATTTTAAAATATGTTCTTAATTTCAGAGATACTGTCTTAAAATCTGTGATATTTAGCATTTTGCTCACATGCTGAATATTACTCAGTAGCTTTCCATTCCATTTAGAACAAACTCCTAAACCCTCACCATGATCCACAAGGACTTGCTTGATAATACTCTTGACTGTCTCTATGATCTCATCTTTCATCACACTCCAAGTTCATTCAACATCATTTCCTCCAGTCACATTGGCCTTCTGTCTGGGTACTGAACTTGTCAAGTTAATTTACATCTCAAGGAAGCATTCTTGCTAAAATGCTCTCCTTTTAGTATAGAGACATTTCTTTTCCTCATGCAACTTCAGCTTTAATGTCCCTCTTCAATGAGAACTCTGATCATCTAGTAAAAATTTGCCATCTTTACCTTTTCACCTTAATTTTTTTTCCAAATTATTTGGTTTGTTTGTATAAGCAGTTTTGCATTTTCTATATTTTCATAAAAGAACATACATCCCATGAAAATAGAAATGTTGCCTTTCTTATTTACTATTCTATTTACAGCCCACAACAGTGCCAGGCACATAGAGAGAGAACTCAAGAAAACTCTGTGCAATAACTAATGACTGGATGAATTTTGAGTTAAAGGCAGAGATTGAGACTGGAGATATAAATTTGGAAAATATAGAAATATGGACACTTGAATGAGGAGAGTTTTTGGTTTTTGTTTGCTTTTGAGTGTTTTTGTTTGTTTGTTTTATTGAAAGGGAGGAGAGAATAAAGTAGAAACTAGGCCTAGTCAGAGAGTTTTCTACCTTTTTTGTTTGTTATTTTATTTTATTTTGTATATATAATGGTCATAAATATGGTAAAATGTTAATGAAAGGTGCCAGACAGGAAATGAAAGTTGAATACTGAACAAGAGGAATATTTCATTTGCTGAGATTAATGATCTTTCCTTTAGAACTTTACTTATTCTTTTTCTATAAGCTATATAACTTGCTTTATGTACAAATAGGTAGTTTACTTTAAGTGAATTATGATTTCTAATATAATGTCTAAAATGGTAAGTTCTACAAATCTTTCTCTAGATCACTTGTAAATAAAAATTTTAAACACCACATTTTTAAAAAGCGAAGTTTAAAAGTACAAAAATAATCATTAAATTGGTTCTATTATAATATACATTTTTCTACTTATCTCCGTAAATTTTGAGTAGGTTTTGGATATGAAAATCTGATAATTAAATTTATGTTGTCTCAGTTCATTGAGACTGCTATACTAAAATAACACAGACTGGGTGGCTTATGAACGACAGACATTTACTTCTCATAGTTCTAAAAGCTGGGCGTCTGAGGTCAGGTTGCCAGCATGAGTGAGAATTCTTTTCAGGGTTTCCAGATTTCAAACATGATGGTAGGAGTGAAGGATTTCTCTAGAGCCTCTTTAACAAGGGCACTAACTCCATCAAGAGGGCACTGTCGTCTCCCAATGGCCCAGTCCCAATATCATCATATTGGGCATTTGGATTTCAACATATAAATTTGAGGGAGACACAAACATTCAATCTATGTCATGTGTATTTTGCAAAGTTATTATCTGACCTAATAGCATCCAAAGGAAATTTTTCTCACAGGCTGTAAAATTCTCAAGAGAAACGCACCATTATGTTAAAGAATATTTTTAAAATTTCCTTGGGAAATTAATGCATCTCCTAGATTACTGCCAGTGAAAACTGTATATATTCTGTATCTTAATTTTTTCTCATTAGTAACCTTTTTTTTATCATTCCTTTGATATTTTCCTCATCAAATTACTAATGAATATATAAATACATATCGAATTATACATGCTGGAATTTAACAAGTGCTTATACAGTCTAGGAGATTAAATGATAAATTTTTGTATTTCCACACATTTTGGTTTTTTCAATATGAAAATATTATTTTAAACATTATTTAAGAGGAAATGCTAAAAGAACAACTGGATTTTAAAAAGAACCAGTTTAAAAGAATCCAGTTTACAAGAACAACTGGATTAAGTATGGAGTTAATCATCATAGTATAGGTTAGCCTGCCTTTTCTGAGGCTTTCTGGTGTGCTCGCTGGGACAGCCTGACACCTACTGGAATAGAAACAGTTCACAATGTCCCCGAATAGGCTGAAGTCACAGTGTGGGGAAAAGAAACAAAAAATAAAATAAAACTATGTAAAATAAAACAAATTTATTAAAAAGTTTATATATAACTCTAAGAATTGTTACTTATATAGGTATATATGTTCTACATTTCTTTTTTTTTTATTTTTTAATGTTTATTTATCCTTGAGAGGGTGAGAGAGACAGAGAATGAGCAAGGAAGGAGCAGAACGAGAGAGGGACACAGAATCTGAAACAGGCTCCAGGCTTTAAGCTGTCAGCACAGAGCCCAACACGGGGCTCGAACCCACGAACCATGAGATCACGACCTGAGCCGAAGTCGGAGGCTCAACCCACTGAGCCACCGAGGCGTCCCTATGTTCTACATTTCTAATTCAACGTATCTCTTAAAAATGCGCTATCATTAGCTTTAAATTTTAAAAAGTAGGCTAGATCAAAAAGCAAACTCCATATATAGTCTGTAGAATGGGGACACATTCAGTTCATTCTCCTAAAATTTTGCACTGAAATTATTGTATATTGTGTGACTCTGAGGCCCTGTACAATCATCTATCATCAAAAACTCAATTATATTTACCATACTGTGCCCACTGTGGAAGGCAAATTAATGATGCCTGACAAAAGACTCTAACTGCAAAAGTTAGCATATAAAAAAAAGTTTCTTTTTAAAACCTAAATTAACCATAAAATTAAAGTTATCAGAATATCAGAAATTCCCCATGATCTGAGTTTAGTTGATCACCTTCCAAAATTTGTTTTAAATATTTAGTTACACGATTTTTTAAATAAAATGAATACTTCTATCCAAGTTCAACTATTAGGTAGAGTTTTTTAAAATATGGACCATATAAACGTACTTCTACTAAAATAAAATGAATCACAAACATACATTTTGTTTGTTTGAAAATAAGTTATTTTCTTAAGGAGATTAGTATCTAGAGGAAATTACCTTTGGACTAATAGCCAAAACTAAATATAAAAGTTAAGTGGTTTATTCATGTGTGATTTACATATCAAGAATCCTTTTACTGAATCTACATACCTTAAATTTCTATTATTTCTTCTTTCATATTGTGTACATTTGCTTTGGAGTACTTTCTGGATTACTGCTAAACTCATGTAAATTCTAGTCTCTCATATTAATAATTTGATAATAGTGTTATTGTTATAGCTTGATTAAAAAATGAAGATGTGTATAAAATAAAGATTTCATAATATTTGGAAAGTATGTATGTTCATAATTTTTTAGGACTATAGAAGCATTTTGTACAGATATCTGATTGATATATAATCTAAGAGCTAAGCTTCATCATATGAAATGGATATAAATGATGATGATAATGTTCTGTAGTGGTTTTCTGGAAATTATTTTGACCTGATATATATACATAATTATATGCATTTTATATATACATATACATATTTGTATATGTATACATATACATTTACATATTTGTATATGTATACATATATACATATACATAAATATATGTATATATATATAGTTGTGATTATGATAAATTTATCAGGTCATTAAAGAGGTGAAAAAGGAACCATATCTCTCCATATAAGGCAAAACTGGGAGATACATAAATATATAAATAGATACACAGATATCTATTCCCTTCATAAAATAATTCTACTAACTCTCTGACTCATTTAATCATCATCAGCAGCAAGTATTTTATATATATTCTATTAATTCATTTGGTTTCACACCCACCCTGTAGGATAGGTAATATTATTATACTTACTGTAAAGATGAGGAAGCCATATTTAATGAACAACGTAATGGCTAATAGCTGTAGGGTCGAAATCTACAAGGAAGCAGTCTGGCTTCAGCATAAGTCAACAACTACATAACATGCCTCTCTATTCAGGAAAAATTTTCCTTATTATTTTGTTTCACTTATGTAGGTATCCCAGTTCCTGCTCTTCCCCTTCCACTTCCTTCAGGGAAAGAACAGCAACAAAACTCTGAACACAGAAATGCAATCTCTTTGAGGACACCTGGGTGGCTTGGTCAGTTAAGCGCCTGACTCTGGATTTCAGCTCAGGTCATGATCTCGTGGTTTGTGGGGCTGAGTCCAGCATCTGGCTTTGCACTGACAGCATGAAGAACCTGCTTAGGATTTTCCCTCTCCCGCTCCCTCTCTCTCTCTCTGCCCACTCCCCATCTCAAAATAATAAGTAAACTTTTAAAAAAGGAAATTCAATCTCTTCTTCCTTTATCTGCATGTGTGGAGTAAAAAAAGAGAATGAAAATCTTGTTCAGGAGGCCGCCCTTCATAATCAGAAATGACCTTCCGAATCTGACTTGCAGAAGTGGGGAAAGCATGTGTTTATGATGGCTGTGAAGCTGAGAGAAATGCCGCCTTTCCCTTCTGTTCCCCTTCCTTCTTTTCCCTTTTCATCCATTCATATTGTAGCATGTGACAGAATTCCCTTCCTTTTAAGACTGAATAATATTCTATTGTAGAGAGACAGATGATAGATACCTATATACCACATTTTGTTTATCCATTCATCTGTCTGTAGGCCTTTTAATTGGTTCCACCTTTTGGCTGTTGTTATTTACAATATTTTAATTTAAATTAGGATAGTGCAATAGGGAGAACATTTACCCTGACTAGTGGTGTTACATGAAATCTGTTCTCTTCTTACAAACTTAGAAACACATATGTATCCTCAGGAACTTAGTAATTGAAATATTGAACTAAATAAGGCTTTATTTGATTATTTTCTTCCCTAATTATGACATCAAAAAAATTAGGCTTGCTAGGATATCTTGCCTTTAAAATAAATTACTTTTTACTAATATATATGAGAGAAGGACACAGAAAGAGGAGTTGACCATATATGTTATTGAGTTGAGAACTGAGTAGGCTGGATTAACAAAAGTAGTAAACACTTGTCATTAAAAACACATGACTACTTTTGATATATTTAGAATATGTTCATCTCACTTATCACTGAATTTGGTGGGGATTTCATTGCTCTGTATTTGAGGTGGTTAGTGTTCAATGATGCACATATTTTCATAATTTTGCTGTTATTAATGGTCAATCGTAGCTCAGATAGGTTTTTGTTGAGATGTATTTCCATACAATCATCATCTTATAATTAAAACAAAAGTGTTTCTCATAAGGTAAATCAGAGGCAGCATGAGTGAATTATTCTCTTGTGAAGATTAATTAATATTTTTATCTATAAATTAAATCCCATGGACAATTTAGTGTTTTCCCTGAGGCATTTATGAATTCGTTAATACATGTATATATGCTTATCATTTATAATTTTTAGTCACCTTTAGTTACAAGGTAAAGACTGATTCTTAAGTCAGGGAGGCATAGGTGGATGTTAGGTGAGATGTGGGAGGCTTATAGGAGAATTACGAAATAATCCTTTTTCTTTGAGAATGTTTTAATTTTCAGGCATAGCCATGTCTGTCTTGTTTAGCTTCATTTTCCTCCTGTTCTTCTTCGAATCTCTAAATTCATTTCAATAAGGAGATGACAGGAAACCAAATCAGAAAGTCGTTTCAATTCAGAATGTCTCCCCAAACATAAACTCTTTTCCAACTTCTTAGGAAAAAATTACATACCATTGGCTAATTTATGGTGGGGGATTTGTTGGTTTACTTTGATGTCTCTTGAATATCCTCAAGACCTTTTATTTTCATACTATTGTGACTATTCAAGCCACAGATTATCAGTATGAAGTTTAAACATTCAGCCTTTTGTGAATAAGATGGCAAGAAATTTAATAATCTGAGTTTTAAGGTTTAGTATAAATGGATAATGTTAAATCATAGATTGTTTTCTTTTATTTATTACAGGAAATATTCATTGTGCTCATTATTTAAATGAATCCTTTTTTGTTTCAGTCCACTCTTGGTTCAGGATAAAAATGGATATGATTGAGTCATGGTTTGGTCAGGATGTGCTTCAAATGGCAAATCACTAATTAATGAAAAAAATGTTTTTTTTTGATTTTGTCTTTTTGCTAGCTCCTTGAAAGACTGAGTTTCTAAAACATTTCAATCAAAAGTACAATAAATTGTTTCTTTACAATGTTTCTCTTAGGTCATTACCCACAAGATTTCAAGTTGTGCAAGTCAAACTAGAATCCTTTCTCTGCCTTCTATTCTGTATGGTCTGCAAGCGAGGCTGATGTTCATAAATAACCAATGCTGTTGCTTTTCCCTAGAACAAACCTTTTACCTATTAACTTGGAAAATCCAAAGAATCAATACAAGCTTTTTTCAGTACATGTTGCCGCACAAAAGAAACAGTGTTATTACCCTTAAAGAGAATCCTAAATGCAGTCTGCTGTTTGGAGGGTTGCGACCCCATGGAAAGCTAAACACTTCAAAGTAACTGCTCTCCATCCACCATAATCAGTCTGGAAAGGTACAAAGGACTTCTAGATTTAAGCAAAATGCTTGTCTGGGATCATTACATTTGCCTTTGTACTGCCTGTCACCATTTTATCATGTTTAATTTTCTAGTTTTAAACTTACGTTTTCTGATAATTTGGTTTTAAATTTTCTATTTACATTTTTAACATCCCTCAACAAGCTTATTTCATCAGTAGCATAAACCTAATTACAAGTCACACTAGGGGCTCTTTGGCTGTGGATAGTTCTTCCAATTTCCACCAGATCAAAGATTGCTGGGTCATAAGCAATCTGCTGGTCTGCTTTCCGCCTACTAAACTCTTTTAGTCATGAGATTGTTTTACTATTTAGGAATTTAAAAGATCTCTGTGGGAGACACTGTGATTTGTCCTCATAAACAATATCTATATCTATCACCTATTATCTATCTATCTATCTACCTTTTCTTTTCCAAAGCCCTAAGTATGTATGGATGATGGTACTTTTTTCCTGCCTTGTACACAACCGTCAAGTTATGCAGCTAGTGTTTATGTGGCCGACTATTTAACTACTTCTGTTAAAATTAGTCATTCTCTGTAATTAGGATAGTCAGTGGATTTGCATTAGAAATCTAACTACATATATTTTAGACCACTTGAATTTCTGTTCATTTATGCCTCAATATTTTTTCCTCTGTACTTCAGTTTGGATGGTTTCTTGTGTTCTGCCTCCAAGTTCGTTGATCTTAACATCAAGGGTCCAAACTTCTGCTAAACCCAGTCTAATCAATTTTTATTCGTATCTTGTGTATTTTTGTTCTAATGTTTTTTGTTAGATTTGACACGAATTTATTCACTGTGCTCATTTTGTCTTTTACGATCTTGAATAGGTTTAAATAACTATTTTAGTCATTGGTTGCTAATTTAATATCTGTATCATCTCTCTTCTATTTTGTCTTTGTTCATTGGATTTTTACTCATGTATTGGTCATAGATTCCAGCTTCTTCACATATGCAGTTTTTATTGTTATTCATTTTTTTATGTTGGGCTGCTATGTGATGAACAGATTTTGTTATCTTCCATTATAGAGCATTGACCTCTGTTCTGGCATGGAGTTATTTGTATCAGGATTTTTTTAAGGCTTTGTTGGATTGTGTCTGGATTATTCTTACTCTCCTGGATGCAGTCTGTTAGGTTCAGATAAATGCTCAGATGTTTAATGAGAACTATCCTCTTTGGCTGGTCAGAATTCTCCACAACTGGGTAAAATCTGGAATCTCTGTTCAGCTCCTTCAGCTTTACAATACTCCTTCTCTGGTGGCCTTGCGAAAACTACCCTTTGCAAGCACTGCATGGTATTCAACCCAATATTGACTTTTAAAATGGCATCTCTGTCACTCCCCCTCATTTTATTCACTTTATCCACATATTCTAACCATCTCAGTAGCCCCAAACTCAGATCTCTGTTTCATTCACCTAGTGCTCTCTCTCTCTTTGATCCCCTAACCCCCATGTGATGCAGTTTGAAAACTGTTTGGAAGCAGAAAACTAGATTAAGTATGGAATCTATATCATGTTGTCACCTTTTCTAAAAAACTAATATCATTACATTGTCTGTTGTTCAACATCTAAAAATTNTTTTTTTTTTTTTTTTTTTTTACCAAGGGAAAGTAAATCTGATGCTCTATTATGGACAGAGCCAGATATTTCTTTCTTTTTAAAAAAAATTTTTAAAAATGTTTTATTCATTTCTGAGAAGGGGGGGAGAGAGAGAGAGAGCGTGAGAGCGCATGAGCAGGGAAGGGTCAGAGAGAGATGGGAGACACAGAATCTGAACGAGGCTCCAGGCTCTGAGCTGTCAGTCAGCACAAAGCCCGATGCGGGGCTTGAACCCACAAACTATGAGATCATAACCTGAGCCGAAATCTAACGCCTAACCGACTGAGCCACCCAGGCGCCCCTAGAGCCAGATATTTCTAAAATTCATGTTTTAGTTTACTACATAAACAATTGAATAAGCTTATTAAACTTGTATCAAAGTAAGGTTTGACTTAAAAGTGCACTAACTTTGTAGATTAACTTGAAGAGAATTGATATATTTAAATTGACTGTTCTCATCCACTAACAGAATTTATTGGATTTTATTTCAGGCCTTTCAACAAAGCTTAAAAGTTATATATATATTAAATTCACACTTCTTTTGCTGGATTTAATAAGAATAATGTAATTTTTGCTGTTATAAACGGCATCTTTTTTTACTTTTTTTGTTGGTACATTGAACTGTAACTGATCTTAACTATGTGATTATACTTTTTTATTATTAAAAGTGTATATTGATCTTAACTACATGGCTGAACTCTTATAGTCATATTTAGATTATATCTAGACTCATATTTTCTTTATTCACAATTATATTATCTGCTTCTAGCAACAGTTATTTTTTCCTCTCTTTGATTATTACAGCATGTATTTATTTGCTTTTGTCTTACTGCACATTGTCCACCAGAAATAATGAACCTAGGTCTGAGTCTCCAATCTAAGTACTAATATTGGTATTTGACATAGGGCAATCCTCTATTTTGACTTAATTTATAGCTGAACAATATAGATTCTGGTTTTAAGTCTTATTTATTCTCAATTTCCTTTTTCTTGTAGTGTTTGTTTACTTTTCATATGTACTTTTCATATCTACTCCACAACACTGGCAGCCATAGATAGAGGTCTATGAAAAATACTTTTAATGAAAAGAATTCTTTGTGACAATGATTTTTTTCCAACAAAAATGATCTCTTCCTTAGGAATTGGTGTGCTTATGTCCATACCAGATTATCTCCCACAGTGATACTAGACAACCAAGTCACTTATCTTCCAAATGGGAGAGGGCCTTGTGGCTGGACCAGGGGATCCTGTCCTCAGAGGTACGTGATACTGTTTGAAAATAGCCACTTCTTACTCTATATTCATGTATGTCCTGCAATATGTAGAGAAAGCGAATCATCCCAGGTACATATGTTTCATAGGGTCATCACATTAAATTAGGCACATGATCTTGGGTAAGTTAAAATGCAGATAATAATAACACACGCCTCATTGGGAGTTTTTAGAAACTGTGAGACAATGCAATAATAACCTTAGTGTACTGACAGAGCCTTCCACAACTGTTAACTTGCATGCTTATTTCCATTTTTACTATTACTATTATTTTTATTCTATAACCTGATCAATAATCCTGTCTTTTAATTCTTATGAAATTCATACACAGTTCTAAAATTTTATTGATAATTTCCCTTTCATACTAGGTCAGAGAGAAGTCCATAACTTGGCAAGCCATGAATTTCAATAATGGACAATAAAATAGCTAAGTGGGGCCTTTCTTTATATGTCTATTTTAATGATTCATGTTACTTAATTTTCATTTTTTAAAAAATCTATTCAGGACATTTAAAAATTGTCCTCAAATGTGAGGCTGAGTAATTGACAAATTCTCTGAATTCATACACTCACAATAGCTTATCTGAGCGTGTTTCAGAAGACCCTGAAATAAAAACTGAAATTATTATTCAGGCCATGATGGCTCATGTTATGCAAATTGTCATACAAATAACTCAGGCAATGAATCTGACACATTGGCAATCTGGAACAGTGCATGGTAAGGATTGTAAAATCAAGGTGTTTCTTACTCTCCAGAGGAATAGCTACGGTTCATGGTCCAGAGAACTAAGCACATCTTAGGGATTTGGGAGAGCTGAGCTCCAGTTCTGCTTTCAGCATTTACTCCCTTTGTGGCAATTTCCTTGTCCACATGAGAAACAAAGAATGCATTGTTAATTCTTCAGTAACGAAAATATTACCACAGTAACCCCTATTACACTGTCCTTCTGAGTTCAAGGTGAGTTTTTTTTTCTTTCTCTCTCTTTAAACAAACCAGAAATGCATATCTTTACTCTCATTTCTTATCTTTCTCTACCTTTGAATGAGTCTCTCCACTCATTCACTATTTCGGTATATATGCAATATTTGTTACTTTTTCTTTCATTATAGCTATGTGTCACATATACCAGGGATCCAGTTTGCTAAAGCAGGGACATTGACTCCTTTAATAATGCAACCAACTGTGTGGATTCATCCTAATAACTCTAAAGAGCCCTTTTCCAAACAGCCTTCCTTTCAATTCAGTTTTCACTATTGGACTGGAGATAGTTCACTGGACAGAGTTTTACCTACTGAATATAATTTACTGAAATAAACACAGGTGAATGATTAACCTGTTTTTTGAGATGGAAAGAGTCTTATAACTCACTTTAAAATTGAGGAACAACCTCCCACATACTGAATTACCCTTCAAGTCACAGCAAGTCTCCCAAAGCTCTGCTGGTTACAATATGTTTTCCTCCATATGATCAGGGTTTACCCATGAAATTGACTATTGTCTCCACAAAGTTGCATGGGACAAACTCCAGATAATAAGAGAGGCTAACCCATTCAGAATGGAGTAAAATCCCATATGGATCACTGTTAGATATGAGACTTTGAGCAAATTATTTCATCTCTTTCTTCCTCAGGTTCTTCATCAGCACATCATACTAATTATAATTTTTTTCCACATAGAACTAACAAAATTAAACAAGATAATATACACCCATTTTATAGACCCACTTGATAACTATTAGCTAAATATTAAGGTCAGAGACGTAAGAGTAAATATGACAAAACTTTATTTATGATTGATATTTACATATATAGAGCCTACACTTCAGTACCATTCACCATTTCTATTGATTGCTTCTTGATTTCCGTTTCGTGGTTTCTTTTCCGAAATATTTTCTCATGTTAGTTCCCTGTCTCTCTCCTTCTTGTTCTCTCCCTCTCTTTACCCCATCTCTCTCTCTATCAGAGATAAATACCATATGAGAGAAATAATAAAAATTAAACCTCTAAAACTTGAGAAAAGAGAAAGTGCAGGTTAAAAACCATTGTGGTTACCGTAATTTCAGTTAGATCATTGATACACAGTTTGTTTGATGTTGATCTGAGAGAAAACAGATCCTTTTAACTATGACTATATAAGGAATAATAAGAATTGAAATAGAATAAATTATCCTCATAAGCTGATTAAAAAGTAGAATTAAAACAAGTTTTAATATTTTTAAGTTTATTTTATTTTTGAAAGAGACAGATACAGTGTGAGTGGGGGAGGAGTAGAGAGAGAGGGAGACAGAAAATCCCAAACAGGCTCCGTGTTGCCAGCGCAGAGCCCTATGAGGGGCTCAAACCCATGAAACCATGAGATCATGACCTGAGCTGAAATGAAGAGGCAGACGTTTAACCAACTGAACCATCCAGGCGCTCCTTAGAGTAAGTTTTAACATTGGTTTCATTAAAAGTATTATCAAGGGAAAAGCTCTACTATGTTTAGAAAATGTAATGATACTTACATTTAGAAAATGTAAGTATAAACTTAAAATCCCCAACAGCATAACTCTTAATGCTTTTCATAATATATTTAAAGATATCTAAGTTTAACAATAATGTTGATGATGAAGACTATAGCATTAATAATAACAGATAACATTTAGTGAATGCTTATTATATTTTGGGCATTGTCTCCAAAACTTTAATTATCCCAACTGATAATTTAATGAGAGACAAATAATCCCTCTCTTCTCTAGATCTCAGAAGATATCAAATCCTGTCTACAGGATGCAACATAAAATCGTTACCTCATTGGAATGGAAGTGCTGTCCTGGATTCAGTGGAGCAAATTGTCAGCTAACAGGTATATTCTGATAGTAATTTTATAATAACAATTAGAAGCATAAAACTTCCGAAGAATAAGCAGCTGATTCCAGTGAAGAGTTGTTATTTTTCCTTTTGAACCAAAGTTAATTAACTCACAGCCAAATAATTAAAACTGTTACCTCTCTAGAGTTTCCTAACTTAGTGCCTATTTCAGCACCCTAAATCTCTTAACAGAGATATCTCATATGTTCTAATATCATTATGTTAGTTTTATAGCATGAGTAAGTGGAGATCTGACTATTCACTTTTTCTTTTTTTAATTTTAACTTTTATTTATTATTGAAAGACAGAGAGAGACAGGGTATGAGCATAGGAGAGGCATAGAGAGGGGGAGACACAGAATCCGAAGCAGGCTCCAGGCTCTGAGCTGTCAGCACAGAGCCCGACTTGGGGCTCGAACCCACAGACTGCGAGATCATGCCTTGAGCCGAAGTCGGACGCTTAACTGACTGAGCCATCCAGGTGCCCCCACTCTTTTTTTTTTTTTTTAACATTTATTTATTATTGAGAGATAGAGAGAGACAGAGTATGAGACACTTTTTCTTAACTGTATGCTATGGAAACATGCCTTATTTAAATATCAGAAATCCTAATTTTATACTTTTAAATAATCATTAGAAGTGACCCTATGTGATAATAAAACTAACTTCTAGTTTTGTTCTAGTTTAATTATTTGAAATGATATCTATGAATGAGATTCAGTTTTAAAGAATATACAAACATGGCATGAATAATTGTGCTTTTTTCTCCCCTTAAATCCTAATAGAGTCATTTTATCAACTGTAATTTTAAGGATTTTCTGGTGGCAAGGCTAATCAAACACATGGTAACCTGCTGTGGCATAACATCCATGTGGCTATTATTATGCTTTTGGCTTTAAACAGGTTTCCTTTGAAAAATAAGATATGGCATCAGCATACATATTTTAAATGAATGAATATTACAAGAAAGACCATTAGCAGTGGTGAGGAATTCAATCAGCAGCATGAGAGACTGTGATTAAAAATTAATGTAAGTGTGGAAAAACCATTATGATTCACATTTTGAAAAAAGAAAGTTGTAATACAAAAATCTCTAGGAAACTTGTAGTCTTGCTAAGGATATTATGTATGGTTTTTCCAGGCCATTGGTGAGAATCTGTAGGCAAATTCAACTATATGCTATTTGTTCTGGGTCTGGCCTGAATTTCAGAGATGGTATAAGAATTTAATACATTTTCAGGGTATAGTATGAATATGTACTTCATTTATAATCAAGTAAAATAAACTTTTAAATGAAATATCATCTGTACCAAAGGTATTTAGAAACGAGGCAACTTAGCATATTCTAAAGAAGTCCAAATATGACCCTGCTTTCAAATGATTACTGATTTCTGGCAGGTGCACAGATATATTCACAGTAGTAAAACATTTTTGCCTTTAGTCTGCATCTGGCAGATAGTTAAAAGTTCTGAACAGTATTAGAATTCTATTTCTAAAGTCTAATATTAGTTTTTATATTTCTCTTCTTCTATGAAGATATCCTTGTATCTTAGGAATGTGAATTCCATTATTATTTCTTAGAGATTCAAGGGTTAGTTCACAGTATACCTTCCTAGAAATTTAGAATGTCATTACACACCCTATTGCACATAGGGGACTGAATGTTGATATGTGGCAGAAAACAAAGTCTTTATGTCAAAGAATGTCATGGGCTGCAGCTGATAAGAACTGTAGTTGCTTCACACTTGGTCCTTTTATAACTACTAATTGATTATTAAACACTGAGGTGGACTACATCTGTGAGGAAAAGAACCATAGAATTCCAGCATTATAAATGCACGCACAAGAAACAAGGCTAATTGACAGTTTTGAATAACTGCTATGTACTATCATTCCCTTTTTTTCAAAATATTATACATGAAATATTTGAATTGAATTCAAATAGTTTAGCTTTGATTGTTTAATGACATCTCATGTTCTAACTGGAAGCCACCTGTGGATGTTTTTAATACTAGACTTACAAATCGTTATCTTGAACCCTCATTAACAAAAATGTCCCAGAACAGATCTGTCTCTGATCTTCTGTCACAATACTATATTAGAATTACGCATAGTTCAAGCATCTGCTGATTAAGCTGTTGTGGAAAGGTTATCTTTCTATTGAAATCTATGATAGGAATAATTTTCTCATGGCAGATATGCCCATGATGTCATGCTATACCATCAATTCAATAAAACTGTGATTTCAAAAAACCCTACTCTTGCTCCCTATGATATTCTGACCATCTTACTCTTCACTTTTATTGCAGTATATAAAAGCTGTCCAATTTTTTATTAATGCATTTGATGCACTGGCAGTGTCAAGAAATACTGGGTCCCTTTGTCCCTTGAACCCATCTTCATTATTTCATCTATCCTGGGTTTCTTCCTTCCTTCCTTCCTTCCTTTCTTTTTTTCCTTTTTTTAAAAACATATTTTTCTCTTTTAATTCCTCCCCCTCTACATCCAATTCTCCCTCTTCTTACCACACTTTATATATGTGCCAACAGTCTCTTATTCTTATATGGAATGGAAAATTGTCAGGTTTCCTTTGACAACACTCTGCACACTGACTCATTTAACAAGCAGTCCCAAATATGGCAAGAATAATCAGTGTGGCTCATCCATTCTTTAAATGTCTTCAGAGCCCTCAAGGGTTTAGAATAACCTGGTCATGTAGCTACTGTGATAATTACTTCAGTGCTAGTCCTTCACATCAGGAGATTATTTTATCCATAGAAGATATGTAAAATACGAAATAAATTTTACAAATCCCCACTTCCCCAAAAGTTTCATCCCCACAAATAAAATAAATTTCATAATACAAAAGTGACAATTTCTTTTTCATTTAGATTGCAACAGGGAGATATTTTTAAATATATAGGGAAGATCCATAGATCAGGAATAAAATAGAATAGCTAGCAACTGTACTCTCTTTTATTTCTCCTCCTCCACTTCTTCACCTTTTGCTCTTTTTCTTTCTCTTCCCACCCTTTTATAACTCCACTTCCAACCTGTGAGAAAGGGGTGCTATGAAGGCCCCTGGGTGGCTCAGTCAGTTAAGTGTCTAACTTTGGATCAGGTTATGATCTTGCAGTTTGTGGGTTCGAGCCCTGTGTGGGGCTCTGCGCTGACAGCTCAGAGCCTGGAACCTGCTTCGGATTCTGTGTCTCCCTCTTTCTTTGCCCCTCCCCCACTTGCTCTCTCTCAAAAAATAAATAAACATTTAAAAATTTTTAAGAGAAAGGGGTACTGTGATTCAAAATCAATAAAGAAATTCTTCCTGCTGTCTTATTCTACAATATGCTGCTTATAATATTACTGAACCTCTATACATGCTCATTTTGCTACAATTTAGATAATCAAAATTCTGGTAAAAAAAAGCTCTAGATTAGCTTATTAAAAATATTAGTCATACTGGGCGCCTGAATGGCTCAGTCGATTAAACATCCGACTTTGGCTCAGGTCATGATCTCACAGTTCGTGGGTTCGAGCCCTGCGTCGGGCTCTGTGCTGACAGCTAGCTCAGAGCCTGGAGCCTGTTTCAGATTCTGTGTGTCCCTCTCTCTCTGACCACCACCCCACCCCGCTCACTCTCTCTCTCTCTCTCTCAGAAATAAATAAAGCAATAAAAAATTTTAAAAATATATTAGTCATACTATCAAGAGAAAACCAGTTTTTTTTTTAAAGCCTATATGAATAGAAATTTGTTAGGGAAAAAAGGAAGAAGTATTAAGTCCAAGAGCAAAGTAATAGTTTTGATATATTTTACATTTGTTATACCTTTTTGAGAATCAAAGAGTTCGTCTTCAAAAAGGGACCTGATTTTGTGATGTGGGATCCAAGACATTTTTTCAGAATGTGAGCAACAATTTACTTTTTAAAGCATTTTTATAAAATTTGCAATAATATGCTTTTCCAGTAGATGTCTCTAAAATGTTCTGAAGTACAACAAGGAAATTGTGGCTTGCTCTAATGATAAAAAGACAGGAATGTAGGCTCAAATAATGTTAGATTAGAGAGGAGGAAAGAAAAGCTTCTTTGTAAATCTGTTTTTAAAAAATCCAGCCAGCTCTAGTCAGATCTTTCAGATAGGAAAAGGGTATTTTATGAAATTATGTTTTGGAATACATATCGCAGATACTATGAATGCTGAAAAATACAATTATACAGTTATTGAAGTAAACTGATCTCTGCCATTTGTTATGAACATATGAAAATATTTCATTTTCCAAATGCTGTGAAATAGCTCAACAAATTTTATAAGCTATTGTAACCAGCATTTTAAATTTGGAACTTCTCCAGTAAAATTACTTTAAAATATTACTTCAATTAATATAAATACTTAAAACAGAAAAAAGTATATAAATTTATTACATATTTGCATATCTAATTCTTCCCAATGGGGAATAATGCTTTCCTCTTTAAGAAAGAACATTACCTCCTATAAGCATCTTGCTCAATTACGATACATTTAGTCAAAAGACACCATGTACCTTAGTCTTTGTTGCATCAAATTGCTTTCTTTGATTTAACTACCACATCTCAGTAAATCTTTATGTATGTACTGAATATCACCAAGTAAGCACTCACCTGATATCACAGGATCAGCAGGAAACCGTCAGATAGGAAGCTTTCTGGTACTAAGAGCAAGCTTTCTCATGACTGAGTTGCCAGTAATGATTTCATGAGCCTCAAAGGTCTGGAAGAAAAAAAAAAAACAAATGCTCATAGACAACACCTGTCTAATAGAAGAAGGAAGAGGAGGAGGGGGTGAGGGTTGAGGAGAACGGAAAGGAAAGGGAAGGGAAGAATAAGGAGGGAATAGAAAAAAAGGAATCTAATTTTTTAAATACATTGCACTTTCATTTATTTAGTTTTGTAAATGTTTATTTATTTTTTAGAGAGAGAGAGAGCACACAAGGTGGGGGGAGGGGCAGAGAGAGCAGGAGACACAGGATCCAAAGCAGGCTCCAGGCTCTGAACTGTCAGTCAGCACAGAGCCTGGCGTCGGGCTCGGACCCAGGAAGTGTGAGATCATGAGCTGAAGTCAGACGCTTAATCGACTGAGCCACCCAGATGCCACTGTATTGCGTTTTTTAAAAATTTGAAGCCCATAAAGCTCTTTAAATGTTATTTGACATAAATAAATGTCCTTCTGTCCTAGCACCTATCTCTCAGAAAGGACCAAGAAAAAGAGACTTAGAAATCTGCTCTATAAAACAAAGGTCTGTACTGAAGTGCAAGATAAGAGTGCTTGGGAACCCTAGAATTCACAGCAGTCCTTCTGGTAGGGAATACATTTGGGAAGACAGAAAGATTGCTACATGGAAAAATAAAAGAGCATCGATCAAGCAGAGGAACTTTATCACAGGAAAGTAACTGACTCCACTTGTGAGAGACCCTATCAGCACTCTCCATGGGCTAAATCCTATGCAATAAACTGGGATGAATGCAGGTATTGAACTCTAGTCAACAAACAGAGCTAGGAAGAGATAACATAAACCACTGAATTTGTTAAACAGGCATTTCAGGTTTTTAACAGCCTTGGCAGGGACCTTATCCAATGAACTCCAGAGAAAAGAGGTTCATATGACAATCAGATTTCAAGGATCTTTGTGCAATGGTTAATGGTTGTTCTTTTACTTATGAGTACAATTTTCTCACTTAGTTCCTCTTAAACAACTAACTTAAAAATAAATATAACTAAGAGCAAATGGAAAGTTCCACATGCACATACACACAGATATGCAATCACATTAGATTTTGTCATTTAACACTTAAAATATTTTCCCAATATTTTAGTTCAAATCGGTCTTCTTAAAACTTCACAAAAATATGGAGAACATTTCATTTTTCTTATTTCACGTATATTATGTTTTCATATAATGAGGAGTGAATTACCGAACATCTTCTTTCCCTATACAGTTAGAAAAGAATTGACATCTCTATTAGAATATTATCTCCACTTTTTTTTAAAAAGGCTTATTTTCCAAATGCTAAACATAAAACTGATTCTTAATGATATGCCTATATCAGAATTATTTTAGGTAAGTTCTATAATATTTTCTTTTCTCAAATGTTCCATCATTTCAATTATATAATATTAAAATTCTAATTTTATCTTTTAAACATTTTCTTTTGCTTTTTTTTATTAATACTATTTGATAAAGTATTTTTGGAATTTTTTATTTCAAAAACTTTCCTTTACTTGGAAATTTTTATTTCACGAGTTATTTCATGAGACTAATTTCATAAGGTTCTTTAATATTTTTCTCTTGATTGAAAATAAAATTTAACTGATTTGACTCTAATTATGAAAAGTAAGTCAAGTGATTTTAATTTTAAATTTAAATCACACAAGTTTAGAGTATTATTTGAATCAAATATTTATACAGCAAGTAAAAGTCTACTAATTTTTACTGAAAATAAAATCAAGTTGATTTTCATTCCAGAAACACACATTGTCTTATATTGAATTGATTTTTGATATCAATATTTTGTTGTTTTAAATATTAATATTAATATTTTGGTATATTACATATCAAAAGTGTTCGAGACTTTTTCACTGTATCAATAGATAATCCAGGACCAGTTTCATTATTAATAAAATTTCTATTGTTTTTCTTTTCTTAAAAAATCACACTCATAAGAAATGCTTCTAAAATTTAAACTTTCATCTGTTTCCTAGTGTTTTTAATAATGCACTATAAGCTTTTCAGTTATGTTTATCAAAATTACTTCCTCCTTATAAAAGCCCACTTCTCTATGGAACAATAGGAGACTCAATGTTGTAATATGTTAGAGCTTTAATAAATCAGGTCTTTAACATGTTTTTGTTATCAACAGGCAGGAGAGTTTGTTTAAAAATCTATGAAGATTGGGGCGCCTGGGTGGCTTAGTCGGTTAAGCGTCTGACTTTCGCTTAGGTCATGATCTCGAGGTTCGTGGGTTCGAGCCCCGCGTCGGGCTCTGTGCTGACTGCCAGCTCAGAGCCTGGAGCCTGTTTCAGTCTGTGACTCCCTCTCTCTCTGACCCTCCCCTGCTCACGCTGTCTCTCTCTCTCCTAGAAATAAATAAAACATTTAAAAAAAAATCTATGAAGATCAATTTCTTGATTACAATTTTAGTATGAAAATATCTGGAATTTTCTGTCTTATAACACGAGTTATTAGAATTAGAAATTTTGTTATAAGTTAGTATTTCTTAACCAAGGTCATAAATCAAAAATCAATTGTAGAGTTTAAAATTTTATATATATGTATATATACACACATACAGATATATATGACACACACACACACATATATATAACATGCATATATTTTACATAAACATACACACACACACACACACACACACACACACACATATATACCTGCTCAATTCTCTGGAACAGATCTACTGAATCAGAATTTTCAGGTAAGGAAATGGAAGGACATGGACACTTTCAGTGTTTCAGAATTTACAGGTGCTTCTGTTTTTCTTTACTTCCTAAGAAAGTATCCTCTGCTTACCACATTATGGAAATGCCTTTAAATGTACCGGCTCTTTTTGTTTTCCTATGATTGTTTTAATTTCTTGTGATTTGATTGAAAAGGTAAACAGTAAAAAAATGAAAAGATCATTTGTTCATCCTGTTGAAGCCACATGTTCCTTTTGCTATAAATACTTACACGTCCGTATCCTGAACCATCTTCCATTGCTAAGAGAAATAGGGAAGGCAGTGAGGTGAGAAATTGCTAAGGAAGATATAGCTTGATGCCTTCTTCAGTGGTTCTCAAACTTTAGCGTGCATTGGAAACACCAACCGAGCTTGTTAAAACACAAATTATTGCCCCATTCCAGACTTTTTAAAAATTAGCAAGTCTGGAATGGGGCCTAGAAGTTATATTTTCAAAAATTTGCAGGTGGAAAATAAAGAAAAAAAATACTACCCATTAAAAAAAATAAGTTTTGAGGGATGCTTATCCAGCAACCCTGGTTTGAGAACCATCACTTCACTTTCTAGTTACTCTCATGGTTAGACTTGATTTTAGCTGCCAGAAAAATTCTTTCTTACGTCATCTAAGGAGGAAACTTGATAAAAATCTATGCAAGTATTTAATAGATATATTTGTATGAATTAATTTGAATTTAGGCTTTAAAAACCTTATTGCTAGGACCTAACAGAAAATTAGAACTTGTTACCAACTTACTACAGCCCGGAAATAGGTATAATCTGCCCAAGCTTTTATTTGTGTTTTTTTGTTTTATTTGTTTTCTTCCAAATAAATCAACAATTATACAGGACCGTCTATAATACGATGGAAAGAAAAAAAGAAACAATATCAAAACAGAAAACTTGAACAAGAATGGAAATTCATTAGTTTAGCTTGATGCCCTGAAGAAAAGCAATGGAAAATTCAGTTTGACAGAGACTAACTCACATTGATGCCAAGTATATTATTCTTTCTATGGAATAGAGTTTCTTTAGTATTATTGTCACAGCCACATATGCCTTCAGAGCATCATTAACATGTGCCAGAGGCACAGTTTCATTGGTACATAATTTCATATAGTTAGAGGCACAGTCAGATACCAAACCCATGCTTTCCCGTGTCTGATATGCAGACTTCAGTGAATACCTTTATCCATTAAAAGTCTGCAAATTACAGATCTACATTACTTGATGTGTTCAATATTTCTAAAAAATTTTCCCTCTAAGTTTTCTTCAATGAAGAACTGTATTTCCATCTAAAATATTGATTCATGGGAAAGACGAATCAATTCTTTAATTGAGTAGATTTATTTTATAAGAATACCTATTTTTCTGAAATTTCACTGATTTTATGGATTGATCCCTTGAGACATGTGATGTAATAGTTTATTTTTACTTGTATTCCTTATATGCTGAGTCTATTTCCTAAAAATCTGGGAATGGCCCATTTATTTAAACAGATATTCTTTCATTAAGGAACCTGTAGGTTCCCCCTTTTCCAAAGAGACACCAGTTGGAAATTGCATTGTTAAACAAGCAGCTTTGTGGCAGTCCACTTATATAGCCACTAGAGCTTCTCACACAGCTGATTTTCAAGTCCCTCAATTATGCAGACAGGTTACCTCCGCCTGTTTGCACAGCTGCCACAAACTACCATCCATTTGCACCTAAAAGGGGACCTGAATAATTTTATTTTTGCCAAAGAGATTTAGAGCCCTGCACTTCCAGCACAAAGAGGTAGCACATTACCCCTCCCCGATGGGGGCCAGCAGCTCACTCTGCAATCATCGCAGACCATCATGCTTCAGTACACGGGAAAATGAACAGCAGCCACATCGCTGCTCGGGATTGGAAAAATGAGGCAGCCCCACAGCTTAACTCTCTCTCTTCTTTTTTTTGTCTATCCAGCCCAGGAACAGCAGCACTTGATACACAGCAACCAAGCTGAGAGTCACACCGCTGTTGGCAAAGAGACAGCCAAACAGGAGCAGCAGAAAGACTGTGGTGACCCAGGTCACAGCTTGTAATTACTAACATCCCTAACCCATTTATTGTCAACACTATAACAACTTCGAAACAAGAAATCCCTCAGCTGTCAAATGTTTGATGGTGACACGTCAACATACCTCTCAATCCTTTTCTATTGGTGCCCCATGTTAGGAGACACCGTGGATGAGCTTTAGGTTCCTAGCCTGAAGGGACCACCTCTAATTTCGAAGCTCTGTGTGCAAATACAGAAGCCGATTAAAAATGCTGTTATATTAGTTGTAAAGAAATCACAGGTTTCTAAAGTAAGGTCAAACTCTTGTCCTCCAAAGAGTGCAATCAATCATGGAAGTATCTTGACGTGGAAGGAATGATGTGATCATTTGAAGGAATTAAGAAGTCTCTCTTTCATTAATAGAGAAGGGATCACTGAGAATGTTGATCACTGACCTGGGAAAATAATTGTGACTAATTGAGAACTTCCTGTTGATTCAACGTCGGGAGGCCACATATTTTCTCATTTTTCTAATCATAAGCATTTTACCATTTCTTTTAATTTTATTTATTTATTTATTTTTATTTTTTAATCTTTATTTTTGAGAGAGAGAGACAGACAGACAGATACAGAGTTCAAGCAGGGGAGGAACATAGAGAGAGGGAGACACAGAATCTGAAGCAGGCTCTAGGGTCTGAGCTGTCAGCACAGAGCCCCACATGGGGCTCGAACTCAAGAACCACGAGTTCATGATCTGAGCAGAAGTCAGACGCTCAACCGACTGAGCCACCCAGGCGCCCCTTACCATTTCTTTTAGGCCTTTATTGGTCTGAAATGGGAGGTTGTGGGGCACCTGGGTGGCTCAGTTGGTTAAGCGTCAGATTTCGGCTCAGGTCATAATCTCACGGTTCATGGGTTCTAGCCTCGCATTGGGCTCTGTGCTGACAGCTGGCTCAGAGCCTGGAGCCTGCTTCAGATTCTGTATCTCCCTCTCTCTCTCTGACCCTTCCCTGCTCACGCTGCTTTCTCTCAGAAATAAATAAAACATTTAAAAAAAGAAGAAATAGGAGGTCAGTTACTGCTGAAAACCTTTATGTGTTTGCCATAGATCTAGTCATATAAACTAGTGCACTCAAATTGAGAAATGTGACTTAACGGGAACTTTTTAGGAATAAATCTAAATATATCATAGAAACTGTACTGTTTTTTAGGGATTGGAATTCAGTATCTTCATAAAATATGATAAGATCCTCCTTGAATTAGTGAAGTGCATGTCTAAAAGTATGGAAACTATTATAGCTATGTTAAGTGATTCAAACTAAATCTGAATCTTTAGCACTCATTAAAGAAAAGCACAGAAAAGAATAAAATCCTCAGACTATAGATATGACTACATACATATGTATCTATAGCTATACATATTTAATTCTGTAACACTGGATTTGGAAGCAGAAGACAAGGGGCATCTGGGTGGCTCAGTCAGTTAAGCGTCCAACTCTTGATTTCGGCTCAGGTCAGGCTCCCAGGGTCATGAGATTGAGCCCAGTGTCAGACTCCATGATGAGCATGAGCTTAAGATTTTCTCTCTCCCACTGCTCCTCTCCCTCGCTTGTACTCTCTCTCTAAAATAAATTTAAATAAATAAATAAATAGGCAGAAGATGAGGTATGTGCTCTGCAACCTCAAACGAGTTACTTTGATTTTCTGTCCCTCAGATTTGTCACCTCTTAAGAANATATTATAAATTTTTACCAATATTCTGAATTTCAGGCTGCCATTTGCTAAATGCATATACAGTAGCCTATATTTTCAAATATATAATACAAACATGATTTATTTGAAATACCTTTATACTTATCACAATATTTGAGTGGTATTATATATATATATTTTTTCAAATGCTTCCAATATTCCTTTCTTCTACATGCAGCAGTGACACAAAAGATGGCTGAGCAGATGAACCACCAGGCAATGAAATTGACCCTTCTACAAAAGAAGATTGACAATATTTCTTTGGCTGTTAGTGATGTAAGAAACACATACTCCTCCCTGGAAGAGAAAATCAATGAAGATAAAGGCAGAGAATTTCAATCTCTTCTAAAAGGTACAAGTAAAGTAAAATACATTATTCATTCAGTTAAGACAAGAGGTAAATGACTCATTTATCTTTTCTCATATTGCTTTGGAATTTTTCCTTTAGACTGGGTGGTATAAAGTCTCTAAGACTTACGTTTTTGAAATAAGATATTTGTAAATCAATCTCTGAAATAATTTGAAACATCTAAATTTTTTTTACTGTATAGTCAAATCTTTAACTGAATATTTCATCTAATTTATTTTCATTATGTACTGGTTACAGCTTAACTTGTAAAATGAGCCATACTTAATTTACTTCCATTTTGGTTTCCAGTTCAAGATAAAATGAGGTTAAGAATGATTATGAAGGAACTAGATACATGGCTGTCTCAATAATATTGATGAAGATGATGAATATAAATCTAAAGTACATAATTATTCCAGAAATTATCTAGCTTATGGAGAAATATATCCTAAAACATCACCTAAAAAGGGTGATAGAAATAATAATTTCTTTATAAATGAAGTAGTTTTGCTCAACTTTTGTGCTCTTAAAACAGCATGCTATGTTCCTTTCTGGAGGCTTTACAGGATAATCCAAATCTTGTAATTCCAGTTGTCAAAATTCATTTTCTTGCAGTTGTAAGACTGAGGTCCTGTTTTCTATTGCTGTAAACTAAAGCTTGTTTCCAGCTTCTAGACGCCACTACGTTTCTTGGCTCATGACCTTCTTCCTCCATCTCCAAAAGCCAGTAACACTGTTGAGTTCTCGTGGCATTTCTCAAACCCACTCTTCTACCTTCCTTTTCCTCTTTAAAGGGCTTAAGGTTTACACTGAACACCCTTGGATAATCCATAATACTCTCATCTCAAGGTCTAAAACCTTAATCATATCTCCCAAAGCCCTTTTTCCAGGTGAGGTAACATATTCATAAGTTCGGGTGTGGACATTTTGAGTGAAACAGCATTAATTCTGCATACCTCAGGGATCAATGGATAGTGAGTAGTTGCTATGGTAGTTTATGCTTAGGGCACTGTGGGACCATTTGATAGTTTCAGAAAATCTAGGCTAAGAGCACCAGGGAAGACTTCTACAAAAAGACACTATCTCAACTAATAAGGTATGGATCAGGAGGAATTAATTAGGCAAAGCAGTTTAAGTAACTTGATCACTAGGAATGTCTCACTTCCCTGGGCTTATTGTATGTTTCCAAAGATTACTGGTCCCTTTCACTTTATTTTATACATAAAAACACACTCTCTGTCCAACCCCATATCTATTACATGTTATTTTTTCTTTATTTTTCACCTGTGGCTTGCAAGTAAAAGAGATAAAGTGGAGGTTTCTGTAACATCTACCAGTATAGCAGCAACCATGATTTTTTTTTTAAATTATATAAACAATTAGTGCCATCCAGCTCATGAATGAAAGACCCTGCTCTTCATAGTCCTCTATGGCTAAGCTTACCAATAGCAAGCATATGAGAGGAATTTATTTTCCCTGAAGTGATAACATGTGAAAGAAGACAAATAGAAACACTATGCAAGTGACTATAACCACCATAATGAAATTTGTTTAGCAAAATTTGGTTGTCACAACCAAAGAGAATTAGAGACAATTAGGCCTCTCAACAGCTTTTTGTGAAATTACTAACAAGATTTCTGGCAATGACAAAGGGATAAAATTTACACTCACAACAACATAAACAACAAATCCTCCCCTCAATAGGAGGTATTAGTGTTGTAGTAAGCATAATTGATTATGAAAACCAGAGGGCTAGTTGTTAATGAATGTTCATTCAGGAAACAGAAACTAAACCCACTCCAAGGAGGTGCACTTGCCTAACAAAACCTCTTCTCTTGCTTACTCAGCATCCAAAGTGAGAAACACTGCGTATCAACTAGTAGCCATAACCTGTTCAACGACAAATGTCCCAGTTCCTTAAGAGGTAACTGAATGTTATGAATGGGCCATACATGCACAACCACAGAGGAGCACACCAAGGTGTCTGATATCATATGTATCTGTGAAGTCACCAAACTCAATGTCCTTTTTTAGGAGGTAGAAGCACGTGAGGCACATGAGACAGAATCAAACAGAGTTAAAATTATGTTCCCACTCAGATGTTGACATAAGGCACTTTGACATATTTTTGCCAAATCAGATTCTTACACAGATGATTTTTTAGCAACAAATTTATTGATATATTAAAGCTCCTTTTCCAGAAACAATAATCTGTTTCTAAGCTAATAGTCTATTCAATTTCTTTTCAGACACTGTTCTGATTTTACCCTTAATCCAAGGTATTTTCCGTTAAAGATTTAAAACATAATAGCTAAAGCACCTCCTAATTTTCATTTTCATCATTCACTTTCTTTTCCTAGTTACCCCCATCAAGATTCTGAACTAAACTTTACCTGTTTAGTGTTTCTACCTATCATTCTTATCCTGACTTTCAGATCACATAGGTTTTGTTGACTGAATTTAAACAGCTATTTTTACTGTCCACAATTATTAATTAGTTAACTTACACTTAAGTTTTATTTTACCTTTTAAGTCTTGAAAAATTTTTAAAGCCAAATGATAAGGTTATAAATGATCCCTAACCTTAAATATTTTATTGTATTTTATCAAGTCATCATGAAAATGTAAGACAATTTTAACTAACAGGAAATGACTAAATGACATTGTGGGAAGTACAGTAAAAAAACTTTGCTATTGAGTAGCACTTTACACCCAATGACACTAACATATCCTATTTTTAGTATGAGAAATATAACTTTCCAAATTTTATTTTCTGTGTAGCATGTGAGCATATCCTCAATGTAAATTTGTTGTATATGTAGGCAACTGGTTAAGTGCTAAGTAAAATTTAGAAAATAAAAATACTTTAGAAGCCTTCTGGTGTGATTATTCATGCTCTTAAATATAAAAGCTAGGACTGTTTCAGTACAATCTAACTTAATTGTAGCTGTTTAATCTTTTCTAATGAACTTAGCCCTTACTTAGTACTTTGATGCTGTGTCATTGTTAGTATTCCGATACTTCACATTTTTACTATTAGTTTTTCAATTACACACAAATTGATGTTCAATGACTTATATTTTTTGGACTTTTAAATGTATTTCAGTTTCTGCTATGTTTAGAAATGTAAAATAACTTTTTTTAACTCTAGAAATACTATTCCCTAAAGATCAATTAGCAACATTGACCTTTAGGGTATATGATTTCCAGGAAAATATTTGTTCATGAAAACAACATTTACGGCTTTGTCTTTGTACCAGATTAATAACAAGATGCTCAAGCAATAAATCATTCTATTTGCTATAATTGATCTTTCACATACCTTTTATGTAAGTCTCTTGGGCATCTTAAATACTTTTTTAAAACATGCTTACAAAATAGAGACATGTAGAGACTATATATTTTTATTCCGTAATTATCCTTCTTAAATAGGCTTTATGATAGCCATAACTCATTTTACAATTATGTAGGCTTTCCTGTTCAAAATGCTTTGTAGTATATTGCATTACAGTCATTGCTACATTTTGGATTTGAGTGGCGATATCTTCCATTTATATGTGCTTCATAGCTATTTACTATAAGTAAACCTCAAGCATATATTTTATTTTTTCCCATTTCCCTGTTTTTGTATGTAATAGGTTTGGTTTGCTGGTTTTTTACATTTTTAAGTATTCATTTCTTATTCTGAATAGTTCTGAGTTCTGAGTCCTTCAAGGACCCTTTTCTGTTTTTTTTTTAATACTACTTTGAGATGTCCATAATTCTGATTTATGATCAGTCCATGCTTTCTAATACCGGAGATACTAATATGTGTTTCAGGAGTAGCAAGTTTCCTCTTATTTTTGCTAAGAATTAATGTCATATTATGATAATTGAGGTACATCTTGAATTTCTATTTTCACCTGACTTTGTTTTGTGATCCCCAAACCTCTCATTATTATTTTATTTTATGATAAGCTATCGTGAATCTTGTGACTATTACTTCATATTGTTCCTCATTTGGGAATGTCATTAAATTTCTTCTCTGCAGTCAATTTATTAGTTTTTATGAGCTCAAAACAAGCTCTGAAACCTAATTACTAGAAACCTAATAACATAGTCATGAGATAACACCAGGTATTATTTACTGAGGCAGATAGCCCAAAGCCATTTATTTTCATACCAGAGTAAGCCTAGAGTTAGAATCGTAACATACAAGGTCTATTAATTGAAATCAGTAGCAGTTCCTTCATATCTTTTGTTTATGGCGCTGGTGTGTTCTACAACCCAGTTGATTTCTTCCCTCAATTTTATCAGTTAACAAGGTGATCTCCTTCTATGAACTATAGTCATTTTTTAAAATTTCATAAGTAAATCTAGTGAAGAAGTATTTTTACTATTACATGTTATTAGGGTTTAGTCTCAAGCTTTTTATCTCTCTAGAGATATCTAAAATTTATATAATTAAAATCATATATCATTTATTAATTTTATTATTTCTTTCTCTAGGTCTAAAATCCAAAAGCATTAATGACCTGGTGAAGAATATAGTAAGAGAACAATTTAAATTTTTTCAAGATGAAATGCAAGAGACTGTAGCACAGCTCTTCAAGACTGTATCAAGCCTATCAGAGGACCTTGAAAACACCAGACAACTAATTCGGCAAGTTAATGAATCCGTGGTTTCTATAGCAGTCCAGCAAAAGTCTGTTTTATTGCAAGAAAATAGACCCACTTTAACTGATGTACTAGATCTAAAGAATCACATTGTGAATATAAGACAAAAAATGACTTTTACATGTGAAAAGCCTATTAAAGAATTAGAAGCAAAGCAAACTCACTTAGAAAGTGCTTTAGAACAGGAACACTCAAGGAGTGTTCTGTATTATGAATCCCTCAACAAGACTCTATCTAAAATGAGGGAAGTACATGAGCATCTGTTATCAACTGAACAAGTATCAGTTCAGAAAGGTGTTCTAACTGCTGAATCACTTAGCAATAATGTCACTGAGTACGTGTCTGCTCTACATGAGAATATAAAGAAGCAGGGTTTGATGCTGCTGCAAATGTTTGATGATTTGCACATCCAAGACAGCAAGATTAACAATCTCACCATGGCTTTGGAGATGGAGAAAGAATCTGTCAGAAGTGAGTGTGAAGACATGTTATCCAAGTGCAGAAAGGATTTTAAATTTCAAATTAAAGACACAGAAGAGAATTTACAAGTTTTAAACCAAACTTTGGCTGACGTTCTCTTTCCAATGGACAATAGGGTGGATAAAATGAATGAGCAGCTAAATGATCTGACTTATGATATGGAGATCCTTCAACCCTTGCTTGAGCGGGGAGCACCATTTAGAGAGACGATGACACATGAACAGCCAAAAGAAGCAGTAGCTACAAGGAAAAAATTGGAAAATCTGACTATTGCTGTCAACAGTCTAAATATTCTTATCAAAGAACTTTCAAAAAGACACAACTTACTTAGGAATGAAGTGCAGAGCCGTAGTGATGCCTTAGACAGACGTATCGATGAATATGCCTTGGAAATGGAAGATGGCTTAAATAAAACAATGACTATTATAAATAATGCCATTGATTTCATTCAAGATAACTACATGCTAAAAGAGACTTTAAGTACCATAAACTATAATCCTGAGGTCCATCATAAATGCACCCAAAATATGGAAACTATTTTGGCATTTATTCCTCAATTCCAACGTTTGAATGATTCTATTCAGATGCTGGTCAATGACAATCAGAGATACAACTTTGTTTTGCAAGTTGCCAAGATCCTTGCAGATAGTACTAAAGATGAGAAACTAAGTCAGTCCAACTTTCAAAAGATTTATCAAATGTTCAATGAAACCACTTTCCAAGTGATAAAATACCAGCAAAATATGAGTTATTTGGAGGAAAAAATACTCTCAGCCACAAAGATTTCCCAAAATTTTGAAACTAGGTTGCAAGGAATTGAGTCTAAAGTGACCAAGACACTCATACCTTATTATGTTTCACTTAAAAAAGGCAGTGCGGCTACAAGTGAGAGAGACCAGACCATTCAACTGCAGGTACTGAGTTCCAGATTTAAGGCACTGGAAGCAAAATCCATTCACCTTTCAAGTAACTTCACTTTACTTAACAAAACTCTGCATGAAGTTTTAATGATGTGTCATAATGCTTCTACAAGTATATCAGAACTGAATGCTACCATACCTAAATGGATAGAAGGTTCCCTTCCAGATATTAAGCTTCTTCAGAAAGGTCTGACAGATTTTGTGGAATCAGTCATTGAAATAAAAACTCAAATTGCCATATCCAATTTAACTTGGTATATAAATCGAACATTGTCTGGTAGTCTTGTAAATGTTGTCAAGTCTCAGAAGCAAATAAAACCATTGCTGAAGAAACCCAGTTCGCTCAAAAAACCCACAGGGAATCTGACCACTGTCCTGATAGGCCGGACCCAAAGAAACACAGACAACGTTCCAGTTCCTGGTAAGTTATTGCTGAAAAAATAACTTTTAATTGCTTTCTATTTAAAGGGTATTTAGTCGATCTGTGTGGCTTATCAAGACCTTAAAATATAAAAAGTACTTTCATGAACTTGGGTGAATAGTTAAGTAATTCAATGATCACTGATGTACCATTGGAATGAGATTCCATCCAATAGGCATCAAAACAAAACAAGTGTGTATAGTGTACATATTTGTTTAAATGTTTCTTCTTTTCTTTTTTTATTTATGTGTATTTATTTTTGAGAGAGAGACAGAACACAAGCAGAGGAGGGACAGAAAGAGAGGTAGACAGAGAATCTGAAGCAGGCTCCAGGCTCTGAGCTGTGAGCACAGAGCTCAACATGGGGCTTGAACTCAGGAACCGCGAGATCATAACCTGAGCTGAAGTTGGACGCTTAACCGACTGAGTCACCCAGGTCCCCTCTTAACTTCTTTCCTGATAAGACCTCTATAATACAATCAAATTTTCCCATAAGCTGCTATAAGAAAATACCACTGACTGGGTAACTTTCAAATAACAGAAATGTATTTCTCACAGTTTTGGAGGCTGGAAGTCCAAGATCAGGGAGTCAACCTGAATATCTTCTAGTGAGGGCCCTCTTCCTCACAGCTGGTGATTTCTTGCTGTGTTCTCACATGGTGGAAGGTGTGAGAGATCTCTCTGGGGTCTCTTATTTCTATTTACCTATTTATCTATTATCTATCTGTTTGTTTGTTTCTGGAGTTTCTTTTAAAAGAATGCTAATCCTGTTCATGAGGACTCTACCTCCCAAAGGCCCCACCTCCTAATTTCATCAACTTTGGGATTGAGAATGTCAACACATAAATTTTGCGTAGACACATTGAGATCACAACACTAAGGCATTTAGACATGATTTTGTAAAAAGGGGTCTTTGAAAATTTGGAGCAGAGGGTTGAGTGTGGTAAAAAGTATCTCTCAGAAGCGTGACGTTAGCAGTAGTATACAGCATGTCTGCAAAGAATGAAACTAGAGATACCAGTTAGGACAATATTAGCAAAGCATAAGAGCCAGATCTAAGGAAGAGGTGGTTGGAACAGAGCGGACAGATGTGAGACAAAATGCAAAAGTAAAATTAATAAAAACAGCAGGAGAGTGGAAAAATTGGTGATCCAAGCCACAAACAAATTATGATTTGAATTCTAGTGGTTTCAGTAAGTTTCTCTGTAACCTTATGCAAGTTCACCTGTCTGTGTCTCTGTTTCTTCCTTTTAAGTGATGGGATTGTGTTAGGTATTTTGCTGAGCTCATTGGTAGAAATATTTGCAAAGTACATTATTGTGAAAAACATGAGCTGTTCATAGCCTGGGTGTATGGCACTTGGGGAAGGAGAGACGTAGAATATTCTGACGTTTGGAATTTGGGAAATGAGAGGGTAGCAATATCATTAATAGAAGTTGTAAACACCTGAAGAGAATCATAAATTTGGGAGGAAGATGGAATTCAATGCAGTATGTATAAACTACCTAATAGTCTCTCTATATGAGAGAAGTGTTTTATGAATATGTTTGGCACATGAATAATATTAAATATTCTTTCCACAATGAAAGTAATAGCTACTGATTCTCACTAAAAGAAATGACACTGTTCCTCTCTTTTGAGTGTGCTGTTAAATTATATGCCCAGTTGGATGAATTATTTTTATTTTATAGATTTCTAATTATGAATGATCATTATCCTAACACAATATAACTCCATATTTAATTTCTGAATGTTTTGATAATATTATAAATCACAGAATAATACAAAGCTGAATTGTTTCTTCATTACCTAAATTATTGTATTTTACTTTTGAGTTCCTTCCAGTTAGTCTGACCCAGGAAGACTAATCTTAGAATCATAGAACAAACAATTCAGACTTAGCGTTTCCAAGACAAAAGTAGTAGTACTTCATTACAAGATGTTCTTAAAATTTTAGGAAAAATAGTCAGTTATTCTTTTTCTCATTTTATTTCCATCCTTGGTCTTCCTGTGGACATTGCAAATGTTTCCTAAAATTTTAAGTTCAATAAGTTCTATAGCACATGTGATCATACACCAGGTAAACCATGTCCTTTCTTTTTTCTTAAACCAAAAAATACTTGGATCCATACACTAAGTATAAAATTTAAATAGCTCCAAAATTTATTGAGGTAAAATGTTTAATAGAACATAAGAACTTACAAACCTTTATAGTGTAAAGAATGCATGTTAGAAGCTTATAAAAATTGTATTTAGATATTTATATAGCAGCTGACTCAGTATTGGGCTTAATGGGCTAATAATTAACTTAGTTCTGATCCTCATTTTTCCAATGATGCCTTGATAAAATTGCTTCCTGTTCCTTTATTTACTGGAAATAAAATATTTTATAGGGCTATCTACAAAAATTGATAATTAATTAAAAGTTCTTTATTTTATTTCAGTAAAGATAGCCAATAACAATGTCAGGGCAATAAAGATATATTGGCCTAATTTCATCAACTGGTTGGATATTCACTTTATGTATGACCAGTAGCATAATGCATAGTACCCTTTTAGTGGATGTGTAGATATGCAAGCTCATTAAGCCAGCTTCTATGGGCCATAAAACTGATGGCATTCATGGGACAGCTGAGCAGATGAAGTCTATCCATGGTGATAAAACCAGTGGACTCAGGCTAAGTTCTTCCTGTAAGAATAAACCCATTTCAATTAACTACTTTTCATACTCTGTTTCACACCAGGGATGGGACACACTGGCACTCTGGCTAAATTTGGCTGTGTGTCCTTTGACCTTTGCTATTCTATTATAAATACCATGTAGCCAGATTGCTCCACTACCTAACCAACATCAGAAGATAATTCACCATCATCTTATGAATCTCACAACATTATTCAGATTATAGCCACTATTATTTGCAGACTAATAAGTACAGTTAGTAGAATGAAAAACCATATAAATGTCATTTTTAAAATGTAATCTTTATTTTCATACTGATCACTTCAAGCCTAATAATAGTAATATTATAATAGCATAATATTGAATTCTACGTATTAACACTCAGTATATCACAGGTACTGTAAAAATTATACTACCTATGTTAGCCTAATTAACAATACTTAAGAAATAGCTCTCATTATTGTTATTGTTGATGATAAGTCAACTAACCCTCAGAAAGATGAACTCATCTATTCTGCTTAGTTCATACAACTGGCTAGTGATTGAGCCTGGCCCCTGGTCTCTTGGGCGCAGGGTCCAGTCTTCAGCCACTATACTTAGAGATTGTGTAGTATTGTTCACCTGCTTTTCTCTTCCTTCTGCTTCTGTTCAGCACATCAAATCTATCTCAGTGTCTGGCCATACCTGAATATTCCAGATGGCCAGAATTGATACTCCTAGAGTTTCCTTTCTCGAAGATACAAATATTGTCTTCATTCCTGCACTTACCAGGAAGTAAAGATGCTACTTTTCAGGGGTGCCTGGGTAGCTTAGTCAGTTAAGCATCCGACTTTGGCTCAGGTCATAATCTCACAGTTCATGGGTTCAAGCTTGAGTCCGGCTCTGTCCTGACAGCTAGCTCAGAGCCTGGAGCCTGTTTCAGGTTCTGTGTCTCCCTCTCTCTCTGACCCTCCCCTGTTGCTGTTTCTCTCTCTCTCAGAAAAAATAAATAAATACAAATAAAAAAAGATGCTACTTTTGAGTTTGGATTCTCTGGGATATGGCCAGTGGACAGTTGTCACTGAAAGTCACCATCAGTGATTCACAAGATCTTTCTTCAGCTGAAGCAATAGAAGGCAAAAATTCAGAGTCCTCCTCCCTATCAGTTTCTTGTGAGCTATGCCACATTCGGTTCTGTTAATTATGATTCCTCCTAGGCCGGCGCTGATAAGCTGTTCCGGTTGAATCACTAAATATTTGATTTGTGTCTAAACAATATTCCCATAGACACCAAGAGGGTTTTATTTCATCTTTGAAGATTTGTTTGTACAGCAATCGGCAGACTTGTCCCCACAGAGAGGGTTTGGCTGCTTGCCTTCTAAGAGGAGCTGAATCCTGCCGCAACCCATCAGCAGCAACAGTGCTGAGGATGCACACCCCCTCCTCGTAAAACCACTGACTTTTTATTGTGACCATTTCCCAGTATTTACTTATACTAAACTCTCATAATAAGCCACTTTTATTCGTAATTGCCCTTTTAACCACTCCTCTTAAGAAAGATTACATTCTACATAAGACTTGGTAGTATACTAAATATACTTCCTAAAACTATTGCTGAGATATATATAAGTGATTTAAAAGAGAAAAATAGGAGCCTGGATCCTTAACTGTTTTATACCACTTTAAAACCATATCTAATTTTTGTGACTCTGCATTGAGTTAGTTATGATAACTAAGGAGCACCAATTTTGGAATCAGGAAACCAAGATTCGGGTCCCACCTGGCAACGTATTTATTTGTAAATGTCATTTTTTACATTTATTTTTATTTTTCTAAAACTTGCTTTCCTCATTTATAAAATATAGAATAATATATCTACCTCAAAAGTTTATTTTGAGGATCATGGAACTAACTTGTATACAGTATATCATTAAATAAATTGCACCCATGCGTATTATGATTACAACCAGAGCCATACCCAATGTTTATGGTTTTCCCTAATATTTTCACTTAATATTTGACATATAATTCTTTACATAAATCAACACAACTTATAGACTCATGGTATTCCAACATTCTCTATCTTTATAAGTCATTGCATTTTATTTTTTTAAATTATTTTTTATGTTTATTATTGAGACAGAGAGAAATAGAGCATGAGTGGGGGAGGGACAGAGAAAGGAGACACAGAATCCGAAGCAGTCTCCAGGCTCTGAGCTGTCAGCACAGAACCCAATGTGGTGCTCGAAACCATGAACCGTGATATCTTGACCTTAGCTGAAGTTGGCCGCTTAACGACTGAGCCACCCAGGAGCCCCACATCATTGTATTTTAAATTCAACATATGGGGGCATCTGGGCGGCTCAGTTTGTTGAGCTTCCGACTCTTGATTTTGACTCAGGTCATGATCTCATTCTCACAGTTTGGAGGTTCCAGCCCACATTGGGCTCTCCACTGACAGCATGGAGCCTGCTTGGGATTCTTTCTCTCCTTCTCTCTCTACCCCTTCCTTGCTTGCTCTCTCTCTCTCTCTCTCCCTCTCAAAATAAATAAATAAATATTAAAGTAATTTCAACATATGCTTATAACTAAGTTCATGCCTACCCTATAATGATAACTCAAAAAGAATAAGATACAAAATATAAAGGCTGAAGTATATAAAAATGCATGTGTATTAATAACTGCTGAAAAATATCTGCAAAAAATTTTGAAATTGTCTTCTCCAAAGTATTTTATACTTTTCATGTGTTTCCATATTATAAAAAATTAACATTTGCAAATATACCTCAAGATAACTAATAAGTTGAGGCACCTGGATGACTCAGTTGGTTGAGTATCCAACTCTTGATTTCAGCTCAGATCATGATCCCAGGGTCCTGGGATTGAGACCCATGTCAGGCTCCACTCTAGTCCTGGAGCCTAATTAAAATTCTCCATCTCTCTCCCTCTGCGCCTCTCCTTGGCTCATACTCTCTCACTTTCTTTAAAAAAAAAAATAGATAACTAATATGTTGACTTCTGTACAAAATAGTTGACTATGAGCTAATTAAATTTTGAAGGATAAGAGCTTGAATTTAGAATTGATGCTGTGTTTTATAAAGGTCTCTAAAACCACACACAAGTTTGGTGATCTGTCAGAAGCACTCATGGAACTCAGCAAATAGTTATGCACAGAGCTAAGGTGTATTATAGTGAGAAGATACATGATAGGATCAGAGTGGGCAAATGGTACAGGCAGAGTCTGGAGAAATCCATGTGCCAGCTTTCTTATGCTCACTCTGTCCTGTAAGGAAGTACGCCTGTGTGTGCTCTTTTCTCTAGTCCCACACTCCACCACACACACACACAAATGCAGTAATATATGTGCAATACGTCTGCCCAGAGAAGTCCTTCAAATGGTCAGCACCCAGGGGTTTTATTGGTCAATTCAGGCTGCTGTAATGATGTACCATGGATTAGGTGGCTGATTAACAATAGTAATTAATTTCTCATAGTTCTGGAGGCTGGAAGTCTCATATTAGTGCATCATGGTTGGGTTCTGGAGAGAACCCTTTTGCAGGCTGCAGACTGTCCACTTCTTATATTCTCACATGGTAGAAAGGAAGGGAGTGAGAGAGCTCTCTGGGGTCTGTTAAAAACAAGGCACTAATCCCATTCATGAGGATTCCACCCTCATGATCTAGTAAACCCCCCCACCCAGGAGTCCCTACCTACCAACACTATCAGACTGGGGGGGAGGGTCAGGATTTCAATGTATGGATTTTTAGCTGACATAAACATTTTGTCTATAACAGGATTGATCATGTAGGCACCCTCTTCTTAGCATATATCACAACTGCAGACCCTCAGAGGAAAACAGATGTCCAGGACACCCATATTATTTGTACAAAAAGTCTGGGCACAGTGAATGACACTTACTAATTAGGAAATGGCAAGAAGCCAAGTGCCCAGAGGTGGGCTAAGGGCAAAACCTTGCAGGCAGGCCTCTCTAAAGCTAGCAGTCTCAGGCCTGCTCCATTAATTCTTTTCTGCTCCTGATGGTAAAGATATCCATTGTGTCAGAATTGATTGGCAAGCCTGTCTGCTGGGAATAGTCTCTCCAGTTTGTGTCAATAAAACATACCAGTGTTGAAGAGAATATTAAATGTACTATTTTTGTTCATGGTTCCATGGGAGAAGAAAAGAGTCCTCAGGTTTCCATGTGATTCTCCTTCAGATGGAAGGATGACAATTGAGGAGAGGATGCTGACAGAACCGACAGACCCTCCTGTACCTTATCTTGCAGTAAAGAATCCATGGTCTCTGAGTGAGCAGGCAGAAGCCCATGTGTTTGACACTCACACCTGAACCAAAATTTATAACACATGGTCAGACACAGAAAAGAAAAGGGGACAGAATACCAGGTCCCACTTAACACAGACACTGCACCTGCTTCACTTATTTCTTTGACAAGAATCACAGGAGCTATTTCTACAGGAGACTATTTCTTTGGCACCCGAGAGTTGAAACCAGATTTGATTATTAACTGGTCTATAACTAAATACAATGAATAGATGTCTTTGAACTGGTCGTCAAAAACACTAAATTCAACATGATTGTATGATTTCATATATGAGTTATCAAACATGAGAAGGAAAGTGTGGGGATTATTAAATCACGTATTGTGAACTATTGTACAGTGGTCTGAGTGGACATTATAGTTATATCTTGACAAAAAATTGAAGCATAAAAATAATAGCTGTACCAAATTTTAACTGCATATGAAGTTTGAGAAACAATTGATTGCCAATTTCACTATATACAGCTTAAAAGTGACCCTGAAAATAAATAAGTATTTTATCCCGAGTTTAATTTGAACTATTCAAATATGTTTATATTGAATATCATTCGTTGGGGAGAAACTATGACTGGGTACCTTTATTGTTATCATTATTGATTGAGTTAAACTCAAAACTCTTCACCTCTAAAAAATTACCAATAAAATCATTACACAATGTTTGGAGAATTAAGGAAATCAGTGGAAGAAAGTTATTGCATGGCACTGTTCCAGAATGATAGAGGAACCAAAATATATATCTACCTTGTATGAAAAAAGGAAGCCATTTTTTATGGTTAATCAATACTCCTTTATGAATTCTTTTTAGACTTTATAATCATAAGCAAGTGCTAAGTTTTAAAATTTGTGTGGATATTTAGATTTGAGAGGAATTGGTATAAAGATAAGTGCTTTGAAACTCTGGGTATGGGTGAGATAAACCAGGGGAATGTATGTATTCTACGGAGGGATGGGAAATAGAGCAGAATCAAATCAATAGAGCAGCCTCTAAGGGTTGGTGGAGAAAAAGAAATGAGAAGAGAGTACTGAGAAAACACCAAGAAGTACTAGGATGTGCACACCTCAAGTGGATGTTAGCATCTGACTGTATTCCCCAAGACTGCTGTATTAAATTGGAAGTTATGAAAAGTATTCAAGTAACCCAAATAATTATCTGGGTAATAGTGAGGAAACTACTTTCCAAATATCACCTAAAATCAGTGACTTTATTATAAACTATGACATTTTCTTAAAAATCTCAAATTGCATGTCTACCTCTAGATCTTTAAAAATACCTTCCTAGATTAAAGGTGGAATAAAAGTATCAGTTAATTTTTATGTGTCAGTGTTATATTAGCTCAAAATGTTGTGCTCAAACTCATTTAAGTGGTTTTTCTCTTGGGGTCGAATAACAATCTTTAGAGTTGTTACTGTTATTTGAAAATGGTTATAATTCATAACTGTTTGATTCAATTCAACAAATATAATTGAGTGCTAAATGGAATCAGGTACTGTTCTAGATATTTTGGATACATCATAATGTTTTAGAGAAAAAGCTATCTTCCTGAAGTTTACACTCCAGCGGGATAGAGGGGGAAAAATAACAATATAAATTACATTGTATGTTAAAAGGTAATAAATGCTCTGCATAAAAGAAAAAGCGAGAAAGGTAAGGGAATCAGTGCACTGTAGGAAATGCCAGGGTGTGTTGGGAGCAGATTGCAGCATTATTAAATAAGATGGTAGGATAGGCTTCAATTGTTGAGAAAATAGTTAAGTCAGCAAGAGGTATAGAAAGCAAGGCCCTGGTCCAGAAACTTTGTAATTTTATTTTAACAAAAGTTGATAGTAGAGGATGTACTTAGAGAGTAATGTGATATTTGGTGGTTGTTATGTTTTACGTATTTTTATTATTTTTAAATTTTTATATACTTATGAACAATATACATTGTAATAAAACTATTTTAAATATGAAAGAAACAGATCAAAGCATGTACTAAGCACTAAATGAGTGCTATATGTTTTCATTATTATAAGAGTTTTATTTCTTATTGAGAACTGGGTGTTTGGGCAAATCTTAAGTAAGAAGTAGATTTGGGCTGAACATTCATACCATTTACATCCTATTCTGAGTGTGCTATGTTCAGATTCATTCTCTTGGCAACAAAGATTTTTTTTTAACATTTATTTACTTTTGAGAGACAGGGAAAGTTAGAGCATGCACTGGGGAAGAGAAGAGGGATTAGGAGACATAGAATTCAAAGCAGGCTCCAGGCTCTAAACTGTCACTAGGAGCCTGGAGTGGGGCTCAAGCTCAGGAACTGTGAGATCATGACCTGAGCTCATAACCTGAGCTGAATTTGAATGCTTAACAGACTGAGCCACCCAGGCACCCCAAATATTTTAAAGCAGGAATATGGCTAATTATGGATATGCATTATTAAGTTTGAGTTCTTCAGACAGACCAGTTAGCAAATTATTATAATAGCTCTGGCATGAACAGATGAAGATCTCAAATAGGTGATAGAGACAGGAATAAAATGGAAGCTGGGAGTGACAGTTAAATGTGAATATATATTTAGTAGAAACATGTAATTGAAAATACAAAGTCTTAGAATGAAGAATAACACCAGAGTCTGAATAAAGCATCAATCTCATAGAAATGAGAAGTTAAATCATTCCACTAATGGAACTAATAACGTTAAGGAGAAAGCACAGATATATACAGGAAAGGAAGTTCAGTCTGTGATACATTAATTTAAAGATCAGTTGTTTCTGTGGGGGCGCCTGGGTGGCTCAACTGGTTAAGCAGCCAACTCTTGATTTCAGCTCAGGTCATTGTCTCATGGTCTGTGAGTTTGAGTTCCACATTGGGCCCTGTGCTGACATTGTGGACTCTACTTGAGATTTTCTTCTCTCTCTCAAAATAAATAAATAAATAAACTTAAAAAATCTATTATTTCTATTAAAAGTCCATGAGTTAATTAGTAAGGTAGTCCTGGAATCAGAAAATGGTTTTCAGATAAGAGTTAGAAATTACTTGCACAGAGGTGATGTTCAAGGACACAGAATTAAATTAGAGAGCTAAAGAAAAATAAAAGAAGCTAAAAACTGGAGATTTCCTATGTTTGATCAAAGTGAGAGAGAGAGAAAGAAAGAGATCAATGAAGAAAAAAGGAGGAATGATAATAATCAGGAAAGTATATGTATCTCCAAACTCAATCTTTAAGAAAAAAGAAAATGAAAACAAAAAGAAACATAGGGATGTGGAAGGATATGGAAGGATGTGTGTGTTTTTGACAAAAGCAGTCATGTAATCACCACAACAATCAAGACAGAGAACCTGTCCATCACCCATCATCCCCACAAACTTCCTTATGTACCTTGTAGTCAGAGTCTACCTCCACTCCCAGTCACTGGCAACAAGTGGTCTGTTGTCTTCCCTCACAGTTTTATCTTTTCCAGAATATTTTATAAATGAAATGCATGTACATAGGGTTTTGAGTCTACCTTCTTCCACTTAGTACAATATGTTTGAGATTCATCCATGCTGTTGAATGTATGCCTTTTTATTTCTGAGGAGCCTTCCACTGCATTGACTACCATAGTTTGTTCATCCATTGACCAGTTGAAAGATATTTTGGTCATTTCCAATGTGGGCTGATTATGAATTAAGCTGCTATAAACATTTACACATAGGTGCCTAGGCGCACACAGGTTTTCATTTCTTTTGAATAGGTATATAGCAAAAGCACAGCTTGCTTATAAAATAAGCATAGTTTTATTTTTATAAGTAGTGGCCAACCACTTGCCATTTCCACTAGTAATGTACGAGAATTTCTCCACAACCTTGCCAACCTTTGGTATCGTCAATATTGTTTATTTTGCCATTTAATAGGTGTGTAGATGTATCTAATTGTGACTTTATTTTGCATCTTCCTAATGACTAATAGTGTTGAACATATTTTAATGTTACTTGTCATTTTTTAAATACTGTTTTTGATTAAAGGTTATGACTTTTTAAATTTTTTAATGTTTTTATTTATCATCGAGAGACAGAGCATGAGCATGGGAGAGGCAGAGAGAGGGAGAGACACAGAATCTGAAGCAGGCTCCAGGGTCTCAGGTGTCACTACAGACCTCAACGTGGGGCTCGAACTCACAAACCATGAGATCATGACCTTAGCCGAAGTCAGACATTTAACTGACTGAACCACCCAAGAGCCCCACAGTTATGACGTTTAAGAAAAAACTGAAAACAGTTGATGATATCAAATAGAAACATTCAATTTCCTAGGTCATGTCTTAAGATAAATGAATGATAAAAGCACCTGGGTGTAGAGCTCTGTGCTGACAGCTTAGAGCCTGGAGCCTGCTTCAGAATCTGTGACTTCCTCTCTGTCCCTCACCCACTCAGGCTCTGTCCATGTCTCTCAAAAAATAAGTAAATGTTAAAAAAAATTTTTTAAGATAAATGAATGATAATTTGATGATAAGGTTAGAGTAAATCTTCTGAGACAAAGCAAATACACTCAGGAAGGATTGTTGATATGATTAAATGAGCTTTAAAGCTATATTTGAAAGGCTGAGAAGAAATTTCCCAGAAACAGTATCAAGAGCAGCAGTAGTGATTTAAAAAGAAGAACAAAAATAAAAACTTATGACTTGAAGGAAAAGTAGTAAAGATTTTTAGAAACAATATTTCCATCCATCTATCTGCCAATGGACAGAATATGACTAATTAGAACAATGAATTTGGAAACTTAATATAAACAAATAAATACATTTCTTGAAGTTGTTGGAAAGAAACATATGAACCACTTTTAGAGCAATGCACTTTTAGAGCAAATAAACCTTACTTGACAGGAACAGTTTTGATGAATGGGGACACAGAATAATGCTGAAAGTTAGTGTGTCCATAAGTATGAGTATGGAATCATTTTAGAGGGCATTGGAATTGGAATGAAAAATAAAGTTCTAGTGTGTGGAAATGTTACCTTGGGCAAAATTGTGCAGTAGATTTGTACATCATACTCCTCTGTGTATGACAAAATTGGCCCAGAGGCAATATTAGGTTTCCTCACCCCTATTTTGGAAACTCCATTCTGCCCCAAGCAGAGATCAGGATTATCTACCCTCTGCAATGTTATTGTTTAAATAAAGAAAGGAAAAAAAAGATCTTGATACTAGAGCAGAACTAAGCAATAACATTTTTAAATGAAGTAAATACTAAATAAAATAAAAGNTGAGACAGACAGAGAAAGTACAAGTGGGGGAGGGGCAGAGAGAGGGAGAGAGAGAGAGAATCCCAAGCAGTCTCCATGCCACCAGTGCAGAGCTCAATAAACGGCTCAAATCCACAAACCCGTGAGATAATGACCTGAGCGAAAACCGAGTGTCAGACGCTTAACCAACTGAGCCACCCATGTGCTGCTGCCACTTCATTTTATTCATTAAGGATTTATTGAGTAAATGTTGAATGACCCCTGAGAAAGACTGCGTGGACAGAATGGTAAATTCAACACACTCCCTCTTCTCATGGACCTCATAGATTTTGCAAATAATTATAATAAAGAATGACAAATATTAGCAAAGGCAGAGTGCTTTGAAAATGTAAGGAGCTCTCCAGTCAGTTCAAATTTAACATGAACATTTATGAAATATAGAAGTAGAATTAATAGGAAAGTATAACTTGAGCACATATTAGGGGCCAGAAAGCAAAGACCAGAACAAATTAAAGCTTATGGAACATTCCAAGTCAATGGCAAAGGAATTTTAGTCATGTTCAGAGCAGGGAAATGAATATTGAGGGATTAGTTATGCTATTTGCACAAGATAGTAGAATGTTGAGTTGGCAGAACTGTTCAACTAATCGTACTGACCTCCACCGAAGAAAATAAATGGGCGAGAAAGAGTTTAAGACATTAGTGAAGCCCAAGGTAGGAGACAAGCTGTGGAAAATTTGCTCGAGATGATTCCAGGTCTCTAGAAAAACATGCCAATGACATCATAGCATCGAACTCTACCCAGTCTTTGAGGAATGTGGAGAAGGGTTAGAGTGTTGGATTAAGAATGTGGTCATCTGTTCAATCTTTCATTAATTTGTTTATCCATCTTCATCTTATTTTTTTTAGTTTTTATTTTCACTCCAGGGAGTTAGCATATGGTGTTATTAGTTTCAGATGTATGATATAAGTGATTCAACAACTCCATACATCACCCTGTGCTTCTTTATTCAACTTTAAAAAAGACATTTTAGCATTTGGTGTGTCAGGCACCATGCTGGTCAGTAGTGACACAAAGTTTAACAGAGGGCTCAAGCCCTGACTTCACAAAAGCTCACAAAGTCACTGAAAGTGAGGAGGATATGTGAGCAATTAAAGTGGAGTGTGATAAATTCAACAGAGAACTTCTGAGCATCTGACAATAAGAGAATTAACATAATTAATTCTGTTGATGGGGATGAGAGAAGATTGCAAAAAGAAAATTATGCTTTTAGGAGGTCTGGCTTTTGTTGTTAATTCAAGAAAAAAAATGCCTTTTGAGCACAAGCATATACAGGAACTTATAGATACCCAACCAGTTTTTAAGTATTTTTGTAATAAAGTAAAAAACGTGAGTTAGATGATGTACAAAAGTAGATTTTTAATTGATTGTAGAACAAACCATAAATAATTTCAATTTCTAAATCAATGTCAATCAGTCATTAGTTGTCTATTATAAAACTCTGGCTTGACACTGATCCATTAAGTATTTTTATCAGTGACTTGGATGAACACATGAAACATAAGTTTGGAAATGATGAACCTGGGCGTATTAATTTAAAATATTGTATGAAGAATTAAAGCAAAGAACAGTTTCAATGGACAGATGATAAGTCAAGCCTAATAAGATAAATGCAATTGTTGGTAATTGCAAATCCATGCTAAAATGAATTAAATAAATATGAGATTTTAGAAAATTTCAATGACATCAGGACATAGAAGACCTGTTATGACACAATGTAATGCAGTTGCAAAAATTGGAAATGGACACTTAATGCGTATATAACATTAACAAAAATATAAGGCCATTTCATTTCAGTCTAAGGTCATACCTGGCAATTGTTACTGCAGTCTGCTCTAATTAGAGTCAATTCCCCATATATCCAGTTCTGGGAGACATGGGCAAAATTTTATGTATCATAATGTGGAGTAATTAAACAGAGATTTGCAGACCAGGGATATCTAAAATATCAGAGAAGCCAGAGAAAGGAACTTAAAACAAAAGCGGCAGAAGCAGACCAGTGTGTGAGGCATCCTGGACAGGTGTTCAGTAGGAACACCAGATTCCCCAGGAGGCAAACCATGTGTATTCTCTGCAACCTCCAGCTACTACAACAATAGGAGGAATCAAACTCAAGTGAACCCCTCCTCCAGATGAATGACCTTGCAAAGGAATAGGAATCAAGGGTAAAATGTCATCCTCTGAAACATCTTACAGAGAACGAGGAAACACCCTATTCTTAGAGGTAATGAAATGGAGGGAAGAGAAAATTGAAAGGTACGTCCTACCCATTACCTAGAAAGCAAAGGCCCTGGTTGTGTAGACTCACAGGAGAGCCAACAGGAATACAAAAAAGTACATTTCTAGAATTTCTGAAATTCTCCTGCCTAGAATAGGTTGATCCCTGATTCATGCACAGGGGAAGAGTCTATAGGTGAGAATAGCATTTTCCTATCTGGGAAAACAGATTTGTAGAGCTGATCAGATTGCATAAATAATTCAGTGGCCCCTCAGCTCCGCTTCACAGTTGATTCATTCCTAGTGAAGCACTGTGACGAACACCCCTGTGAGTCGACCACTATGCTAGATTCAGAGAACATGAAAAAAGGATGAAACCAGTGCTTTGACATAAAGAATTCACATTTCTATAGAGAATGGAGAATCATTGAAGTTTTTAAAGCTAGGAAGTAATGGGCTAGGTTTTAGAATGATAGGTAACAGTAAATGGAAGGGTTTAATAACCTATTCACTTGGTTGAGAAATGATGTTAAAATTTTTTTTGCCAATTTGCAACATTTTAAAAAAGATATTGCATATATGTAGAGTTTTCCATAATGGGCAAAGTAGTTTGTGGAATTTTGAAGAAAATATATCAAAATACTTTAAACCAAATTCTAATTGTGTAATAATATATATATTATATATATATATTTTTTTTTTGCAAAAAAAATTCTAATAATGTAGTTCAGGCATGTAGTTTAGTCACATTACATGTGAATTTGAGTTATTTAAATATGAATTATAATGTATATAAAGTATTTACAGATCTCACTTCTTGAGAAAAATGTTAAACAAAGCAAATAACCCTAAATTTGAAAATCATCAACAATCAGGATTTGAAAGGACTAAAGTGTAAGCCGTTTACACTTTTGTCACAAGGTGGCGCCATAGCGGTAACTGTGGCCAGTAATGTATTCTTCCCTAACCTTTTCTCTGTTTACATAATTATGTATTACCTTTACAACCATATTCATAATCTGAGGTTTTCTGCATAAGTGAAGTTATTCTATACTTAATGAGTGAACTGGAACTTTGCCATCAGTAAATCAAATGGGTCAGAAATCTATCTCATACTTTAACTGCTGTCTAATACTCCTTAGGGAAAAGATACCTATAGTTTATTTTACAATAAAATGGTCATTTAGGTGTCTTACAGTTTTTCACTAATGCAAATTATGTCATAGAGAACATTTTTTAAACAATTCTCTTTGCATACATAGGCAAGTGTCTCTGGAATATATATTCTTCCAGGAGAAATTTCTGGCTTTGAGCACATGAACCTTTTTAATTCTGATAAATATGGTTAAATTGTTCATTCTAAGGTTCTAACAATTTAAGTTCTAACCAACATTGTATGAGAATGCTCATTTTCTCCATAACTGAATGTTTTCTATCTTTTTGAATGTTGCCACCTGATGTAAAAATGGTGGTGAAAATTTACTATTCCTTAATTAGTAGTAAGATTGAAAAGGCTTTAAAAATGTTAATGAACTTTTGTAGGATTTGTTCAGTATTTGGACAGTTCATATCATTTGTCCATTTTTCGCTTTTTTTCCACAATCCTTTGGATTGGTCAGAACTTTTTGTATGTTATGTATATTATTCATTAGTTCTTTGTGTCCATCAAAAAAACTTTTCTCTTAATCTGTCACTTATCTTTGAACCTGATAATGGTGACTTTCACTACAAATGTGTTTTCGTTCTTGGGTGGGCAAAGGTCAGAATTTTCTCTTATGGATTCTGGATATTTGTTTCGTTTTGCTTTAAGATCTTCAAAATTTTAAGGCTCTACAAAGATATGCATTTTACTTGATTGTAATCTAATTGTATGGATTGTTTGAGTTTGTGATCTTGGTTTTCTTTTTTCACATTTAGTGTTTTTGTATTTGGAAAATACGTTTTTATGAATATTAAATTTCTATTAGTACCATGTATTGAATAGATGTTTTTCTTCAATGATTTGAAGTACTACCTTTATCATGTATCAGTTCCAAATATATATAAATCTGTGTCCAGATGCCCTATCCTGTCCTACAGTTAACCAAAATCTTAACATTTTCATGCAATGGATTTTCCCCACTTTGACTATTATAGAAGATCCCCACTTCAAAGAAACAGTAAAGGGAGCTCAGAGAGTGAAGAGGCTTGATGAAGTCCTGCGACCATGCTGACCACCAACCTGGGCCTAGGGACCCATTTTTCTTATTTCTGCTTCAGTGTTTTTCCCATTCAGCTGCAAACTATAATTTAAGATCAACAGGAAAATAGGTCACTTTCAGCCTCCCTTATATTGATTCTTTTTCAGGAACAGAGAGGTATTCAGACTGCAGTAGGTCCCCATGTCAGAATGGAGGCACGTGCATAAACGGAAGGACTGACTCTATCTGTGCTTGCCGGCATCCGTTCACTGGCGAGAACTGCACGGTCAAGCTGCTGGACGAAAATGCTCTGGCTCCAGGTATGAAAGTGCACGCAGCCTTGGATTTGCTCCGTGTCATAAAAACATTGTTTGAAAATATTCACAAATGCATATTTAAACCTGATTAATCAGGACTCGTGTGAGGATTAATTCCTTTTACTTCTGAAACTTACTGAATGACATACATGATTTACAAGCGGAAATGTCTGTCAGGTAAATCCAGATTGATGTAGGCTTGTTGAAATCTTCAGTTTTGATGTAACAGAGACAGTCATTTTTTTTCCTTGTGCATCTTAAAAGAAAATACAGATGTACATATCTGATTAGTATAATCTCTCCTCAAAAAAGATGATAAAGAAATATACCTTTGATTCATGTCAGATTTAGTCATTTAAATGAAGCTTTAAATTAGCACCATGTCTTCTATGAAGGTTGAGCTAAACGTGCCAGTATGACTGGGTGAGACTTAGAATATGCTCAGATGTACTAAGTAGAGCAAAATGTCTTTTTTTGTCCATTTGCCTTTATAAGTGTTGCCTGTTATAAATTAACTTTAAGAGTGTATCATTTCTGATGTTTATACAACAAAATATGTGCAACATTTAAAATATATTTTCTTTAATGACAACAAAAGCATATTTTAAATCAGGCTTTTTTCAATAATATGCTGCATGCCAAAGAGTAAATGTTTTAGTCTATTTTTAAATCTCAGCCTTTGTGAGTCCATTTGGCATTAATTACATAGAAAATTGCTTTTGTCTAGTTCTCTATAGTGCATATGACTTCGTCTGGTTTCCGTTTTAGCCTCTAGAAACTGTTTGACAAGGTGCTGGAAAAATTGTTTCTACATCATGTCAGCTTCAATTCCTACAAGGGGCTTTAAAACATGCTGGCACACCATAATAACCATAGAGTGCTTTGAATTCCTTTATCTCTAGAGAGATCAAAGTAACATGCAAATTAATCTTTGAGGTGATTCTGTGAGGAATGTATCAAGTGTTATTATATTCTATCCTGATCTGAATCGAGAAACTGAGGCTCACAGAGGGCAAGTGATTTGAGATAATTCAGCAAAGAGGCACGCAAACACCTCTACCCTTGTTAAATCTGATGAATGACCTTTTTCCTTCTGCTAACCCTTTTTATAACTGAGATAAAATGATAAAGAAATGAGGAATGACAATATTTTAAAAAACATGAAAATTGACTCCACTTTGTTTTCCTCTAACAGATTTCTCCAAAGGATCTTACAGATATGCACCGATGGTGGCATTTTTTGCATCTCACACATATGGAATGACTACACCTGGTCCTATCCTATTTAATAATTTGGATGTCAATTATGGAGCTTCATATACTCCAAGAACTGGAAAATTCCGAGTTCCGTATCTTGGGGTATATGTGTTTAAGTATACCATTGAGTCATTTAGTGCCCATCTCTCTGGATTTTTAGTGGTTGATGGAAGAGACAAGCTTGCATTTGAATCTGAAAATATTAACAGTGAAATACGCTGTGATAGGGTTTTAACTGGGGATGCCTTATTAGAATTAAATTATGGGCAGGAAGTGTGGTTGCGACTTGTAAAAGGAACAATACCAGCCAAATTTCCCCCTACTACTACATTTAGTGGTTACTTGTTATATCGTACATAAATTAGTATGAAAGACAGACTATCACCTTTACTGAGAAGCAGTCAGTGTTTTTCTTTATCTCTGCATGCACATCTGCTCTGTTTTTGGCTTTCTACATGAAATGAAAATCAACTTCTCTTTTAATCTGAGTAAGGCTCTAAGTTTGTTTATGTCATAAAATTATTTCACTATCTCTTGGATAACCTGTATTTGAAGAAATTTTTGCTCCTAAAGAGATTGCGTGACACAGAAAACAAAGTGCATTTGTTAACATAATGATTTTTATCTTCTCCAGTTAAGTCACTTTAATATAATGTTATATGATTAAATGGCAATCATTCAATTTCATCAGTCACAGTAGTCTTTCCAATAACATATCTACCTTTTGATAGTTCCTATGTATATAAATATATAACATATATTTTCTAAATCCACAATTCAAATAAATTTCTCAAAAACCAAGTAGTGTGTTTTTTAACTTTGATTTTTACTCTTCATTATTGGATAGATCAGTTTTATATTAAAATTTTCATTTGTAATCAAAATGAAGAAAGCTGTATTTGAAACTTGAAATATGCTACTGTTCTCTGTAATTTAGAGGTTAAAGTAATAATTGAAATATCGTGGAACATTTACATCTATGTTTACGCATATATTAAGTGGGTCTTTTACTTGCCTCCATTATACAATATCTACAGAGAAAAAATAAAAGTTTCCTCTAATGAGGATCCTTCCAAGGCAGTGCAATCAGGCCTGCTCATATTCTTATAAGGGGCACATAAGATTCCAGAGTAATGCTATGTATGATTTTGCAATGTTCACTCTGTCCTGATTCTCTTCCAAGGAACTTACATGGAATGTCTCATTGATGCCTCACAAAATCTCTTGCAAAGTGGACATTTTTATTATCATTTTTTACAGTCGAAGAAAAGAAACAGAGAGATTATGGAAAGGACCGAGCTTCGCAACTAGCAAGGACCAAGGCAGGATTTAGAACAAAAGAGCGTCTTCTCCAGGGAGGAGGGTCATCTCTTCACCTTCATTGCCTCCCACAGATGTACCACAATTTACATAATCATCTCTTTAGATTGCTTAGAGTATTTTATCATAACACCATTGTTGTAGTGAACACCCTCAAATATACATTTCTTTCATATTTGATAAAGTATTTCTGAACAATGGATTCCTATAAGTAAATAGTAAAAATAATAATGAAAAAAAGTTTGGCTTGGCAAGCATTCTTCAGGGATCAGTTTACTTAATGTTCACTAGAATCCTATGATATGTACATATAAACCTATGATATACATATTAAGTATTATCATCCTCTTGCTACTGGTGAGAAACTGAGGCACACAGAGAGTACTTACAGAAAACTATGGAGGATTTCTGTAATAAAGGATAAGCATATTTTTCTCATTTTGCTAAGTACTGTCAAATTGAAAAGATTTGTGCCGATCCATAGTCCCATTTTGCTCACGTAAAAGAGTGTTCTTTATCCCCTATACATCCTCATCAAAATTCACAATTTTTAAAAATATTGCCTATCTTGAATGTGAAAATGATATTTTCTCATAGCAGAAACTTGAAAATATTTCAAATTGACCAAAACTTGAAAACACATGTCCATACAAAGACTTGTATATGAATGTTCATGAGAGCTTTATTTGTGATAGCTAAAAACTAGGAACTGCCCACATGTCCAGCAACAGATGAATGGTTAAACAAATGCTAGTATATCCATACAGTAGACTGCCAAGCAATAAAAAGGAATGAACACACAACAACACGTATGAAACTCCTAATAATACTGTAGGAGAAGATTTCAAACTGTAGTGTGATAAACTTGGCCAACCTTGCAGAAAAGTATCAAGTGAGTTATTTTTTAGTTGTTTCTGTTTATTTATTTTTGAGAGCAAGAGAGACAGAGCACAAGTGGGGGAGGGGCAGAGAGAGAGACAGGGTGGCATAGAATCTGAAGCAGGCTCCAGGCTCTGAGCTATCAGCACAGAGTCTGCCGTGGGGCTCAAACTCACAGACAGAGATCATGACCTGAGCTGAAGTCAGCTGTTTAACCGACTGAGCCACCCAGGCACCCCACAAAGTGAGGTTTTTTTTTTTTAATTGAGATATAATTGACAAATAGTACCGTATTAGTTTTAGGTATATTATATGATGAATTGGCATATGTACATATTGCCAAATGATTACAACAATGAGTTTACTTAACATTCATCATTTCACAGAGGTGCCTGGTTGGTTCAGCTAAGGTCTTAATCTCACAGTTCCTTAGTTCAAGCCTTGCACTGGGATCTGTGCAGACAGTTCAGAGCCTAGAGCCTTCTTCATTGGGATTCTGTCTCTCCCTCTCTCTCCCCCTTCCCCTACTTGCACTCTGTCTCTCTCTTTCTCTCAAAAATAAACAAACATTTAAAAAGATAATCAATTCGCATAGTTATAATAGCTTTTTCTAGTGATAAGAGCTTCTAAGAATTACCCTCTTAGCAACTTTCAAATATACAATCCAGTATTGTTAACTTTAGTGTTGTCCATCTTCCGATGACTCATGTTGAGCTGAAATGACTGGGATCCATACCCACACCTCCCTCAGTGATAGACTCGGGGTGTCAGGGAAGAGTATGAGCTAGATACTGACAAGTGGAGGCTTGGTGACTCACGATTTCTATTCTGTTACGTGTAAATGTGTCATTTCCAAAAATTTAAAGTTTTGATAGTTTCTTTGGTGCCTGCTTAAAATCACATCACAATCTAAAGGTTTTTCATTTAATTTTTTCAGATACTCTTAGATTAAATAGAATTTTTATCTTACAGAGACGCTTTCAACATAGATTCCAATGATATCAGTGTACGTTCATATTAGCAGAACAGAAGGAAGTAAATCATTTGACAGTATTTTTCATTGCCATGCACAACTTGGTTAAGTAATTTTGTAATTAGATAATTAAGAATATTTAGCTTTAAATGATGCTTTGGTGTTTGGAATTTTAATTATTAATATAATTTTTTATTTTATACATATTTTAGAAATACGCAAATGACAAATCGCTACCAAGAGCAAAGAGGCATTGTAGCGACTTTTAAGTTGCTATAATCTTGTTTGGTTATTCTTTTTAATCCAGCCAATATAATGTAAGACAATTAATTAGTAATGCGTTTCTAATTGATATGACTAAACATACCCATGGATAAAAAATACAGCAATGGGGTTTTCTTGATTTCTCCTGTGGAGACAGCAACTTTCATGGATATTATTTTATAAATTGAATTCCAGAGCTCTTCTTTGTTCCCAGGCCCTCCTGCCCAGGAAGCTCCTGAAGTACAATAAGACCTTAGTTACTGATGACAATCTCATATGCATTCATTCATAAATTATTTAACAAATACCTACTTTGTGAAGCCAGGGTAAGTCATATTTTTAAATGATATAAAAGTAAAAATCAAATAAATCAGTACAGACAGATGCTATATTTGAAAGACATTATCCCAAGTCATGCTGCATTTACTACCAACAAAATCATGAGCAGCAGCTCTGTAACTATGGGAAATGTATCTGTAATAACCATCCCCCCTTTTTCTGCATCTCTGACCAAGCTTCCATTACCTCTTTTGGATCACTCCAGGAACTGAGAAAGTTCATATTCAAAGCCAAGTGTGCCTAAATTGCTCTTATTTACTTTCTTTCATCAGTTAAAACTCTTATTTTAGAAGAATGAGCTAATAAGATTTAAGCATTAAGAAGTGACAAGTTAAATTTATTAAAATAAGCTATGTTGATTTTTGGATGACTAGCCTATTTAATCTTCTTAGCGGGGATTTTTTTGTTATTTTTCATCTGTTTCAAAATTTAAATTCACTGAATCAAATGAATTTCTATTTTCTAGAAGTTCAGTTATATTTTATATAAATATATGATTTATATATTAAATATTTATATTATATATACATTAAGTTATATAATAATACACTTAAAATTTTCATTATATAATATACCTAATATAAATATATATCTTTATTTGATATATAAATTATATATATTTATAAAACTTAAGTTTTGTTATCACNTACTTTACATTTAAGTCCAAAGAAAATGTAAAGACAACTTAGTACCTTTTTAAAAAAATTGTTATTAGTGTCAACTTTTTTATATTAGAAACAAATTGAATAGTATTCTTTATCTTCATTAAAGGCAATCTTTAATGTAACAAAATTTTCCTTATTATTCAATCTGTTCATCTATCCTGTATCCTTGTAAGGCACGTACAGGACACATTTACGCAGGAATGATTAGCCTGCCCTTGTTAGACTGTACATTCAGTTGGGTTGATATCCTCCATCGCAGGTAGAGACGTTTGCTGCCCCAGTGGTTTCAAACCCAGGGTTTCATCAACAAGCCGAGGAGTGTTATAAAGCCCCTTCCCATGAGAGCTTTTACCACAGCTTAGTGAGAATCTTCAATGAGCTATACTGCGTTTGTGTTTAGAGAAAACAACAACAAAGTAACGTTCATTTTCCTGGGCTGACATCCTAATTAAACAATCCGAACTCTGGAAAAAGTCCAAATTTTGGAGTTTTTGTAACTTTTTTCATGGATTGCTTCTTGAAGTGTCAAAGGCCTTTGGCAAAACATTTTCCAGTTACTGAGTGTTGAATGTAGTAATATTTAGAATATTTTAAAATGTTACTTTCATGGTTAAAAAAATATCACTTTAGGGCAGATCCTGGTTGTGATGTGATTTTTCCTATTAGATTCAAATAAATACTTACAGCAAGCCCACTGAAGATCACAGTAAAAGTGCTCTCCAACACAACCTACCAGTTAGTGGTTTGTTTGTTTTTTCTTTCAGTGTCTTTTCAGTGTCTTTGAATCTAAATCTGAAGATTTGGATTCACACACTTACTTGAATTTCCTATTTTTCATATTAAAATAAATTCTATGTCAAGTTCATTCAAGTTAAGAGTGAAAATACTACATGATACAATGCAAAGAGTAGGTGTTCTTATAAATACTACTCTACTTTTCCTACTGCAGCCACGAATGAAAAAAATAACTCATTAGATTCTTCTTACCAGGATACAATTAAAGATAATTTCTAAATTTGTTTTTTTGTAATTTACTTCCCCTCATTTATCTTTGCTGTCACCATCATTACCACTAAAGCATTTGATTGTGCATAGTTTGCATAAAGGGGACCACATGTCTATTTCTTTATCTATATGAAGTTTGTGGATTAGGATGACAGTATTTTGTTGGGAAACATGTGTAGGAAAATTTCATTTATTTTTATTACCTAGCCATTCTCAAAAATTATTTGAGCTTGCTAGATGGATATTAAATGATAAGAAAAATAGCAAACTTTGACAAAGATAGTGACTACTTATACATCAAATATAAGTCAAGAACATGTACTTTTCAAAATGTTTATTTATTTTGAGAGAGAGAGAGAGGCAGAGATCAGTGGAGGGGCAGAGAAAGGAAGAGACAGAATCCCAAGTAGGCTCCACACTGTCAACATGGAACTCAACATGGGATTCCCTCTCATGAACCGTGAGATCATGACCTGAGCCGCAACCAAGAGTTTGACACTTAACCTGCTGAGCCACCCAGGCACCCCAAGAGCATGTCGTTTTTAATCCTGATTTCTTAGATAAATTCACATGCACTGATTTTCGTGATTTGCCATGGAGTTATCTTGCTTTTAACAAAGAATATCCCACAAAGATGCCTCCCACCGTCTCAAATTGTCTTTCAATTCCCTACTATCCCTTACTCTCCATCCCATCATTGCAGATTTGCTATTTAACGAACATGTTTAGATCTCTTTAATCCTGCTGAGGAGGCAGCTAAATAGTGTGGAAATTATTCTGTAGATGAAATTTAAAAGACCCTCCAGAGATTGCATGTCTTTTTAATGTGACTTTCATTGCCCTTTCTGAATCTTCTCATTAAATCTTTTGAATCGGGATTCTATTTCATAAGCTTTAATTCTATTTCCTTTAAATGGTCAGCACACTGAGAAGTCATCAGTAGGTTTTAGTTTATCACACAGCTCTCTCTACATTAACAGCAAACTATGAACTCGACTCCCTGCAATGAATGGAAGCAATAACCAAAGACTATCACTAAGGTTCTGTATCATTTTGGCTTCTCTCTTTCCATGTTGTATACTCAAAGTAGAATATGTTTGAGAAAACAACATCTATATACCCTAAAGGCACTCACGAGTATCATAAAACAAAACAAAACAAAACAAAAATCTATCCTTTTAAATTTAAGTAATACATTGTAGATATCGTGGAGCAATATTAGTATCTGAAAACTGATTCTGTAGTCTATTCTGAAAAATAGACAGACTAAGATGACTATACAGCATCTGAGAATTCCATGAGGCTCCAGGTACCAGCTGCTTATTGATAATGTTCTTGGAATGGCACTAGTGGTGGGTTATTGAGATTATTAAATGCATAAAACGTCTTGGGAGTGTGGAAAGAATTAAATGTCTTAAATTCATTAATTAAATTTTAGAAATTTAGAAAATTTTCTAGGAGAATTCATTTTATTCAGACAAATGTAGACAAACTTGAATTTATAATCATTATCCGAAAAATATTAATTTTTTTTTGTTTTTGAAAGAGAGAGCATGCAAGTGGAGATGGTGGCAGAGGGGGAGAGAGAGAGAGAGAGAGAAAGAAACAAAGCAGGCTCCATGCTCAGTGCAAGGATCCCTATGTGGAGGCTGATTTCACAACTCTGGAATAATGACATGAGCAGAAATCAAGAGCAGGACACTCAACCAACCAAGCCACCTAGACGCCCCTTTCATTTTTGTATATAGAAAATTAAAGTGTGACCTCTATATTTGGCTAATGTTGTTACCTTTGTTAGAGACAGATTTAAGGTCTATGATGAAGTGTCAGATTTTCTTAAAATGCTCTCATTCTGGGCTGTAACAAATATCTTCTTCACGCCCTAGATATAACCTTAATATATCCATGCAGTTTTGCCAACAAGATACATCTTCACATCAGTGGAAAAATTGTCTTGGCAAGTGACCTTGTGAGAAAACCATTTTCAATAAGGCCAGTTACCACCTCAGGGAAAATGTTCACTCTCAAGAATTAGGCAGAACTGGGTTTGCCATTCTCTTTTTGAGGTATACAAGACACGAGTTACTAATCTCCCTTATACCACTACCATTTAAAAGTTATAATATCATTTTCCCCTACAATTATAAAATCAAAGGCAACACAAAGTTCAGGGAGAAAAATGCCTGTGTATTTTCTTTCCCTATTGCTTTCTGGTGGCTAACTGTCAGAAAATAGCAGAGACCTGAGGAAGAACAAGTAGAAAAAGAGCAAATCAGAAATAAGGAGGAAGAAGAGGAAGAAGAGGGCAAGGAGGTGGGTGTCAATGGGAGGAGGAAAGCAGGACAAAGGAAGAGGAAAGAAAAACAAAAACAAAAACAAGAGCCAAATTGGTCAGTGGTGAGAGAGAGAGTATGGCTCGGCACAGATTGGGACAGGGAGGAAGAGTGAAAAACAACAGAGTTAGTTGTAAGACACTGCTACCATTTCATCAACTTCCCTCTAGCCCCGATGATATAAAAAAAACTATCAGAGGAAATTTATGATAGGGAAATCATTACTGTCTCTACTCACCCTAGCTGCTATTTGAAAACCTGTGAATTTGTCTTGAAAAATTTCATGCATTGTCCTTTGGACTTTGTGGAATGCTATTTTCTGAGTAACTCTAACATTAGTCTCACAAACTAGGTAGGAAAGGAACACGGATAACTCTATCTCCAAAAACTCTTTGTGGTTAATGTGTTCTTATTTTTAATTCCTCTGTTTCTTAAAATTTGGCAAATTGTCAGACAAATTGTCTAACAAGAAAAAAAACTGAACACCCCACATTTTTTTCAGTAGAATCCCAAGATTCTTTCCTAATAACACGATTATCAGTGTGCTATTTGGCATACTTCTTGAAAAAGTCCTATGAGGAAGCTATGTACATTAAAATAAAAGACATAGATGGGGAAATTGGGCACATTTTTTTAATAAATGGAGCTTAAGTTCCAGTAATGGAATTGCTAAGTTTCTACGCAGACATTGCCACTGAATAAATGTAAGAAGTTAGCAAACTTACAGTTTTTGTGGTTTTGGGGCTTCAAAAGTGAAGAAAATCTTATAAAGTTTTTTAAAAATTTTCTTAGAGTACTGGCTTTAAAAGATATTTGTACTGAATTCAGATTGCCTTAAATATAAAGTAGGTTCTGTATAAAAATTGATCAGAAAATTATTGTAATAATACATATTTCTCTCTCCAAAACACACATCAAAAGATAAGAGAATTTCACCTAAAGTAAAATTTCATTGATTTAACCTGCATTTCTTTTGGGAAAGGAGAGAATACTGGTAAACAAATATATAAATAAATAACTGTGGGGGTGGAGTTTGGTAGAATAGGTTTCTATAAAATCTCCTAACAGAAATCAGAGGCTCATTCTTCTGACTTTCCCTTCCTGAGACAGAACACCAGGCAAGATTAAAATGACGATTTTTTCAGAATGAATGGAAAGACTTTCTGGAAGTTACACTATTTTGTTTTCCAAGCAATTGGTTGGAAAAGGCAAAGATATGAGAGCAATTCTGTTTCTTTTCTGCCCACTTTAAATCTTACGTTGACCTCTAGGGTCACTCTCCCCGTGTTTCTCAGCAACTCTGCACGTTTCCTCGGGAGCCTCTCAAACTACTGTCATTTACCCAGCATCCAAGATGCTTCCGGGTGCAGACAAATGGCATTTGCAGTGCCTGAGAACTAGCCAAGACCTAATTGCCTCTCTCCAGGTCCCATTGGCAGGAACTTTTACTCATTTCTCCCCCACCTCCACTCCTTTTCTATGAAAGCAAGCCTCAAGGCAGGAGATCACCTTCCCATTACCCAACAGCTTGATTCTCTACATGAGCCTCTGACCGTCCGCAGAGAATGTCTGCCCTTGCACGTGAAAGGAAAAGCTTTGGTCTGTAATTTTCATGATCCTGTTTCTCCTCTTGTGACTCCCTTCTCCTCTTTCACCTTTCTCCTTGTCCTCCCCCAGCTCCTCTTCCTCCTCCTCTTTTTCTTCTTGTTTCTAACTGCCTGCATTTTCTCTGCTTATCTCCCTTACTCCTCTTTCTCTTTGTGTCTCTCTTCTGCTCTCCCTCTTTCTTTCTTCTTCTCACTCTCCGTTTCTTACACAGTTTCCTATAAAGCACCATGTAAAGAATGTACAGATTATAATATCGTGATGTTCATTTTCCTGCTTTTATTTTTACCCTGTATTTTCTAAGGTCCAGTGATGTTCAAAACACTGCCTAGGAAGTGCTAGGTTTTCAATGAAATTTATTTTTATTGTGTATAGTACTGAAGCAGGCTTTAACTGTATTTTCTTTACGAAAGTATTACTGCTAATGTGCTACTCATAGGACTCTACAGCTAAGCTAAATAAACTAAACTCCCATCTGAGCAGTATATTTCAAAGAAATAATTTAACATCACCATTTACAAATTGCATCCAGTTTAAGCATAGATGATATTTTACATATGTAGGTGAAGTACTTGCCATATGCAAAGAAACATGGAATGACCAAAAAAAAAATAAGGAATCTATAAAAAAACAATAGCTACCTTTATAATCCAGTAATATGAAAATAATTCAAACTAAATAAAATTATTTATAATAGCACATGAAGAAATCCTTGAGGTAAATTAGCCACTATACAAAAATATGCCCTAGTCAAAAAATTTGTTCTTAAGTATCAGAAGCCTTTTGAGTATACAGCGCTCACATTATTGAAAATCAGTACATTTCAATTGATGAAGATTAAGCATGATGAATGCTTGATTGTCTCAGATGAAATCACATGTGCTGACAGAACATCTGTTACAGCCTCTCTTCTTGTCATTTTATTGCAAATTTACAACCTATTGCAATTAAAATAACATGATTAAAATTATAGACATTTTGAATAAAGGATAATTTATAGACCTCTCAAAATAATCAAACCTACTTTGCAAGTGATGAAAATTTTAGAAAAGAAAAGATTTCTGAAACCCTATACATATTGCTTTTCATTACAAAGAAACACTGGGACTTAGTGTTTATATTCGAGAATAGCTACAGCAGAAATTTAAAAAAAAAGAAGAAGAAGAAGAAGGAGGAGGAGGAGGAGGGGAAAGAATCCCTGAAGCAGAAATACCTACTTTATAAAGCTCTTTTAAAGCTATTTCACAAGGCTTTAACATTGGTTTTTCTTGATGTTTACAATATTCACAAGGTCCAGTCCAATGGCTGACATATAGCAGGCATTTATTTAGTTTCTGTTTACTGAACGCTTGACTTGAAATATAAATGTATGAGTGAAGCATTCATAGGACATATGTTTTCCTTGCACACAAATGTATCATGTTGCCTAAGAAAGTAACTAAAATTACTTCAGCAGAAGGATGCCATAAATAATTGCATAATTTATATACGCAGGTGTGTGAAGTATTAAAAATCATATCACATGTCTATAAAAACAATCTCTCTTCTGTAACTGCAGTTCCCATGATCTTCTGTCTGTTCAGTGTAACAATCAAATTAAATCTATAGAACTGGACCAAATCCAAATAGAAGGCTATAAGAATCATTTATAAACTACAGTTTGACTATTTGCACATTGCTAAAAGATTTTATTTCATTATTTTTTTACCTTATAGCAAATTTTCTGACCAGAAGTAATCGCAGATTTAGATGCCAAGATAATCAGGTGTTCCTTTCTTAACAAGGCCAGAAAATGAGGCAGGGAAACTAAAAGACCCCATGAAAAATGGCAATTTTTGCTCCTTTTCCTGCTTCTATTTTTGCTAGGTCCTAGAGCCCTGCCTTACACAAGCTTTACACAATAGGTATGTATGTCTATATCTATACAATAGATAACGTATGTCCTCCTTGTAAAGGTCAAGGATTTAATGATTTCTTTGGAGTCTTCCAGAACAATAGATAACATCTAAGGAGTGACTGGGCAGCAGAACGTTTTCCAAAACCGGTGACTCATTAGGACCCCTGGCTCCAGGGCATAAGTGACTTATGGAGAACATCTAAACACTTGTCTTTGTTCCTGGATGCCTGAGAAGACAGGTGCACCAGACCACCATCCTCAATAAAAACCCCAGACTCCAAGCAAAGATGTGGCTCACTCTTTGTCCTTTTTTGTTTTTTTCTTAACAACTTTTAACGATCATTCATTTTTGAGAGACAGAGAGAGAACCCAAGCAAGAGAGGAGCAGAGAGAGAGGGAGACACAGAACCCCAAGCAGACTCTGAGCTATAAGCACAGAGCCTGATGCAGGACTTGAACCCATGAACCATGAGATCATGACAAGAGCTAAAGTGGGACGCCTAACCAACTGAGCCACATGGGTGCCTTTCTTTCCTTTCTGAGTCTCTTAGACACTGTCTGTACTGCACTCTTATGTCTTTAGTAAACTCTGCTCTTACTTCCTCTCTGGTCATGTTTGATTTCCATCCTGCACAAAGTCAAGGACCCTCTTGGCTGGTCCTATAGGACCCCCTCTGGATACTCAGACCTGCCTGCCTGCACTAAATCAGTTGTCAATTGGTCAGACCAAAGGTCACACATACTTTGTGTGAGAGGCCGATACAAAGGATGGGAGATCTGATGGGCAAGGATTGACTGAATTCAAACTCCAGTCATAAGCCATTTGACTTTAGCTTTCCTGTGCCTCATTTTCTTTATCTGTAAATAGACAGAAAAAATAGTTCCTACTTATTATTAGGAATCCTATGTGGATGACAATGCATGTAAAACATTAAGCAATGACTGGCATTTAGCAAATATATGACTGACTAGCACTGTCACGCTAGAAAGAAGATTGGGAAGGGGAAGGGGCACGCAAGGAAAAGAAGGGAAGACTAGCAAGCTCTCAATAACTGCTTTACTGTTGGAGTCTTTTCACAAAGAAAAAGAAAAGCAACAAAATGAACAGAATTAGTGAAGTAAAAAAGTTCACGAAAATGCGTAGGGCACAAGATACGAGGTCACCAGAAAAAAAATTTGCTCAAGCATCATGTGACAGGCTGAGAAACTGAAAGGAAAAAATAGATTGAAAGATTTTTTTCGTGCACTGGATTGCATACATCTGAAAGCAGGCTTCAACAACCTCCATTTGACTTCAGTCTGTACTTTCTAACTGATTAAGTTCCTCTTTCCAGCTTATCTTTTAACTCAGGCAAAAGACCCGGCAGAGAATCCTGTGATGGGAACCGAAAATACCCTTTCAAGTAATGCGGTCAGCTCTGACGTCAGCCAGTCCCTGTGTGATTGACCCCAAGACAACAATCAGTTTGACCTTCCCTGCGCACCTGCACATACCCACCAACCTATGTCCCATGTTTTCTTAATATAAACCTGTAAGTACTTCCAGCACTTCGGAGACCGTCTGAGATGCTGGTCTGTCTTCCCAGTGTTGGCCTCACTGAACTAAATTCCTTTCTGGTTTTTCCACCACTCCTCTGTCTCCCTTCCGGTTTCGTCAATAGTGAGTGGCCAAACCTGATCAGGCTGTCCCCATACCCCAGAGCAAAGTGTTCTTGCGTCCTTGGGCTCCAGTTACAATTCTGAAATGAAATAGCCTGTTACTTCAGCCTGACATAACATATCCGTGTTTAGGGAAAAGACATAGGGAATGAAGGTATATGAAGAAGAAAATGCAACAGAAATTACTTGTTGAACTTCAGGTGTTATATTAATTACATTAATTCCTTACTTCTCTTTATGTTTAGTAACACGTTTTAACTTCGCAGGGATGTTAAAAAAAAAAAGGTTAGCTACAAAAGGCTATAAAAAATCATTGCCAAGATAAAAAAGAATTGTTCACATAAGTAAAATTTTAAAATCTATCTTTAGCTTAATTGTTGCTTTTTTAAAAATCAGTTTCATCATAGTTTTCATAGATTCTTTTAGGTGTTATATGAATGGTAAATGTAAAAATAACATCACATTGAATAGGTAGAAGTTAAAACGACAGGAACTTCACAAGTTGTTCTAATGCATCAAAATTGCAAGAAAATAAAGGAAATCCTTTTATGTTGCTAAAAGTTGTTTACTTCATGGCGAACCTGGGTGGCTCAGTCAGTTAATCCTCTGACTTCAGCTCAGGTTATGATCTCATGGTTTGTGAGTTCAAACCCAGCATTGGGCTCTGTGTTGACAGCTCAGAGCCTGGAGCCTGCTTCGGGTTCTGTGTCTCCCTCTCTCCCTGCCCCTCCCACACTTGTACTCAGTCTCTCTCTCAAAAATAAATAAACATTAAGAAAAATTTTTAGACCTCCCAGGATCCTGTGTGGAGAGTGGTTTATATTCTGCCAGCTTCAGAGACGGGAGAGAAAGGAAGCCTGACAGAGGTACGCATTCTTTTCCCAGTTTGCTCAGTAGCTGGAGACTGGAAGACACTGCAACAAGGTTCAAGGAAAAGAAAAAAAAATAATTTGTTTATTTCAGTATTCGTAAAATGGTTTGCTGAACTTTCTTGATTGAACTATCAAGATAAGAATTTTTGAATGTTGGATAAAAATACTCATCCCCAGTCTAGCACACTAGAAAAGACAAGAAAAAGAAAACAGATTAACTAAAAGGTTTTGTGTAAAAGGCAGATTGCATAATGGTCACAAGCAAGATTTTTTAGCTCAAAACCTGGCTCTGCCACTTACTTGCTGTGTGACCTTTAGTTAGTAATTTACTCTCTCTGAGTCTCAGTTTTATCGCCTGTAAAATAAATAATAATAATACCTAACTCATAGGGTTGGTGCAGGGATTAAATTTAATAATATGCAGCATTCAGAACGTTGGTTGGCGCATAATCAGTACTCTTTTGAGTATTCACTAGCAGTGTTTCTAGAATTCTTCACGTAAAATATGATGGCGGGGTGCCTGGGTGGCTCAGTCAGTTGAGCATCGGACTCTTGATTTTGGTTCAGGTCATGATCCCAGGGTCCTGGAATCAAGTCCTGTCTCAGGCTCTGCACTGAGCATGGAGCCTGCTTGGGATTTTCTCTCTCCCTCTGCCGTTCTCCCCAGCTCATGCTCTCTCTCTTGCTCTTTCACTCTAATATAAAGTAATAATAATAATAATGGCAACAAATATTTGACAACCTCAAAGATAAGAAAACGTGGTACAAACTTTTTGGGTATCAGACTAATGTTGCTCAGAGCTATCCACTTCAATTTATTCCCTAACAAAATATTAGTCACTAATTTCAAAAAGATTTCACCTGAGGGTGCAGATGGCTGAGTCAGTTAAGTGTCAGACTCCTGATTTTGCTCTAGGTCAGGTTTGTGAGTTCAAGCCTCACATTGGGCTCTGCACTGACACTGTGCAGCCTGTTTGGGATACTCTGTCTCCCCCTTTCTGCTCCTCTCCTGCTTGCTTTCTACCTCTCTTCCTCAAAATAAATAAAAATTAAAAAAAAAAGATTTCACCTGAAACACATATTTTGAGATTCTCCAAATCTTGCCTGAAGCAAATATAAGAACAAAGCTATAGAAAATATTTTATAAAGAATCTCTGGGGTTCCCCAGGTGGCTTGGTCAGTGGGGCCTCTGACTTTGGCTTAGGTCATGAGCTCAGAGCCTGGGGACTGCTTCAGATTCTGTGTTCCCCTCTCTCTGTCCCTCCTCACGTGTGTGCTCTCTCTCTCAAAAATAAATATTAAAAAATTTAAAAAAAGAAATCTCTTGAGTGAGCCAATGTAGAACAGAAACATTCAGATACTAAAATGGATTTCCAATTCATGATTTTCATCTCTCTCTGTTACCCTTCTAAAGCTTTTTTTTATATAATGAAGTTCCTCCCCTATGGTACAGATAACTAGCAGATTTCAAACTTAATCCACTTGGATTCCTGAATGCTTGACTTAGTTATGTGTCACTCAAGCAGAAGGTCAGAAATGTTCTGACTAGGTATTTCACAGAGTGGTTAAATCCACATGTGATGTGGGCGATATAATAAGAAATATACATTTGGTCTTTATCTCAGGTTCCTGGCGCAGAGTTCCTAAAACCATTGTAATTTCTTGAGTGATACAGTTGAGTAGAGTGTCTTCTGTTATTCATAAACTCATTTCAACCACACCTAGTTTATATTAATTAGATGACTGGTGGCCGGAATTGTACAAGGCCTCAGGATGAGGGCTGGTTGCCAGAAGCACCAATCATGTGATTAAAGGGTTGAAACTTTGAGCTCTCCTGACTGGACCTGCTAGAAGGAAGAGGGGCTGAGGTTTGAGCTAATCATTAAAGGCCAGTGATTAAATCAACCATGTCTAGAAAATGGAAACCTCCATTAAAACCTTAAACAAAGGTGGTTCAAAGAGCTTCTGGGGTGATGAACACATCTACGTGTGGGAGTATGGTGTGCCCCAAACTTTATGGAAACAGAAGCTCCTGCACTTGGGACCATTCCAGTCCTCACCCTATGTAACTCAAAATCTGTCTATTCATCTGTATCCTTTATAATATACTGGTAATAATAAGTGGAGTTTTTCTCCTGAGTTCTGTGAATCACTATCGCAAATTATAGAGCCCGAGGAGGAGGTCCTGGGAACTCCCAGTTTGTAGCCCAGTTGGACAGAAATGTGGGTCATCTGGAGACCTTTCACTTGTGATTGACATCTAAAGGTCAGGAGGCAGTTTCGTGGGACTGAGCCCTTAACTTGCGGGTCTGCATTAACCCTGAGTAGTTAGTGTTAGGATTAAATTAAATTGTAGGAAACCCAGCTGGTGTCGACAAAGAATACAAATTGCTTGGTGTGAAAAACCCACACATTTGATGTCAGAAGTGTCTGTATAGATAAAAAACAAATCATAATAGTTGGCCACTATAAAAAGGTGTTCTGAGTAAAGGAGTATTGATGAAAGAATAAGCATATGAAAACAACCCAGCACCCACTGACAATGAATGCAGTTACATAGAGCAAGATGGGGCTAAAATCAACTAGATTAAGACCGACTCAGTTACGCTGTCAGATTACTGATTTGGCAGAGAGAAAGAAAAGCAGCATGGTGAAAATTTACAACATAGTAAAATAAATATTATGGATTTTTTTGTAACACATATATAAATATATGTATACATATACAACTAAATAACTGAAATACTGAAAGAGAAAATAAAAAACACCAAGAGAAAATGGTTTTGTTGTCTGGATTTCCCATCTAGTTCTGAAATGTAAATGTGTCGTTAATCTCTGTTAAAACAGTCAGTCTGTGAGGAAAAAGCTGGATATTTAAAATAGGAGCACAGACACGAGAAAGGTAGTAGGAAATTATTTTCTAAAATTCAGAATCCTACTTACCTTTATGCTATTGTATAAAGTAAATACTTTGTTCCATTTAGAGTTGAAAAAAATAACACTGGCATGAACTATAACATGATTATTGGTTCAAACTATTTTTATTATATAAAAATACCTGACTTTAAGAAAAACCACAATGGTAACATTTTTTTATTGTTAATATCGTATCACACATAATCATATATGTGTGTTCACTTTCCTTTAACAAAATATTGGGAAAAAAAGTTTAACTTAACATCTAATATGAAAAGGGGACAAAGTTACGTGTCAGCTGTAGTAGTATCAACCTGCCACTAACACAGTGTCCAATCCATTTCCCTTTATCCTAGAACTGGCTCCCTCCACCCCCATGGGAAACCTGACTCCTGACTTCATGGTCCTGTGCAGGGGCCACAATACCCTGAGGAGTATAATCCAATTACACTTCTCAACCCTTATCCCTATCTTCTTCCTTCTTACATCTGCTTCTGTCTTGGAGAGCAGCTCTCTCACACATTGAGAATAAAAATTTCTTCACTCAATTTGGTCTAGTCATTTGATCAGTCATGACTTAGGAAACAATACAAAGAGTAGATATACAATCAGAGGCAGTCAACATTTTTGAAATTATTCCAAAAATTATCCCATTTGCATTTTATGGTAATAAAAATAGTTCTTTTATCATAGCTGTTAAGCCACACAATGGACTGCACAGTTAATTCTCTGCGGGAAAAAAGAAAGCATCAATGTGTAGTGGTTTTTATATTGAAGAGAACATAACTGCTTCATACAAAAAGAACTTACTATAAAAGAAGTTCTCATGCTGATTTTTAAATTATTAAATTAGTAATAGTAATAAATTAATAATAAACTTAATAAATTTTTTTATGTTTTTTATATTCTATGTTTGTTTTTTATGTTTTTTATTTATTTTTGAGAGACAGCTCAAGCAGGGGAGGGTCAGAGAGAGAGAGGGAGATACAGAATCCAAAGACAGGCTCCAGGCTCTAAGCTAGCTGTCAGCACAGAGCCCGAATCAGGGGTTCAACCCACGAACCATGAGATCATGGCCTGAACCAGGTGCCCCAATAATAAATTATTATAAACAATAATTTAATACTAAATCATTAGAGGTGCTTGGGTGGCTCAGTCGGTTGAGTGTCTGACTCTTGGTTCTCGGTCTCTAATGGTTTGTGAGTTCAAGCTCCATTATCAGGCTCTGTGCTGAGAGCACAGAGTCTGCTTGGAATTCTCTCTCTGCCTCTATCTCTGTACCTTTCATTTCCATACTGTCTCTGTCTCAAAATAAATAAGTAAGCTTAAAAAATAAATAATAAATTATTAAATTAAGAAGAATAACACGATAACTATCCTATTGTATTTCAGTCTTTGCCCTTCCCAAAACCCTGAATACCTTCAGATATTAAAAGGGTGTGTAGCTTTGTACATATCCGTAGGTCTCTTTTCTGTGGGTGGAGACAAATCAGTAATTACATACCAAATTTAGATAACATGCAAATAATTCAGTTAATTAACAGTAGAAATTAAAAGAGAATATTATTTCATGGAAGTAAGTCTAGGGATATCCTGCCTTTGAACACTTTATTGGACAGAGGGGGTTGTTATATAATGAGAAGACCATTCTATTTTAATTTTTTCATAGTTTATTTATTTTTGAGACAGAGATAAAGGGGGAGAGACAGAGAGAGTGGGAGACACAGAATCCGAAGCAGGCTCCAGGCTCTGAGCTGCCAGCACAGAACCTGATTCAGGGCTCGAACCCATGAACCGTGAGATCATGACCTGAGCCGAAGTCAGATGCTTAACTGATGGAGCCACCCAGGAGCCCCGTTAAATCCATTCTATTTTAAGGCACCCATATTGTTATCAATATTAAGGTAAAATACATTTCCTATTATTTTCACAAGTGAATTTAGTTCTGTTACCTAGAGTCACATAGGAGATAATTTCTATGGTCTTGCAGTTTTTCCTCAATGTCTCTTTCAGAGTGTCACACCAGAAGGGAATGCTGTATTCCAAGGAACAATTTAATTGTCATGTGGGAGGAAACTCAGAACAGGAATTGTCAAGGTTGTCAGGCATTTGACATTGGGATTGCCAATGTCCACCCTTCAAAACTTCTGATTTCTCTGGAAGTGTCACTCAAGGATCATTTGAGATAAGATTATAGGCACCTTTCCCTGCTTTTGCAGCAGCTGAGATCTAAAATGAGTCTAGAACTATTTCACATCATTTAGGACATTCCTATAAATGAAAATAAAACACAGAACTTAATGGTAAAATTTACCAACTATAACCAAACTCTATTAATCATAAGATTATACACATAATTCATATAAAATATATTGTCATGGGATGAACTGTGCACCCCCCAAATTCATATGCTGAAATCCTAACTCCCAGTAACACAGAATGTGACTGTATATAAGAGGTAACTCAGTTAAAGGATGCCTGGATAGCTCAGTCGGTTGAACATCCAACTCTTGACTTCAGCTCAAGTCACGATCCCAGGATTGTGGGATCAAGTCCCACATCAGGCTTCACACTGAGTGTGGAGCCTGCTTAGGATTTTCTCTCTCTTTCTCTCTCATTCTCTCTCTCTCTATCTTTCTACCACTCCCCCTCTCATGCATACTCTCTCTTTCTGTCTCTCAGGAAAAAAAAGGTAACTAAGTTAAAAATTAGTCTTTGGGGTGGGCCTAATCCTTTGACCTATATCCTTATAATTAGAAGGGCATACTCTCAGAAGAAAAACCATGTAAAGACACAGTGAAAACATGGCCATCTCTACACCAGAGAGGCCTCAGAAGAAACCAAACCTGTTAATATCTTTATCTAGATTCCTTGGTTCCAGACAAAATAAATTTCTGTTGTTTAAGCCACTTAGGCTAAGGAATTTTGTTATGATATCCCTAGCAAACAAATACATGTATAATATGTAATTATAAAATAGTTACATATAATATTATATATAATCATATATATACATGTATTAATTATATACAATAAACACAATGACACATAAATTAATATGTAATATATTACATATATATTAATTTATATATGTTAATATATATGTTAATATAAATTGGTAGCATTGTGTCTATGCTGTATCACCTATACCATAAACTTGTAACTATTCAAATTGGGTGAATTCAGTAGGAGGAAATATTAAGTTCTATATAACTTATTTATGTCAGCAAGCAAATTTTTATAAGTATTTGTCTATACTGAAAAACACTAACCATGAATTAAAAAAAATAATCATAGAATGCAGAGGTCATTCCTCATAGATAGCTTGTAGGGGATGTTTAATTCTTCTTTGCTACCAAGCAATTTGCCTTCTCCAGCCAAGAGCATTTTAAAAAGTGCTGACAACACACTTATACAATTGCCTCCAACCTAACAACCTTAATGAGAAATTTCTATCTGTGTTTTGATCTTTCCACAGCATGATGGCTGCCTCTTTTGCAGTACTGTACCAATCATTTGCTCAGGTGTGCTGATAACAGCATTCTGTCAACTTCTTTTGTATTTGACATACTTGATCTGTCTTTTGTATTTGACATACTTGATCACAGGTTCACACATTCCTATATAGCATATGTTATTGCCTTAAAGAAGGCTTATTCTTTACTCACACATTATATATAGCACCTTATTGCTAATATTGCTGAACATTGTACCATCTGTTTTAAACATATCATTAGAGGTGTGGGATTTAATTTTTGAAAAAAGGTGGCTTTAAAATGGTCTAATCTAAGTTATATTCTCCTTTTAAGACTATTGTTCTGAAGTGCAGTTTCAGTTGGCATTGTTATGTTTATGATATATGAGTTTATTTTTCATCTCTCAAAAAGCAATTTAAAAATTGATTAAGTGCCCGAGTGTCATTCGTAAACTAAAGTTGTGAGCATCCATCCATCACTTGAATGGCACTTTATAATTCTTACTTTCACATGAATTGTATTTATTCCACAACTATAGGGACATTTTGATTCATTTATTTAGTGACAGTAAGAAACTTTACTGGATCCTATTATTGTTTAGGTTGAAAACATTTTGGTACTTTACTTCTTTTAAATGCTTACAAAAGTGGCATCTTAGAATATCCTCATACTTGGGCATCTGAGTGGCTAGTCAGTTGAGTGTATGCCTCTTGATTTTTACTCTGATCGTGGTCCCAGGATCATGGATTAAGCCCCACATGGTACTCCATGCTGAGCATGAAGCCTGCTTAAGATTCTCTCTCTCTGCCCATCTCCCCTGCTCGCACTCTCTCTCAAAATATAAAGAAAAGAAAAAAAAAAGAAAAGAAAATGAAATAAAATAACATATTAAGATATCTTATATAGAACAATTTGAAACTCAGTATGAGTCTACCAGGTAGACATTGTTATCCTTATTTTACATAAGAAGTTACCGAGACACTCACAAAGTTTAGATTATCTACGACTCTGCACTGAATGTCTGAGGGAAGATATGAGCCATTTCTGATGCCAAAATCCACTCTCTTCCCTATTAGGCTATGCTAACACATAACACCCATTTAAAACATTGGGAATGAAATATAATTAGGTTTTGCAACTAAAGACTCATTACTTTAAGGCTGATGTTATTCCATAAACCAAGTGCTTCAAAATAGTTATTTAAATTCATTGGTTGATCACATGGTTAGTATCAAGCATTAAACATGGTTGTGTACATCCTATCAAAATAGGAAAATAATTAGGTATTTCGTTTGACACTAAAATTAGCAATTGGTCCACATACAAAAATAACATTAAGAAACTAAAAGACAGCCTACAGAATGGAAGAGATTATTTTCAATACCGATAGCTAACTAAGGACTTATATTTGGAACATACAAAGAACTCTCATAAATCAACAAGAAAAATACAGCCTAAAAGACAAACGGGCATAAGTCTTCCACAGGAGCCTGACCAGATAGGGATATTCAAATGCACACAGAACATTTAAGAAGGCGCGTATCAGGAAATGCAATGAGAAGCACAATGAAATAAGTGTACACACCACTGCATTGCTAAAAAATAAAATGATTGAATATAGCAAGTATTGGTAAGAATGTAGAGGAATGAAATTGAGAATTTTCCCAAGTATAAAATCAGGAAACAAGAATCAGAACATTGTATTTGTCAAAGCTCATCTTTCAAACGTGTCGTGGTAGGGCTGAACATGTTAATATTTGGAAAAGCTTCCTCAAGAGATATATATGACAGTTTCAAACAGCATTAGGCCTGACCCAATTATTTTCAAGATCTGCCAATTCTATCTTCTCATCCCTCCCTATGACAGCTTTGAGTGACTGGAGCATTCATCCTAAATCTGAATGGCTTCTTCTCTTATATATTATGGTTTTTCACCTAATAGGACTGATGTGAAACTGGGAAACATTTGCAATGATGACTGACAACAGTAATTGTACCATATCAATACCCTCAAGTCATATAGGATTTAATCATCTAAATCATCATTTAAACGTGATGTGTGGAATATAAACAAATAAAATGGGAAAAGTGTGCTGATCTGGCTGTAAAAACGCTTTGGGAAGCATGAAAAGCCTGCTAGCCCTCCCGGCTCCCTCACTAAGGGAGGATCTTGGCCACACAATGCTTAATTCTATTTCTCCAGGTAATTGAGGGGAAATAATATTTAATTACCTGAATGACTAATACATTGAAACACAGATCTACACCCTGCTTCCAAACACTGGTTCCTCAGAAGAAACCTTTCCAGAACCCTCAGGAAAATTGTCCACAAATCCCGGCTCATAAACATTAATTGAAGACACTAAACTCATAATTTAACAAAACACTTTGAATTATGAATTGGTACTATCAGTGGGAAGTTTCATCTGTATAACTATGAAAATAGTTATAATAGTTTTTAGGGCTATCATTGAAATGGAACCATGCAATTTATGATTTCTTTTAAAATTTTTCATCCCCAGTCTCCGTGTATCATTTGACTTTACAAAAACAGTTTCAGAAAACAGAACAGTGTGTCACCTGCTTCTAATTTAATGTGAGGTTTCTGCAGCAAGGAGACTGGCATCTGGCTTCAGCCCTGTTATTAAGTGTGTGCCTGAATAGATCGCTTCAACTCTGCATCTATTTCCTTCATCACAAATGTTATATTAAGTGATCTCTGAGGACTTGAGTAGGCCAAATAATGCCCCTTTCTCCCAAACATAATTCCTGGAACCTGTAAAAAAATTTATCTAATAAGGAAGGTAAGGATCCTGAGATGTGAGGATGATCCTGGATTATCCGGTGGGTCCTAAATGCAGCTACAACTCTTTATAAGAGAGAGAAAAAAGATATTTGATAAAGAGGAAACAGCAAGACCTTATTCAATTGCAAATCTGGTTATTTATTATGGAGATGTCTTCCTGTTCTATGTCTTGCTGGCTCAACTCAAATGTCACCTTCTCTAAGAGGAATGCCATTCCTAGACTTGACCTAAAAGTGACACTCTACCTATATCCTTATCATATCATCAGTGACTCCATTTATTGTACTCCATGGTAATTAAAATTATTTTTTATATTGGTTAACTTGATTATCCCCTGTCTCCTGAATTGGAATGTGTCATGAGGGAAGAAACTCCTCTCTTGTTTTCTTCAGAGCTACATCATCACAGCAGAGAATGACTCCTGGCATGTAATAGAGACTTAAATAACATCTAGACAATGACCCATAGAATTGGGAGTCTGTTCTATCAAGATTGGACACCATGAATTTGCTATCATACCAATTTATACTATTGTGAGAATTCAGTATCTCCTGTTTGGGAGAAGAAAGGTAGAATTATGTGGATCTAGGATTTTTTTTTTTTTTTTTTTGCCAAAAGGATACAACAAAATGGAAATAGATTAAGACTATGAATATTGGCAAGAAAGAAGCTGGGCAGCAGAAGAGCAGGGCGCAAAGCACAGAGGATGATGTGGATATAAGCTTTCCAGAATTATTAGTCAAAGCATTATGCTGCTGGTAGAGGTGAGGGAGAAGAGATTGGAAGGCAGAGGGATTAGACCTCTCCAAAATTACATATTCTATATTGAGTAGTTGGATTAATGGTTCACCATAGAACAAGTGGGCAGCAAAGAATGTCATTTGTAATTTCCTGGCCTCCACTAAGTTTTGGAAAGTGTAAGGGTCTCTCATACTTGTAGAAGATATATGTCTTGGGACTTTGTAGGAGTAAACATTGGTCAGTTTCTAATTAATACATAGCTATCTTGGTAGAATACCTTAATACAGTATAATGCAAGCAGCTATGATAAGTTTATTTTTTGTCTTCCTGCAGCCCCTACGGAGATGAATCTTGCTCAAATTAAATATTCCTGGTGACTGCAATTAGATCAATGAATGCAGTCCCTGCCTTTTCCTGCTGCAATTAACTATGTCTGGTCATTTCCCAAGAATGAGTTTTGAAGTAATATGTGTTTAGATGAAGATACAGTGGGCAGATGATCTGTGAGGTTAACAGTAGAAAACCAGAGAGAGACTGAGACTGTGATCCTTGACCTATCCTAATGGGAATAAAACAAACAAACAAACAACAACAACGAAACAACTTAAAAGACTCAAATGGTCCAGAATGCCTGGAACCTAACAGAATGAATTGAATGAGACATAGATATTTTTTTTTCTCTTCTAAATTTCATGATCTCTTTCAGGCCACTAAAGTACAATTTACTTCACTAGGAGTAATTTACTAAATGTATTCTGAAGGAATCCCTGAGTCCATGTATCACTGAAAATGAGCAATTTATTCTTTTCTTGTAGTAACAGGCCCAACAATTACATAGAAACAGGAGAAGAAGAAATGTCATTAAGTATATTGAACAGATTGAAGTAGTGGTTTTCAAACTGTGTTCCAAGGTCAGAGGCCACTTGTAGAAGAGCAAAGCAGAGGCAGCTTCATAAGGATCAGATCCATTTTTACCTGTTTTTTACACTGAGCTTCTACATGGGATTAAATTTAAAAACAGGATTCTGCTCCACAGTAAATTAAGAAAGCATTGGTTTTCTAATGATTTTAAAGATTTAAAGATGATTTAAAGATTTAAAGATTTTAAAGATTTAAAGATGAATCATCTTTAAAATATACCACATGGCGATATTCAAATACTATATAACATATCAATAAACATAATGTTTTGAATCTCTGTAGTTATCATTTAAAAACTATTTTTATATATCTAGCTTAATAATTTTCTTTTTAAAATATTTGTTAATGTTTATTTACTTTTGACAGAGAGAGAGCGACAGGGACAGAGACAGAGACAGATACAGAGAGACAGAGTTAAGCAGGAAAGGGGCAGAGAGAGGAAGACACAAAATCCAAAGCAGGCTCCAGGCTCTGAGCTGTCAGCAGAGAGCCTGACTCAGGGCTTAAACCCGCAAACCGTTAGATCACAATCTAAGCCTAAGTTGGAGGCTTAACCAACTGAGCTACTCAGACACCCCTAATTTAGTAATTTCAAAACAATAAGAAAGTAAGGAAGAAAAAATGAAAGGGAGGGAGGAAGAGGGGTTGGGCTTTATTCCTGTCTCTAATTTACTCCTTTTTAAGGTAAAACATTTATTGACAATTCTTCAAGTCTAAGACGACATAAAAATAGATTTTAACTGGACATGTGATTATTTCCTTTTATTCATAAAGCTAATGAAATAATGCTTTTAAAAAAAGAAAATGTCCCCAGAAGGAGGAATCAAATAATACTAAAATTTACTAGAACATACTAGACACCCTATGGATATTTGTTAAATAAATAAGTGATGGAAAAAAATCTCAAGAAAAGATATAAAACACCATTGCCTTCATTTAAATATAGGAAGATTATTAAAACTTTGTGAAAATATATTTCCACACTTTGTTAGGAAATATTTTACCCTTCTCTTGGTTCTCAAGTAAAAGACTTACTCAGTTCTCTTTTTTTTTAAATTAAGGTGAAATTCAGAAAACAAGGTATTTAAAGTGAATAATTCAGTTGGATTTATTACCAGATTCACAACGCTTTGTAGCCCCTATCTGTATCCAATTCCAAAACATTTTTATCTAGAAGAAAACCCATACCCACTAAGCCATCATTCTCTGGTAACCTCTTTCCTCAGCCCCTGGCATCCACTAATTTGTTTCTGTCTCTGTGGATTTATCTATTCTGGATATTTCATATAAATGAGATCACACAATATGTGAGTTTTTGCATCTGACTTATTTTGTTATAATGTTTGGGGGTTCATCCTTGCTGTAGTGCGTATCAGAACTTCACTTCTTTTTATCACTAAAAATGTGCCATTGTATATGTACACACTGTGTTTGTCCCTTCACTGCTTGAAATGTTTGGACTGTTTCTACTTTGGACTATTGTAAATAGTCCCACTCTGAACATTCATATACAGATATTTTATTGAATACCTGTTTTCAATTTTCCAGAGTATATATCTAAAATGGAATTGCTGGGTCATATGGTATTTCTGTTTTTAATTTTTTGAGAAACTGTTTATCACAGTGGTTGCACCATTTTACATTCCCCCCAGCAAAGTGTGAGGATTCCAATTTTCTCCATATCATCACCAACATCTGTTATTTTCCATCTGGCTGTCTTTAAATCAAACATTCCTGTGATTAAATATAATTACTAGTTTTAGAGGAGACGAAGTTATTAAAAAAATGAATTTCCTTTTTCACATAGTTGCTTTGCTATTTTTCCAAAATTGAACTCCTTACTCCTCATTCACTATATATAAAAGAATAGTTTCTGGCTTTATTAAGGCCCAAATGTAGAACACCATATTATTATACTGTGGGGACCTGCTTTATTTAAATGGAATGTCAGGATTCATTAGGAGCTCAGGTGACATTCCTCATAGTTTTTACCACTTCCCCCTTCGTTTCCATAAAGACATATGTTTTCCTTTTACTAACTGCTTTTCATGCACAGTATCTAGGTAGTTATGGTGAATGTTGAGAAAAAAAACAAGAAATAGAAATACAAAGATGTGAATTAGAAAATGTTTTGAAAAATCACAGCTTACACAGTTATATCCATACTGTATCCTTTTTCACATATGTATACAAAATTATTTCATGGCATAAGAAAATGTAAGTCTCAGAACAATAGAAACATGGATATTTTGGCCCATTTTTGGCATTTTACCATTATTTTATTTGATTTTGTTGGTAATTTTCCTATTGTTCATATACTTTTATTTTTCTGTTCCATGGCTGCTTTATCATCTAGAATTGGTTGTTTAGGTGACTCTAATGTGGCCACATATCAGTTTAATACATTTCTGCTCAAGCAGTGATCAGTCACTCACCACCTGCCAAGCATTGTAAATGAACACCAAGTAGACAATTTTGACAGGCTGCTCCCGGGAGATTCCTGTGCTGTTTTGTAACAGGCCATAGCCCAGCGGGATCACAGTCTAGGAATGTAAACCCAAAAGCAAGAATGAAAAAAGATGGAAATAAAGAGGGAAGGTGACTAAACACAGGTAAAAATCTTTAAAAACTAAAAATAAGGATTGAAAGATTATAAAAAAAAATATGAACACTGGAGAGAAACAGTATGGGTGGCCTCAGAATTAGAAAGAGAAGTGAAAAAGACTACACAGCAGGATAAACAATGCAAATTAAATGCATGACAAACAGAAACGCAGAAAATAACAAAGCGGAGAATACAGCATTTGGCAAATTTTGCCAAATTAAGTTGGAAGGATAGAGGATATAAAGTCTAACTCAACAGCACTAAGCAAGGAAACCCAGGCTGCACACAAACAAAGCAATAATTCTGAAAGTCTGTAGTTCATTGCTAGAACGCCTGCCTTCCCTGTGTGAAGCCTGGGGGTTTGACCCATCAGTACACATTTCTGTGCTCTTGTGAAAGAAAAATCGATATGCTTTGGTTCTTAAAGAAAGGCATGCTATGTAGAACTTTTACATATGTAAAACATAAAAAAAATCATTTGTTTTTATCTCTTAACCTGGGAAACATACTAATTTGTATTTATTGGCATTTCTTAAATATGTCCTTCCTCTGATAATGTGTCTTTATTCTGTGATGTACTTATGAGGAAATAGTGCTAGGTAAATCATAAACATAATCAAAAGAAAGATTATTTCTTTAAGAGTCCTGTTAAGAGTTGTAGGCTGGACTTCAAATGCATGACGTGGATACCCAAAGGTTTTCTCCCATTTGACTGGGTGTGGTGTGGCAGGTGGGAAGACCAAAGACACACTCTGCTTCCTCCTGTCACACTGAACAGCTTGGAGAACACACAAGCAAAGAAACTGGGACTGTTGCCTTGAATCCCATTCAAGAAGAAGACAATGGTGTCTTTGTGCTTGCTTCTGCCCTAGGGAGAGTCTTGTGGGTACGGGATCTGTTACTGAAAACCTGCCTAGAAGGAAAACATATTTGAGACCAGATTCTGGGTAATTGGACATTCAAGCTTTTGTGAACTAGAACCTACAAGGGACAGCCCTGATTTGGTTGGTAAATATCTGTTCTCGTTAAACTGTGTGGTAATATCTTCTTTTGGTGAAGACACTGAAGCTGGCTTTGTGATAGGAAGCTATTCGAGTGTTACAGTTGTTCACCTCATTTTTATGAATGCAGAATGAACAAGATAAGTCACAAAGACAGAAAGTCCAGGGACACAGAAAAAAAAAAATGACAGAATAGTTCTTTGAAGACAGAATGAAAAAGTATTTAGAGTTGTAGTAATGTGGGGATTGTGGTTAATTGCACATTGTCTTTTGACATTAGAGTCAAAAGAAGTTTGCATAAGGAGTGTCAAATAGCAATTTAATCTGCCTCTTTAGAAAAATAATGTTAGAAAAATTTAAGAGTGTATCCTCTGACTTTAGAAACTCCACCATTAATTCTTTAGAATTTAAATATAACCCTATATTTATATACTACATGGATTCATGGTTTACAAACCAGTTTAAACAAAACATGTCCACAATGAAGTCACAATTCCACAGATGTAGTGTGACTAATATTCACAGAAAGTAAGTTTAATTCTACATAGCTATTAATAGGTACCTTCAAAATAAGGTATTTCTGACCTCTGTGAATTTAAGGTATAGCAGAACTAAGCATAGACAGATCCGATTCAGACATTATTAGGTAAAGAACACACCTTCCCTAGTCACACCATTGGTACTCCAGTTTTGTGATTACAAATATATTTGGCCCATGAGTTCAGATACCTCTCTTAAGGTCAACAAAATAATGTTGTTAATCATTGAGGAAGCACTGTGAAATGAACTAGTTATAGTCTACTAAGCAGAATAAGTGTTTTAAAACAAATTTGAATACTATGCAGGTGTAATTACAATTAAGTTCTTGGTAATCACCAATACCTTCTTAGTCCTTGAAGACACCTCAGCCCAACAAACAGTTCTGTAAGAACCCTTTTGTTCCTTGATTTCTGTTCCTTCATTTCATGATAACTATATTCTACACAGGATTCTGCTGAAAAAATGTCAGATCATTTGCTTTCATCAGAATTGATGAGAAAATTCCAAAACCACTTAGTAATTGAGAAAACACAGACCTTTGGCCAGACCAACCTGAGTTTAGATGTTATTTCTGTGCCTTGGACAAGTGACATGACCCCTCCAACCCTCGGACCCCTCAGTACAAAATGGGACTACACCATTCAGAGTCATGTGAGGATGGGAGACATCTTGCACAGGGCCTGGCACAGAGTAAGTACTTGATTAATGGCAAATTTATTTTCCTTCATTTTTTTCCCTCTAATTGTTCTAGGTTCAGTCTCAAAGCTGCAATGTTTTTCTTTCTCCAACAGATTTTACTAATCTGATTTTTATTGCTCTATTTCTTGAATAAATTGTTGATACTAACACCTATGTAAGAAGAGGAATTCTGGCAGTAAGGGTCTGTGAGGAGTGTACACACAATTGACAAGTCCTGTGTATACATCTCTCCCACAAAATACCTTCTACTGCAGCTGCAGTAGGGGTTGTATCAGTATTAACTTATGCGGGAAAAGAAAATCTTCTAGGCCAAATGGGGCCTGAACATACTATTAATGAAATTGTTCTTTACTAATATATTTAGTGCATCTTTACTATTTCAGAAGCAGATGCACTCAAAAGCTGTTTCTTTGCTGAATTCTAAATTATAATATTTCATCTACTATGTTAAATGTACTGGATATGTTTTCACAAGTATAATGCATTTATCACCTGATGTACAATCATCCCTTCAAACGATTAAGATAAATTTGAACCCTATTTTATACACATGTATAATTTGCTAAGGTTTTTTTAAAAAAATGTTAATGTTTATTTTTGAGAGAGAGAGAGAGAGTGTATGATTGTGTGTGTGTGTGTGTGTGTGTGTGTGAATGGGAGAGGAACAGAGAGAGAGGGTGACACAGAATCTGAAACAGGCTCCAGGCTCTGAGCTGTCAGCACAGGGCCTGACACAGGGCTCGAACTCACAGACTGTGAGATCATGACCTGAGTGAAAGTCTGACTAAGCCAGCCAGGTACCCCTCTAAGATTTATGAAAGACTTATCTGAAAATATTTACTACAATTTAAGAAAATTCTCAAGAGTTTACATTTAAATGGTCAATTCTAGTTCCAGGGATTTATTTGCACACGTGCTATGTCAATCCATTTGTGAATCTCATGCTTATATGTTAATCTTCACTAAAATTACATCATTCATTCAGGACAGGCTTGAAGTAAACGTAAGTAAAGACTTTGGTGGGAGTGGTGGAGTTGAGGGAGATTTACACTGTAACAACACCAACCATTTCCAGCCATATTCCAAACAGAATATGACAACCATATTCTTTATGAATCTTCTGGCTATCATGCTACTTGTAACTTTCACTGGCACTGGGTTCCAGAGAATGACTATATATAAACTACCTCACTCAGTTCTTCTCATCCCACATCATTTTCTCTGTTGTTTTCTTTCTTTTTTTTTTTTTTCTTAATTTGGTCCCTCAAATTGTATACTAAAGGAGGACTCTCATGTTGTACATCACTGTGTTATCTAAAGCTGTTGGTCAGAAAAAGTCTTTAAATTCCTTTAGTAAACATTAGTTGAACCAGTTTGGTCTTGCAGTGGAAACTATGCTGTGCTACCAAGATTATCCTTCAGGAAGGAATTCTTCCATAGCCACTAGTCATGTCTCTGTGGTCCTGGAATTGGCTCAGGTGTAGAGAATCTCTTTGGCCAGAGCGAGCCTGCCATTCTAGGGGCAGCTCATAATTAATAACTAGTTTGTATGGACATATAAAGGCCTAACTGCTCACTCACACTCAGGAGATTTTAACAGGCTGTCTCAGCCTTGTGCTCCATGTGGGGCCAGCTGTTTGACAGAGCTGAAGTCTTTGCATTGACATATTACTGTTCAACCTCCCCTACCCTCCCCTTCTCCCACCCTATCCTCAATCCTGCTTTCCTCCTTTCCTTTCCATGGTTGTTGTTCCAAAGACCACTCTTTAATCAACTTTCTAAACAGAATAAAATCAGCTTCCGGACAAACCAACGTGCAACAATCCCTTATTAGGAACATGTAGTAAGTAAAATAAAGATGTGGGAGAGGGATGGAGAAAATGCAAGTGTGGAGAGATCTAAAACACAGTTAAGAATAAGTAAGAGAAGAAGTATGAAACAGAATAATCAACATTTGCAACATTAAGAATGAAAATTTTAGTTGTAATATCTTGGCAATATCCGTCTGGTAAAGGAAAGCAAGTAGCAACTGATGCAGATAAAATAGTAAGAAAGGAAATGATCTATATGAAAAAGTGTCATTAAACTACAGGGATATTTCTCTCTAGGATTTAAATTATTTCATGCTTCCAGCAGCTTTGAAGTACACAATGTTGTATTTCCATAAGATACAATTTTTGGTTCATTGATACAAGTCCAAAGATTCTTACTTTTCACCTAAATATAGAAGCAGAGGTTAAATGCCTAATTATGAAAACAAGGAATATTTTAACAGCCTTTTTCAAAAATGATTCCCAAAAGACATTGGCTGTGAAAATCATGAAAGATAGTTCCTTGTGTTTGGTCACAGTAGGTTTACATCTGGCATTTGGTCAATCACTCATTAAATATTAATTAGGATTATTTATGCAATTTCAATGTTCTTTTACCCTTTTAATGGGGGGAGATTTGAAGGAAAGGAATCTTTGTAAGATAGTTAGGTTCTTTCTTACTGATCTGTCAATGCTTATCCAATTTAAACAAATTTATTTTTCACATTCTCCTTTATCTTATTAAGCGTGAAATAGAAACAGTGAATTAAGTGCAAAGAAAAGATCTTTAGTTCTCATCTTGCAATTTTACTCCAAATAAAGAAAAGATATCGTGGTAATTAATAAAGAAGAAATCATGACACTTTTTAGCATTTTCTGAGTCTGCATTTTCAGGGTTTTTTAACGTTTTGTTTATTTTTGAGAGAGAGAGAAAAAGAGAGACAGAGAGACAGAGCATGAGCAGGAGAGGGACAGAGAGAGGGAGACACAGAATCTGAAGCAGATTCCAGGTTCTGAGCTGTCAGCACAGAGCCCAACGTGGGGCTTGAACTCACAAACCGTGAGATAATTTCTTGAGCTGAAATCAGATGCTTAACTGACTGACCCACCCAGGGATCCCTTCAGTTTTTTTAAGTATCAAGTCATTTTCAAATAACATAATACTAAATGAAGGAGTTTTATACATAGAAAGTTATGCATATGTCTAGCATTTGCTAAAACATGCTGCACAAATTTGGTTCTTCAATGTGCCAACAGTTTAAAAACTATTCAGTGAGAATGCAGAAATTTGGAAATATTTCGGAAGAGAAACATGTCTCAATGAAGTCGTATAATTCTTTTCTCCCAATACACAGTTGAGCCTCTGTTATGTGCCAACCATTCATATTAAGGGTTTCACAAGTAAACATGACCTCCTGCCTACTCAGCAGGAGTTTGCCTTCTAGTGAGGAGACTAATGAAAAGTTAGCAATTATAATATAGTGAAAAAAAGTACTGCAACAGATATCTACATGGAGAGTTAAGAGAAGAAAGGACTAATTAAGCCATCCTGGTGAAGGGGGCCTGGTTAAGAACCACTTACTTAGGAAGCCTAAAAGAATGCTAGCCTTGCACAGGTGTGAAGTGGATGAGGGGATAACCCTGGGATAAGAAGGAAAAGTATGTTTGAAGCTGGACCTTGTGAGGGATCCTGGCAAGTTCTGAGAATGTAAAGTGTGTCACATCACTGGACAAAAAGGGATGTGTGTGTGTTTGTGTGTGCATGTGTGCGCGCTTGTGTGCGTGGCAGCAGATGAGACTGAACATGTATCTCATGAGAAATTAATGAAAGGTCTTGTATACTCTGTTAAGAATTTTAATTTTATTGTGAAGCCCATGGAGACCCAGAGAAAGATATTCCAAGAATTGTATTCAGTAAAGATAGAAGCAGCTAGGACTTCAAGAGATTGATGGAGGTTAATCGGTTCCGTACTTATAGCCCTGGGGCAGTAAAGGGGTCTGTACAGCTAATAATTCTTTTCAGGGGCCCTGCTTATGAACAACACAAAAGGCCAGACCTCCTTAGATTACCAATACCAGAGGTTCTCAATGAGAATCACCTAAATATGTGCTTTAATTTGTCCAAAGAAGTCTCTGGGTATGGGTATCTTTAAAAAACTCTTTTGGTGACTCTAATGAGCAATAAAGGTTGGAGCGGCTAACTTTCCATAAGACATGGAAGGTAATAAACAAACACAGACTGTTGTGTGGTTTATGAGGAACAAATAGAATTGTAATGTTGAGATATCTGGGATATATGTATTCCCTCATAGTCTAACGCTAATAGTAGGTGTTCAATAGGAGTTGTAATAAATAAATGCATTTTAAAAGAAGGTTTATGAGCTAAAACAGTAATCAGATAAAGTCAGTGTTGAGAGATATCGTTCCCCCAGGACACTCTACACACACCTTTCTGCAAACATCCTCTGTGTTTTTCTGTAAATGTGTCTCTGCTATCAAAACAACCTCTCTCAGACTGTTCACATGGAGACATCTTACCCATCTTCCAGTCTACGTGGCTGGGGATTTTCCCAAAACCACCTTTGCATCCAGAAAAGAACGGATTGTTGCTAGGTGCCTCGATCACAGTTTTATCACACTGATAAAGCACCAAGTTCAGTGTGTCTGCTATCACTGCTGGACTGCACTACAGGAATAAACTCCCTTGAATCCTGTCTGAGGTGCCTAACAGCACATGTTTGCTGAATAGCTCTGAGTATGGAAAGGGGAAGGAGAAACTTGCAGATTGTGTATTCAAAGCTGCATAATGGGGAAGGTGCATGAGCAGAGAACAAAGGGTCTGCACACCATTCTGAGAAGTATTTTGCTTGACTGAGAGACTAGACAGAGTTGGAAGAAAAAGAGCTTTGGTTATGATGCAGATTGACAGGAAAGGAAATCATTGTGCCTTTCCTGCCTGCGGTGGACTTGGGCTGTTGCTGATCTGAGTAGGAAGGCATAGAAGGGGCCCCACAATCCTAGCTTCCATTTGCATCAAGGCTATGTGGAGTAAAGTGGCGAACAGGTCCTTGTGGAAATTCTCAAAGCTTTTTGTGACCTAAACAATAAACAATTACTTGGTGGAACTTGGAATATTTCAGCTGCTAATGTCTATTCTTGTGGCTTCTGCACTGTAAGAAGCCTTTCATATTTTCCTATCTTTATTTATTTATTTATTTATTATTTATTTAAACTTGAGACTTTGGATACATAGACAAGCAAAGGAAAAATGTAAAGCAAACAAACAAACAAACCTTCTTGTATCACTTCATACCAGAAAAACAAAACAGAAAATCCCACTAGAACGAAAGCCACTATGTATTGGGGTACTATTACATTTACATGCCTGAAAGCATAAGTTCAGAGTCAGTCTTTTTAAAAATTTTTAATGTTTATTTTTATTTTTGAGGGAGAGAGAAAGAGTGTGTGTGCAAGTGGAAAAGGGGCAGAGAGAGAGGGAAACACAGAATCTGAAGCAGGCTCCAGGCTCCAAGCTATCAGCACAAAGCCCAATGCAGGGCTCAAACCCATGAAGATCCCAGGAGATCATGACCTGAGCTAAAGTGGGACACTTGACAAACTGAGCCACCCAGATGCCCCCAGACTCAGTCTTTAAACACACCTATGGTGATAGAGCACATTATGTCTCTTCCTCATCTACTGGTGTGGATAATTTGAATATGCTTTATTAAGCATTGTGTCCTCAGTTTTCTTTGTAGTTTATTTCTGGATTTATAAATATCAAATCAAATCTATTCTTTACTTTTCCTTAATGTATGTTTTTCAGGATATCAGTATCTCTACCATTTGAAGATTATTAATTTTGGAAATAATATAAAATCTGTATCATAAGCTGTTTTGTAATGTGCTAGATATTAATAAGCCTCTGGGTTATTGCAATATTTGCTAAAATTGAAAGACATATAGATTAGATGTTTGAGATTCAAAATATACAAACATAGTAGGTAGAATATAATCAAATCTAAATCTTTAGATTTTATTTTCTACAAAGTCACTATAAAAGACCTTCTTATTAAGGATTAGGTAAAACTGAATAAAAAGCCAGCTTCTTATTTTGTTCTTCTTTCTTGCTGATCTGATTTTAAAATGAAGTTCAGATGTCAAAGCTACTGTTGAGATAAAATAAAAAGTTTGATTCGATTCTGCATCGATACACTGTGTAACCATGGAATAGGCCTTTAACCTTTTTGAAATTCGCATTTACTATGTCAAAAAGGACTTTATTATGAGGTTAATAAGATCATGTCCGTAGAGTATTTGAAGCCCTTTTATTTTCAGAATGTTAAGCAAATGTGAGGTTTTATTATCATTATCATTGGCTTCAAAGGGAATTTGGCTTTCATAGCTCTGTGGGGTGAAAAAAGATAAGAGCCTAGCTGCTGGTATTCAAATAAACGTCAGGGTTAAAATTCAAGGAGAAGGTGAAGAGACAGGGAGAAAAGCCCTGTTTCATTGATACATCAGTAATGAGAGCTAGCTTGAGCAAGATTGAATCCTAAATAAACTATGAGGGCAAATTATACATATTCTTTCTTTCTCTTCTCTCGCAGGCTCAATCTTTTAAATTCACTCCTCTGTTATTCAATTTAATATATTACTCATCCTCTTATGTTAAATTCACAAGATAAAATCATTCTAAACATATTCCTCACTGCTATTCTTACTGCATACTTTAGTAGAATTTCCCTACACGTTTAATGTTGCATATATTAATAAAAAATACAGCAGACTACTTCTGTTAGATTAGTCCAAAGCACAGTCTGGTCCTCAGAAGTAACGTCTGTAATCTCCCAATTTGAAATGGATTGTAATATTGACAGGAAAAAACTTCTTACGGTGGTGGGTACTCCAGTGGTAGTGAAATCAAAAGTGATACTTTATTTTTATTTTTTTATTTTTATTTTTGAGAGAGAGAAAGAGAGACAGTGTGAGCAGGGGAAGGTCAGACAGAGAGGGAGACACAGAATCTGAAACAGGCTCCAGGCTCTGAGCTAGCTCTCAGCACAGAGCCCGACATGGGGCTCGAACCCACAAACCGTGAGATCATGACCTAAGCCGAAGTCAGACACTTAACCAACAGAGCCACCCAGGTGCCCCAAAAGTCATACATTTTTAACATAGTTTAATATTTGAAGAACTTTTCACTCAATGAAAAGCAAAAAAGAGAAAACTGCTCATCAAACTGTAAATCACAATGATAGTTGTAGAAATAAATGGACAAACAGCAGGAAAAATAAAAACGTATTACCTCTATACAGCCATTTGTCTTCTGGTAGCGTGAGTAAAGCTTAAGTCAGATACAATTAAATGGACTGAAGCTTTAACAGTGACTTTTGAACTGCTTGAATTAACAAAATCAATCCTCATAAATTAAGCTATCAGTGATCTATGATATAATTAAGTTCCATAATCAAAAAATGCTACAGTGCATGCAGTGTCACTGGGCTATCTCTACCACTGAATTGTAACTGCTGCTGGCTAACCCTTCCTGCAGGGCTGTGTAAAACTCCATCTGGCTCACTAGACACTCACACCATACACGGTTTCTTTTCCATTCTTCAATTTAGGCTGACATCTGGTGGTCTAGGGAAATGACAAGTAATGCTTCTGAATGTAAACCATTCACAAATGTGGCTTTTTTTCAGTTTTCCCTTTGTCTTTCTGAAGTGCTTGAAACTGCCACCAAACCAGTTAATTACATGGAAATTCACACAGAATAACAATTTAAACAGCAGAACAATGAGAGTGAAGAAAGTGACCTTCACGTGATGAATTATATACCTATAAGTAAATCGAACTCTGTAGTGACTAAAAAGCATCAATAGAAAGCACCATATATTGGCCAATTAGACCCACTCAGAAAGGGTACTATGTAATGGCACCACACTGGGAATCATAATGGAAATGTCCTACATGTAAGATTTCCTTCTTCCTTTCTCCTTGTCAGAATAGTTGGAGGGAGGGAAAATGAGAAGGGGGAGGAGGGAAGGAGGGAGCTACTGTGTATAGTCAGAAATTGACGTTTAAACAGGCATAAGGTAGTGTTCAAAAGCATTTATCTTTTATTTTTGCTTTGGGAGGAAGGGGGCATTTCCAGCAGTTAGTGGCAGTCCAGATGGCAAAACACATTGGGCCAGAAGCAGGAGCAATTTAACTTTCCCTATGCTTAGGATTAAAAAAAAAAAAACTTCCAATTAATTTACTGTGATACATTCCACTAATTACCAAATTGTGGAGGAACAGAATAATACACTGTCAACTCTATGATTTTCATACCATTTGTACAATTTACCAGCAAAGAAAAAAGAGAAAAGAAAAAAGATCTAATTTTTCTCACATTCAGCACTTAACTGAATACCATTCTATAGTATTTTGACTATGAAGAGACTTAATAAATGAATATTTTTACGGTCAGATTTTGACTGTTTTTCTGTTTGTCTCTTGCAGTGATTGTAAATAGTACAGGCGATAAATACAATGCTCAATTGACTTTATTCTATCTCCCTATTTATAAAAGTTTCTAGATTGACAGAATTGTGGTCAGACCTCCCTGTAATGAAAACAACCACAAAACAGGACAAAACTAAACAAAATCAAACAAAAAAGACTTTCACCTTGTTCAAGAAAGACCATTGTGAATGTTTGGTTTGGTCCCTGTTTCCACTTGACCTTGTGACTCGCAAAAGGTTATTGGAAGGAGTGCCAATTATGTCAGTGCTTTTGAAATATGGCCGGTTCCTCTAGGAGGTAGCCTCAAGCTGCCAATACCTAATCTCTAAAGGTCACTGAGAAGTTCAAACTAAATTGCTTTTAGTTACTATAAAACTCACCTGAGTTGAAAAGAGTCCACAGAAGGTAAAATGTTTCCATCTGCTCTTACCAATCCTTTCTCCCTTCTTTTTTTTTTAAATATTTTTATTTATTTCTAAGAGAGAGAGAGAGAGAGAGAGAGNAAAGTTGGACGCTTAACCGACTAAGCCACCCAGGTGCCCCCCTTTCTCCCTTCTTAAGGATGAAGTTTTCTTCTAATCTGCAGCCATCAGATTTCTCAGAAAGAAGGATTTTATTTTCTTTTAATAAACTTACAACTACTTATAAACTTTTTGAAAAGAAGAATGAATACATGTTCTGTAAGAAAAATGTAACAAAATGTCAACTGGAAAGGCAATGCCATTTATTACATTTATTAAAGGGTTAGAGCAGAGAAAAATTTAGACTGTGATTTTAGAAGTACTCAAGGAGTCTTTGCATCTCTCCTAAATATTTTACACTGATTACTAATGAATGAGATCTCAAATTAGAGATCGATTCTTTGGCTTTGGGCGTTGTGGCCTTCTTGAATGTAAATATTGTTCCAAGGAATCACTTCTGGAATTGTGTCTCATTTTTATCAGCTTAAATTTCTTTAGAAAAAAATTAATAAGCGTAACTTCCATTTCTTCTAGCTACTCTGATCCAAGTATCAAAACTGTGCCATGTTCTGAGTAATTAAAACTATTTCATTGGAAACACAGTATCTTTATCTTCTTCAAAGACTTTTCTCCATATTAGACAAAGTCCCCAAGGCCTTCCTGAGTGCCCCTGTGTAAGTCCTGTATTCTGAGAGGTCCATGAGTCACCCATGAGAAGTTTCCTCATCAGCTCTACCAGCACCACTGCTCACTACTACCACCTCTATTACCACTGCCTCCTCCTGCTGCTGAAGTGGCTGTGCCAACAAAACCCACAAATGCCAACACTAGACCTCTCAACACAAACACTTCTGCCATTGCCCATAGAAGGTGTTGTGGCTTTGGCATTGGAGTGCAATGGCAAAAATCCTTTACTGGTTTCAAATTTAGATTCCCTTAATTCCTTCCTCTTTTCTTTCCTTCCTTCCTCCTTCCCTGTGGTCTATTGGCTTGTTATGGTTTCAAATCCCCTTGTTTATGATTTAATCAAAATTGCTTTGATCTCAGGATGAATTTGCTTACATATGGGGAAGCTGTATCAAGACGTTGTCATTGACATCTGCTATTGATAATCACTCAGTAGCCCAACTGTTGATTTAGTGGGCACCACTCAAGTCTTGTCGATAATACATGGAAGAACTTCTGAGATGAAATGGACATTTAAGCTTTAAATACCCAGAATTTGTGAGGACTTATTGGGAGTTTTCAGTCTGGGCCAGTCTACTTTTTGCTGATCTAAATAGGTCTCCAAAGATTATGCAACACTTGCTTCTGCAGTGGGAAAGACAGTCCTGATCTGTAGTGGTGTCAAGCCATGCAGTCGTCTCAGGAGGGGAAGGGACATCTATTCCTGCATTGGCAGGACTACACCACATAGGCAGTGGTGCAAACTGTGTGACAGTGCTTAGAGTGATAAGCTTCAGAGCAGCCCACCATCACCTGCTGACTATGTACCCTAGCAGTGAGGGTCCTACACCACCAGCAGATCCCCAGCTTTTAGTCGGAAAGACCATATCTACTGAGAATCAACTAGTAGGAAGGTATACCTCAGCTAAATTTGGGTTTTAGATCTTTCATCCACCTTTTGCCTGGATCAACAGTGTAATTAATCTACCATTGGTTTGGAGTATGTTATTTTTTTATTGCCTTATTAGAGATAGTATCCTCTATGCTACTGGCTTATAAAATATTATTGTTTTAAATTACAATTTCCACAGTGACCCAGTGTTCAATAAATTATTGGCAAAGACAGTCTCAGTCTGTGAGCATAATTTGCCTCAAACAAAACATTCCCTTTCATTTCTTCCTTCTTTATTAAGTGGAGCACCTGGGTGGCTCAGTCGGTTAACCGTCCGACTTCGGCTCAGGGCAGGGCATGATCTCACGGTTGGTCGGTTCGAGCCCCGCATCGGGCTCTGTGCTGACAGCTCAGAGCCTGGAGCCTGCTTCAGATTCTGTGTCTCCCTCTCTCTCTGACCCTCCCCTGCTCACACTGTCTCTCTATCTCAGAAATAAATTTAAAAAAGAAATTTTAAAAATTAAAAAAAAGAAAAGTGTTGCTCAACTAATATGTATAGATGCTATTTACATAGAACGAGATACAGTTACCATATAATATGGTAATATAACCCCACTATTTCAAAAACAGAGAAGACTCGCAGAAGGAATCAGGGTTTTATAAAATATTGAGGACAAGAGCCAAGAATGTGTCTTTTCCTTTCCAGTGGAGCAGAGTTAGATCATTTTTAGATAAACATATCCCATCATTGGTGCTATTTTTGTTCTGTGATACTCTGGTAATTTTATTTAAATTTTGTTTCTTAGAACTGCACAGACTCATTTTCAAACTTCTAATCAGATGTCAGGCAAAATTTAAAGATCGAATAATATACTATTTTATTTATGTGTATGGATTATATTCATACCCCTCTTATTTTTCTCAGATATTGTATGAAGTATGATTTACAAATGTTGCCGATTGGAATAGTGAAAAAGAAAGGAGAGAGGGGATCACTGAATCTAGGATAATTTTTTGTCTTTTTCACATTGTTCCCTCAAATCCTCATGAGGGGAGGGCTGGACAAATACAAGAGTGATTTTATTAGAACTCTATTCAGAGTAGTTTCATTGCTTCTTTACTATAATCTATGGAATTGTTGATCATAGTACAGGTATATCACTTTGCTATATATAAAACAGTAATAAAAAGGTATCTAGTAAGATAGAATTGTTTTTGAAAAATAGACTTATCGTGGGTAATATGTTTTAGGTTTGGTTTTATGTAAAAATATAAGGAATATGTTTAAAAGTTAAAAAGCATTTGTAATTTATTTACTTATTAATGGTTTCAATGCCATTATTTTAAAATGACAATCATTGTCTCATTTTTTTAAATTAAATTTGACCCTTTAACAACTGAAATCCAGTCTTATATCAGTTCACAGGAATTATGGCTTCATTCCAGAAACTTAGAGCACTTTCTGTTGCTCTAACAGTTGGATTTACTATAGGGGGACCCTGGTTTGGGGCCAGGGATACTGTGCCTGTCTGTCTGGATGTCATACACACAAGGCGGCTCATCTTAGCAAGCAGATTCCATTTCCAGATGGTTAGCTTGAGTAGACAGTGAGCCTAGATGCTCCTCTTGTCAGGCTGCCAAGAATTCCTGGGATGGTCTAATATTTGTGTTTAGGAAAAGCAAAAGCTGGATAAAGGTAGGCATCATGGCTGCTGAAATTTCCTTGGTACAGAGGAAACAATGCCACTTCTTTGTTAAGAGGTGGGGCTTTTGTTGTTATTGCTGTTGTATTTTTACCTGCATATTCACAGCAAGGATTAAAATGGTTGACATTTGTTTATCTCCTTTGAGAGCCAGGGCTTTCCCTGCCCAGCTGCCTGTAGTTCCAAAAGTCATTATGCATGAGGTTATAGGAGCCAAAGAGCAATTTCCTTGATGCTTCCCTGAAAACTTTTCCTTCTACCTTCTTTCTTTCTTAGATGTTCACATGGCCTCTTTCTTCTTCGATGTCCAGAAAATGAATCAGCCAAAAGTGGATTGAGGTTTTCTAAATGTGGGTAGTTGAATAGCAATGATTAAAACTGCCCCAAACACAAGTGAACAGATGAAAAATATTTATTTTTCTTTCCACCTGGAATGTAACCTGGAGTTTTCATGATTATAATCATTATTTGGTTTAAGGTATTATCTCTGCCAAAACAAATTATACACTAATCATTATTCTAGATATTGTAGGCAAAAGATGACTAAGGAATTGTCCAACTATTAGTATATAATGACATAATGTTTCAACAGAAGTACACAAAGTGCTGAAAATGATTGTCTCTTTAGCCAATAGTGATGGGAAAACTTGACAACTACGTACATGAGAATGAAACTGGACCATTTTCTTACTCCATACACAAAAATAAACTCAAAATGGATTAAAGACTTAAATGTGTGACCTGAAACCACAAAAATACTGGAAGAAAGCACAGCAGTAATTTTTGTGACATTGGTCCATAGCAATATCCTTCTAGACATGTCTTCTGAAGCAAGGGTATCAAAAGAAAAGAAAACTATTGGCATTGTGTCAAAATAAAAATATTCTGCACAGTGAAGGAACTAATCAACAAAACTAATAGGCAACCTGCAGAATGGGAGAAGATACTTGCCAATAACATATCTGACGAAAGGTTAGGATCTAAAATACATGAAGAATTTATATAACTCAAGAGCCAAAAAACCAAATAATCTAATTAAATATGGGCAGAAGACATGAACGGATATTTCTCCAAAGAAGACATCCAGATGGCCAACAGACACATTAAAAGATGCTCAATATCATTCACCAACAGGGAAATGCAAATCAAAACCACAATGAGATATCACCTCACACCTGTCAGAATGGCTGAAAGCAAAAACTCAAGAAACAACAAGTGTTGATGAGCATGTGAAGAAGGATCCCTTGTGCACTGCTGGTGGGAATGAAAACTAGTGGAAAGCAGTATGGAGATTACTCAACGAATTAAAAATAGATCTACCGTAAAGAAAAAATAATAGAACTACCCTATGATTAGTAATCACACTATTGTATATTTACCCAAAGAACACAAAAACCAGAATTCCAAAAAATATATGCATTGCTATGTTTATTGCTGCATTATTTATAATACCAAATTATGGAAGCAATCCAAGTATTAATTAAGAGATGAATGGATAAAAAGATGTGAGATATATATATACATATATACAAATACATATATAATGGAATATTACTCAACCATAAAAAAGAATGGAATCTTGCCATTTGCAGCAACATGGATGGATCTAGAGGATATAATGCTAAGTAAATAAATCAGTCAGAGAAAGACACAGAATGTATGATTTCACTCGTGTGGAATTTAAGAAAGAGAAAAAAATAGAAAAGGAGTCAAACAGAAAAACAGACTCTTAACTATAGAGAACAAATTTCTGTTTACCAGAGGGTAAGAGGAGTGGGAGGATGCCTGAACTAGGGGAAGGGGATTAAGAGTATACATACTGTGATAAGCACCGAGTTAGGTGTAGATTCTTGAATCACTGTACTGTACACCTGAAGCTAATATAACACAACGTATGTTAATTACACTGGAATTAAAATTAAAAAGAAAAAATACCTAAGTAGAAAGCAACGTATTAAAAAAAAAGAAATACACATATTACTGAGAAGTGGCTAAGGATGGATTTGCCTAGCCAAGAGAAGGGAGTCAGTGACATTAAGACTTGAAGAATTAGTGCATTTAGCACGTGGGGAGAGTAGCCTAGTGTTTCACAAAAAAGAATGAAAATATACAACCTATGAAAATAATGGAGACAAGACGAGTGGAAGGCAAAGCCAGAACATGGAGGGGTGTGTATGATTGCATAAATAATCTAAATTATTTCCTTTAGTTTTAAGAACCTGGATTTTAAGCAAATCAATAGTGTGATCAGATTTTCAGCAACATGACAGATCTGAATGCTGAGAGCTGGGACAGCACTTAGGACACTGATGCAAAGAGCCGGTGTGATGGAGAAGTTCCAGTGAAAGTGGAGAAGAAAGGCCACAAATAAGATGCAATTAGGGAGGAAAAATTCTGCACCCAATACTGATAGGTGTGTTTTTAACAAACTACCAAGCAAAACAACAACAAACCACCAAGCAATTCTCTGACCCAGATGAGTGTCCTTATAATTTAACTCAATTCTGATACTCTCTACCTGGAGATAGCATCAGGTTTCACAAATTAAAGGCTCAATTCCTCAAGACCGCCCCAACCTCAAGAGCCAAACACAAGTCCAGGTTGTTACCTGTGTTTCTGACCAACTGGTTATAAATCAGAGGTTCCCACAACCCACTTCCCGAGTTTGATTAATTTGCTAGCTAAAGTGTCTCACAGAACTCAGGAAGTCAATTTACCCATTTATTACAAAGGATATTCGGGGCACCTGGGTGGCTCAGTCGGTTTAAGCATCTGACTTCGGCTCAGGTCATGATCTCACAGTTTTGTGGGTTCGAGCCCCACGTCGGACTCTGTGCTGACTGACAGCTCAGAGCCTGGAGCCTGTTTCAGATTCTGTGTCTCCCTCTCTCTCTGACCCTCCCCTGCTCAGGCTGTCTCTCTCTCTCTCTCCCTCAGAAATAAATAAAAACATTTTAAAATTTTCAAAGGATATTAGAGAATATAAACCAACAGTGAGATGAAGAGATACAGAAGACAAGGTCCAAACTAAGGAATTTCTGTCTCCATAGAGATTGGGGCCCAACAATCTAAAAGCACTCTGAACCCTGTCATTTTGGGGTTTTACGGAAGTTTCAATACAGAGGCATGACTGATCAAATCATTGGTCATTGGTTCAATCTTCAGTTCCTTGCCCTTTCTCAGGGACCAGGTGGGTGGGGCTGAAAGTTCCAACTCTCTAATCCCAAGGTCAGCTCTCTGAGTAACCAGCCCTGTTCTTAGGTATCCAAAAGTTACCTCATTAACATAAATTCAGTTGTGGTTGAAAAGGGTTTCTTATGAATATCAAAACACCTTTATCATTCTTTTTTTTTTTTGTCAGAAAGAGAGAATGCATGAGGTCATGGGCCAGGGAGAGGGGCAGAGGGGGAGAGAGAGAGAAAAAGAGAATCCTAAGCAGGCTCCACACTCAGCATGGAGACTGATATGAGGCTCAATCCCACAACCTGGGACCACGACCTGAGCTGAAATTAAGAGTTGGATGCTCAACTGACAGAGCCACTCAGGTGCCCCAACACTTACATCATTCTTTTTTTTTTAATGTTTTATTTATTTCTAGGAGAGAGAGAGAGAGAGAGAGAGAGAGAGTCAGCATGAGCAGGGGAGGGTCAGAGAGAGAGGGAGTCACAGACTCTGAAATAAGCTCTGGGCTTCGAGCTGGCAGTCAGCACAGAGCCCGACGCGGGGCTCGAACCCACGAACTGCGAGATCATGTCCTAAGCGAAAGTCGGACGCTTAACCGACTAAGCTACCCAGGTGCCTCTCATCATTCTTATCACTTAAGAAATCCCAACAGTTGTAGGAGCTCTGTGCTAGAAACAACAAATAAGGCCAAACATATATTTCTTATCATAAATCACAGTATCACAGGAGGAGTATACATTTGTTTAGGGCACAAAACAAGAACATCTCTCCTTTTGAAGAATATCCATGACATAGTATGAGGCACATATGCATTGGATAGGTTAGCTATAAAATTGAAGAAATTAAAGAAATATAGCAGTTGGGGCACCTGGGGAGCTTGGTTGGTTAAGTGGTCAATTTCAGCTCAGTTCTGAAATTCTCAGAGTGCATGAGTTCAAGCCCCACATGGGGCTCTGTGATGACAGAGACTGGAGCCTGCTTTGGATTCTGTGTTTCCCTCTCTCTCTGCCCCTCCCCTGCTTGCATGTTCCCTCTCTCTCTCTCTCTCAAAAATAAATAAACATTAAAAGAAAAAAACGGTGGGACACCTGCGTGGCTCAATTGGTTAAGCATCTAACTTCAGTTCAGGTCATGATCTCATGGTCCATGGGTTCCAGCCCCACATGGGGCTCTGTGCTGAGAGCTCAGAGTCTGGAGACTGCTTCAGATTCTGTGTCTCCCTCTCTCTCTGCCCTTCCCCCACTTGTCCTCTGTCTCTCTCAAAAATGTATAAACATTAAAAAAACAAAAAATAAAAATAAAAAAGAAATATAGTAGTTGGTCAGGTAAGTTTAAGGGACAAGATCATAATCTAGAACTTTCCCATGAAAGAGAAGAGACACCTGATTTGAGCCTGCAGGAATAGAGCAGTAAAGGTATCAAATTCACAGCCATGTGCGAAGAAATCCAAGTATGAAGAGCATTTGTTTCCCAATCGCTGTACCAGGAATTTCTTATATAATAACAGATTTCTCAGATAAATAACATTTTTATTATTTAATTTTTAATTTTTGACTATAACAGCTCATGGCTCACTATAACAGCTCATTGTGGCCCTTTTACAACAGTTTGGAAAAAATGAAGATAATTCTTATCAAGACCATTTTCCCCCAAATTGAGTATGTAGCATTGTTCTGAGGATATATAAAGAGAGCATCAGTATTCTTAAGGAATATTTCCATCAGAATTTAGCCAATGAATAATTTTAAGTATTATTTTTTTTATGTTTACTTATTTTTTAGAGAGAGATTGAGAGAGAGAGATCAAGTGGGGGNTTCTAGGAGAGAGAGAGAGAGAGAGAGAGTCAGCATGAGCAGGGGAGGGTCAGAGAGAGAGGGAGTCACAGACTCTGAAATAAGCTCTGGGCTTCGAGCTGGCAGTCAGCACAGAGCCCGACGCGGGGCTCGAACCCACGAACTGCGAGATCATGTCCTAAGCGAAAGTCGGACGCTTAACCGACTAAGCTACCCAGGTGCCTCTCATCATTCTTATCACTTAAGAAATCCCAACAGTTGTAGGAGCTCTGTGCTAGAAACAACAAATAAGGCCAAACATATATTTCTTATCATAAATCACAGTATCACAGGAGGAGTATACATTTGTTTAGGGCACAAAACAAGAACATCTCTCCTTTTGAAGAATATCCATGACATAGTATGAGGCACATATGCATTGGATAGGTTAGCTATAAAATTGAAGAAATTAAAGAAATATAGCAGTTGGGGCACCTGGGGAGCTTGGTTGGTTAAGTGGTCAATTTCAGCTCAGTTCTGAAATTCTCACAGTTCATGAGTTCAAGCCCCACATGGGGCTCTGTGATGACAGAGACTGGAGCCTGCTTTGGATTCTGTGTTTCCCTCTCTCTCTGCCCCTCCCCTGCTTGCATGTTCCCTCTCTCTCTCTCTCTCAAAAATAAATAAACATTAAAAGAAAAAAACGGTGGGACACCTGCGTGGCTCAATTGGTTAAGCATCTAACTTCAGTTCAGGTCATGATCTCATGGTCCATGGGTTCCAGCCCCACATGGGGCTCTGTGCTGAGAGCTCAGAGTCTGGAGACTGCTTCAGATTCTGTGTCTCCCTCTCTCTCTGCCCTTCCCCCACTTGTCCTCTGTCTCTCTCAAAAATGTATAAACATTAAAAAAACAAAAAATAAAAATAAAAAAGAAATATAGTAGTTGGTCAGGTAAGTTTAAGGGACAAGATCATAATCTAGAACTTTCCCATGAAAGAGAAGAGACACCTGATTTGAGCCTGCAGGAATAGAGCAGTAAAGGTATCAAATTCACAGCCATGTGCGAAGAAATCCAAGTATGAAGAGCATTTGTTTCCCAATCGCTGTACCAGGAATTTCTTATATAATAACAGATTTCTCAGATAAATAACATTTTTATTATTTAATTTTTAATTTTTGACTATAACAGCTCATGGCTCACTATAACAGCTCATTGTGGCCCTTTTACAACAGTTTGGAAAAAATGAAGATAATTCTTATCAAGACCATTTTCCCCCAAATTGAGTATGTAGCATTGTTCTGAGGATATATAAAGAGAGCATCAGTATTCTTAAGGAATATTTCCATCAGAATTTAGCCAATGAATAATTTTAAGTATTATTTTTTTTATGTTTACTTATTTTTTAGAGAGAGATTGAGAGAGAGAGATCAAGTGGGGGAGGGGCAGAGAGAGGGAGAGAGAGAATCAGAAGCAGGCTCCAGGCTCTGAGCTGTCAGCACAGAGCCTGACTCGGGACTCAAACCCAAGAACTGTGAGATCGTGACCTGAGCCAAAGTCGGACACTTAACCAACTGAGCCACCCATGTGCCCCTTAAGTATTATTTTCTATCAAAATTACACAGATAAATTGATGAGAACACATGGTACACATAAACCATAGGACATGGAATTAATTTAACATGAGGAGTTAATTCTCAATGTTACATGTCCTCTCTGCAGTGAGGAGCACTTGAGTGAAACACTTCAAACAATTTCCATTAAGATATTTTCTAAACATAGGGCACCTGGGTGGCTCAGTGGGCTGCACATCTGACTCTGGCTCAGGTCATGATCTCACAGTTAGTGAGTTCAAGCCCCATGTCAGGCTCTGTGCTAACAGCGTAGAGCCTGGAGCCTGCTTCAGATTCTGTGTCTCTCTCTCTTTCTGCCCCTCCTCCACTCACATTCCTCTCTCTCTGTCTCTCTCTCTCTCTCGAAAATAGTCATTATAATTTTTTTAAAAAGATATTTCCCAAATGTTATTTTAGGTTTCTACCTGAAAATGAAAGTATTTGAATATATTTATGGCTAATCAAATCAAAAGAGTAAAACTGGTAACTAATGTGCCATTTTGTCTTATTCCAGTATCTCTAACAGGACTCAGCAAATAATGTCCCCTTATCTTTCTCATAACCAAATGTACTAATGGTGGTGTTGATAAGCAAAAGAAAAAGATGACCTTTGGATTAATATTGAAATTGTTGGGGAAAGCTTTCTCTCTTTAATGTGATGAGGTTATCTCAGCCCACAATGCCCCATTATTTGAAGTTTCATTTAGCTTAAAATAAGAATATACTTTTCTTGTTTTTTAATAATTTTTTCATTAAGTTTATTTTATTTGAGAGAGAGTGTGTGTGAGTGGGAAAGGGGCATAGTACAAGGGACAGAGAGAGAAACCCAAGCAGGCTCTACACTGTCAGCACAGAGCTTGATGTGGGGTTCACACTCACAAACCATGAGATCATGACCAGAGCTGAAATCAAGAGCTGGATGCTCAACTGAGTGAGCCACCCCGGCACCCCAAGAATATAGTTTTCTTAACATGATACTTGATTTCATTTCAGCAGTGCTATCACACTAACATAGTAACATCACTGTCAATATTTGTAATTAGATGGAATGCTTCTTTTCATTCACAAACCATGCCTCCAGTTCAGGACCTCATTAATTTTTGTCTTACTACAATAACCTTCTGACTGGTCTCTTTGCCCTTAATCTTTCCTGACTTGAATCCATCATTCTTCCTGATTAATCTCCCCTTAGTACCATTCCACTGTCATCCCTACCCTTCTCAAAAAGCTTCAATAATTCTTGACTCCTAATCTCGAAATATATTTTAAAGTCTTTAGATCAATTATTTCTAGAATTTTGGATTTCTTTACCAATAAACCTATTAATCTGCTGAAAGTTATTGGCCATCGGCCAACAAAACTGCAATTGTATTTACATCTACACCAAAGTTCTAGGGGTGCCTGGGTGGCTCAATCAGTTAGGTGTCTGACTTTGGCTCAGGTCACAATCTCACAATTCATGAGTTCAAGCCCAGCGTTGGGCTCTCTGCTATCAGCACAGATCCTCTGCTCCCCTCTATTTCTGTACCCTCCCCCCACCTGTGTGCACATATGCATTCTCTCTCAAAAACTAAACATGAAAAAAATGGTCTAGATAATGTTCAGCTAATTCACAGATGCTTTGAAACACCTAGAAATAAGAACCCCTGTCTTTCATTCATTCCACAAATATTACTGGGCTTTTACTACATGTCAGTCACTCTTTTAGGTGCTAAGAATAAGTAGTGAGCAAAACAGATAAAAATTCCTTTCCTCATTTGGCTTATGTTCTAGACAATAAAGAAGATAAATAAGTAAAATGTAAAATATGCCAGACTGTTATAGATGCTAAGGAGAAAATAGAAATCCAAAAGGTGGGATGGATCTAAAATGCTGAAGGACAGATATGAAATTGAACAGTTTAACCAGGGAAGCTCTCACTGAGAAAGTTGTTTCTGTGAAATACCTGAAGGAAGTGAATGAAAAAATCATATGACTATTTAGGAATAATATACAGGCATTAAAATCAGCAAATGCAGAGGCCTGTGAAGTAAGCATGCTTGGCAATTTTGAAGCGGTAAAAAGACCCTGAGATCTGTAATGAAAAGGAGGAAGTGAGTAGTTACAAATGAAGTCAGAGAGTAACACACAACTAGACATATAGGGCCTTATAAGTCATAATAAGTACCCTGGTGTTTACTCTGAGTGAGATGTCAGCCTGCAAGGTATATTCCACTGATTTTAACCACATTTTTGTATTTACTGTGTCTACTCATCCAACCATATAACATAATTTTATTTAATTCTCACAGTATAAAGTTTAATATGTATGTATAGACACACATATCTGTCTCTGTGTGTATATATATATATACAAATGTACCCAAATATACATATATACATATATTTTAAAAGTGAATATGTAGATATGTATGTAAGAATATTTTTTCTACGATGCTCAGCATCCCTCCTCATCAGGGAAATACAAATCAAAACCACACTGAGATACCACCTCACGCCAGTCAGAGTGGCTAAAATGAGCAAATCAGAGAACTCTAGATGCTGGCGAGGATGTGGAGAAACGGGCACCCTCCTACACTGTTGGTGGGAATGTAAACTGGTGCAGCCCATCTGGAAAACAGTGTGGAGGTTCCTCAGGAAACTAGCAATAGAACTCCCCTATGACCCAGCAATAGCACTGCTAGGAATTTACCCAAGGGATACAGAAATGCTGAGGCATAGGAGCACATGTACCCCAATGTTCACAGCAGCACTCTCCACAATAGCTAAAACATGGAAAGAGCCTAAGTGTCCATCAACAGATGAATGGATCAAGAAGATGTGGTTTATCTATACCATGGAATACTACATGGTAGTAGTAGAGAAACAATGAAATCTGGCCATGTGTAGCAACATGGATGGACCTTGAGGGCGTTATGCTGAGCGAAATAAGTCAGGCAGAGAAGGACAAATATCATATGTTTGCACGTATAGGAGGATTAGGAGGAACTTGACGGAGGAACAAGGGGGAGAAGAAGGGCGGAAATGGTGGGGGAAAGGGAGAGAAGCAAACCATGAGAGACTCTTGAATGCTGACAAAAACTGAGGACTGATGGATGTGGGGGGGAGGGGGGGATGGGCATAGAGGAGGACACTTATGGGGATGAGCACTGAGTGTTATGTGGAAACTAATTTGACAATAAACTATTTGTAAAAAAAAAAAAAGAATATTTTTTCTGACATCCACTGTTAGTAATTAGCTCATGCAAACTAAAATTTCAAAATTAATGTGCCAGGGGCGCCTGGGTGGCTTAGTCGGTTAAGCGTCCGACTTTCGCTTAGGTCATGATCTCGCGGTTGGTGGGTTCGGGCCCCGCGTCGGGCTCTGTGCTGACTGCCAGCTCGGAGCCTGGAGCCTGTTTCAGTCTGTGACTCCCTCTCTCTCTGGCCCTCCCCTGCTATAAAATTAAAACATTAAAAAAACATTAATAAAACATTATACATAATGTTATTAAACATTAAACATAATAAAAACATTAAAAAAAATTAATGTGCCAAAGTAACACTTGATTTTTACGGCTTATATTATAAATCATACACATGTTTAAGAAAATAGTATTTGTCAGACTGTTACCAAGGTAGAAAGAAATCATATCAGATAATTTATGTTCCAGTAATTATAAAATAAAAGTTATTTCTTATAGAAAACATTGATTTTCAGCAACTTATCCAACCATTAAATAAAGATTTCATACTTCTTCAAGTATTTATGAATCATCCATGATGTTCCAGGCATTTTGCTAGGGACTTGAAGATACAATGATATGTCAATTAGATTTTACTGTGTAAGAAAGTATACAAAAACTTAATGGCCTTTATTCTTTTTGATGAATCTGTGGATCCTTAGGGCAGTTCTTTTGATATGAACCAGCTGGGTGATCTCTGTGGTTAAATAGTGTCTCTGTTGAAGTTGTTTGGTCTAGGATGACCTCATGAACATGTCTGGCCACTGGCCATGTTCTTGACCTTGGGAATACATCTGATATAACTCCTGTTAGCTCTCTGTGATCACATCTTTGAGAAAGCTAGTCTGAACTTCTTTACAAGGGTTACTTACAGTGATCCCAGGAGCAGCAAAGAGAGGAAATCCCATAGTGCAAGTGCTTTTCAAGCCTCTGCTTAAATTATATTTGCCATTGTATTGATGAACACAAATCCTATGGCCAAGCCCAGAGTAGGGTGAGAAGAGACAGTTGGGGGCCATTGCTGCAATAGTCCACCATAAATGGTGTTGGAGTTGACAATTATGGCAGACCTTCGCTTACAGTTGTAGCAACTAGACATTTAATATTGCAATATACATGAGTGGCATTTTGAAGAAAAAAGCAAAAGACAAGTTAAACTTTATAAAACTTTTTTTTAAGAAAGTTATTTTTCAGATAAACATGCTACTAAGAATAGCTTCTATTTATTGACTACAAGGTGGTTGGCACATATTTTCTAATTTCATATTTATAGACAATCTACCACATAGCAACTATTGCTACTTTTGCATAGAAAGTAATTTTAGGGTCACAGGGTTAAGTTCCTTGTCCAAAATTGCGTAATTCTGTTATGAAATTAGGATATAAACCAAGGACCTACTGAATATAAAGTCTCTGTTTTTTTCTCTATCTCTCCTTCTGTATTGAGAATAGTTTGGGCTAGAAATTCAGAAACAGGTTGCATTTTGACTACCCAGGCTGTCATCATGTAATCAACATTTTACTTCCTAAATTTTTCTGGACTTATTCCTCTACTCTCCATCTTGCCCACCAGTTCCTTAGTCCATGCTGATATCTTTTGCCTGGATTTTTACAGCAAGAAACACCAGAGGCACTTTTTCAGAATTTAAATCTGCTCATGTTCCCTTTCTTACAACCCTTTAAGGGCTCCAGAACCCCTATTTCTTTTGCTGTATCTCCATTACAAAAATGTCACAAGACTCTACAAGGCCTAGCCTCTAACCACGACTTCTCTAACCTTTGTGCTCCAGACACATGCCTTCCTTCAGCAATCAATAAATCAGTCAGTTCCACCAATAAATATTTTCTGAATGACTATTATGTATCTGTCCATGATATTTAGTATACGTCAGCAAACCAGACAAAAATTGGTGCCATCAACAGAGCTTATGTTCTTTCTGAAGAGTCATATATATGCAACAAGCATTATATTTACATAAATTATAAATAATGTGAAAAATTGATAAGTCTTATAGGGAAACAAAATAAAAAGAGTAATAAAGCCAGATAAAGCAGTACAAGAAGATGGATTAGAACTTGGTTTTAGTATTATGGAAAGCAGACTTCACTGAGAATGTATATATGATGTATGTGAAGGAACTGGCTAAGGTGGTACCTTGTGGAATGTGGCTGACGTGGTCAGGAGGTAGCAAGCTCAGGATGCTTGGAGAATGGTGGAGGTCAGACAATGTGATACACACTGAATGAGTGAGGAGGAGAGCAGTCAAGAAATGTCAGAGGAATAATGGAAGTTTCAGACCAGACCCTTGCTTATGCAGTCTGTTTCTACTTCCATCCAGCTCTCAGGTCAAGTTTACTTCTGCTGGAAAATCATCTTGATTAAGTCAAGTAGGTCATCCTACTATTGCAGTTATGTTTCACATTTTTGGCATCCTTATTTTGTAATATTCTGGCTTTCTACAAGGTTACAAACTCCATGAAGACTAAGCCTATTTCTTTTCTTTTCTTTTTTTTTTTCAATTGATTTACTTATTTTGAGAGAGACAGAGATGGCATGAGTGGGAAAGGGGCAGAGAGAGAGGAGAGGGGAGAGAAGGGAGAAAAAAAGAGAAAGAGAGAGAGAGAGAGAGAGAGAATCCCAGGTAGGCTCCACACTGTCAGTGCCGAGCCCTACATGGGGCTCGAACCCATGAAGCCAGGAGATTATAACCTGAGCCAAAACCAAGAGTCAGATGCCTGACCTACTGAGCCACCCAGGCGCCCTGAGGACTAGGACTATTTCTATTCATGCCTACCACAAACTCCATGGTACATAATACCCTGTCAAAACCTAGCAGATGTGTAAGAAACTACATTGAGATAGTCAGTAAATAAAACAAACACATATTAAACACCCAATATGGAATGATGCAGCAGAGTGAATTTGAACAAATCACCACCATGTGCCAGGTCTATTTCATCCACGTTAAATGGGCAGATGCACTGAACTATCTCCAAGATCATGTGAGGGTGTATAATCTTGTAATTCTGTGAGAAAAATTTAATTTGTTGTTTTCTAATATATTAAATATTTAATATATTGCTAGTTGTTCTAATGTATTTACGAAGAGATATTATAGAGGCCCCTGGGTGTCTCAGTCAGTTAAGCCTCCAACTCCTGGTTTCGGCTCAGGTCATGATCTCACAGCTGATGGGATCAAGCCCCACACACCAGGCTTTATGATGACAGCATAGGACCTGCTCAGGATTCTCTCTCTCTCCCTCTCATTCTCTCCCCCTCCCCCACTTGCATGTGCTCTCTCTCTCTCTCTCTTTATGTCTCTCAAAATAAATGAACATTTTTTAAAAAGATATTATTTATAAGTACACTTTGTTATGGACCAAATTGTGCTGCTTCCAAAATTTGTATGTTGAAATCCTAACCACTAGTACCTCAGAATGTGACTGTCCCTTTGGAGATAGTCTTAAAGAGCTAATTAAGGTAAAATGAGGTAATATGCGTGAACCTTAATCCAATGTGACTTGTGTCCTTATAAAAAAGAGATTAAGACACAGATAATATAGATCAAAGGATGAACATGTGAAGACACAGCAAGAAAGCTACATTCATAAGCTAAGGAAAAAGACTTCAGAAAAGACCAATGCTGCTAGTATCTTGACCTGGACTTCTAGCCTCCAGAACTGTGAGAAAATAAATTTATGCTCTTGAAGCCACCCCATCAATGGTATTTTTAAATGACATCTGTAGCAAATGAATATGTAGTTTAAAAAATGTTTTGTTGAGGGCCACCTGGCTGGTTCAGTGCGTAGAGCATGGAACTCTTGATCTTGGGGTCATGAATTCAAGCCCCACGTTAAGCATGGAGTCTACTTAAAAAAAAAATGTTTCTTGAAGTTCATTCATCCTCACTTGTGATTTACAATGACCTCTGATCTTCATTTACCATACTCATATTCCAACCACATTCCTATTTCAGGTGTCAACTAAAAGAGAACTTTTTAAGAATCAGTGTTCTACCAGTGGGGAATATGAAGCCAGGAAAATTAGTGGTTTTCCTAAGATTTCTAAGCCTGCCAGATTTCTCTACACGCTACTATTTGCCAGGTAAACTATCTGGTCTCATGAACCTAGTGGACAGTCTTTGGGAGAATAAGTTCACAGATTCTTAATGCTTTATAAAAACATTTTGTGCAAGCAACTTAAGAGAAATAAAAAGAAGTTCAAATGCATCTATAATCATTATATATTTTAATATACTCAGTATGAGGTAATGCAAAGATGGGATTTCATTCTTTTTATGAATCGAGCAATAATCCTCCACAGTGCAGCTTCTCACAATACCATTTGTTTGAAATAATTAAAGCTTGTATTTTGAATTTCTCTTACAGTTGGAAATATCTTAACAAACAATCAAATTTGTTCAAAATGAATTGTAGATTGTTCTTTCACAGTCACTACTCTTGTTTTATATTTTTATCTGAAAATATTAAATAGGATGAATTATTTTGAGCCCTAAAATGAAATGTAGCTCTGTTTGAGTTATATTGCATACATAGATTATTATGAATAAACTAACTTTTTACTGACATTAAACGTGACTAGAAATTAATATTTGTTTTGGAAATAGTTTAAAACATTCTTTCTATTTCAACATACGACTACTAAGAATCTAAATATAATCTATTTCACTACAAATATTAGAATTATAGATTTCACCAATATCACTAATTGTTGCTACATTTAATAATAGCTTCTATTTAAAAGGAAATAATCACTTTTTCTCAGCTCTCTGACAGGACTTGGAATGTGTTTGGGTTGCATTGTCTGGCAACTGCATGGAGTAATATTAATCTATATCTGCTCTATGTTTTATATAGTTATGGTTTTCATTACTACCCTGTAGAATAGTCCCTGATCAGTGTGTAAAACGGCATTCAGACCAGTCTTCAAGGTTAGTTACTGTGAAAACTAGTTTTTGCCAGTCATCTCTTACCTTACTGAAAATGCAGTTCCCATTTCTAAAATATACTTAAATATATTTTATCCTCATTGTACTTCTAAGGATATCAATAAAAGTCAAAATATTTCTAATCTATAACAACTATGTGTTTAATAGTGACATTATTAAAAAACACACACTTACATGGAAGATTAATTTCGTTGGCCAATGGAAATGTGTTACTGCTGTACTTGTTGTAGATTAATATCTCCTTTAGAGTAATAATTTATATTCATTTAACTCAAAACTACTATGATATTCTCGGTTGCATATTGATCTTGAGGGGAGACTATTTTATCCAAGTTTATCCTTAGGATGCATTTCCTCTTTGCCATTTTGAGAGAGCTTTGATTGTAGCCAGGTCCGTTTAACATAAAAAGAAAATGGGGGTGCCTGGGTGGGTCAGTTGTTCAAGCATCAACTCTTGATTTCAGCTCAGGTCATGATTTTGAGGTCTGTGGGATTGATTAACATGTTGGGCCTAGGCCGACAGCACTGAGCCTGCTTGGGATTCTCTGTCTCCCTCTCTCTCTCTGCCCTTCCCACACTTCTGTGCACACGCACTCTCTATCAAAATAAATAAATACTTAATTAAAATATACAAAAAGAAAATGATAAAATTCATGGTTTACCAACTAGAAAAGAATGAAATATATGCACTAAAGAAGGAAAACATTTTCAAAAAAATTTTTTTACATTTATTTATGTTGTAGAGACAGAGAGACCGAGCGCAAGCAGGGGAGGGGCCCAGAGAGAAGGAGACATAGAATCTGAAGCAGGCTCCAGGCTCTGAGCTGTCAGCACAGAGCCCAATGTAGAGCTCGAACTCACAAGTTGTGAGATCATGTCCTGAACTGAAGTCGGACTCTCAACTGACTGAGCCCCCCAGCTGCCCCAAAGAACATTTTTAAACATCCAAGAGATAAAGAAGAAACTGATTGGATTGACACGTTTTGCAGCCAGAAACTGAAAGTGAAGGCATTTATGCTTATTTTAGGTTTTCCCGATGTCTTTTCTGTCTTTTTCTGGTAAGAGCAGCTAGTTTCATTTCAGGGCTTTGGCACAACTGAATTGTGCATGATCTTAGTAAGACTTTAAATCAAGCCAAAGCATGGGCATTTAACCCAAGTAGGTGAATCAGGCTCTCTGCTTTTTATGGAATATCTCCAGCCATTAAAAATTGAGAGAAAAACCTCAAGAACAGACAGGAACACATAATTTATAATCCAGATGCTGTGAAAAGTAAATAGCAGGGGTAATGCTATAGACTGTACACCTCAAAATTCATATACGGAAATCTAATCTCCAATGTGATACTGTTGGAAAGTGGGACCTTTGGGAGGTGATTAAGTCATGAGGATAGAATCTTTATAAGGGGTCAGTGCCCTTATAAAAGAGACTTTTGTTCCTGCAGGCATGTGAAGACATAGTGAGAAGATGACCGCATATGTACCAGGAAGCAAGCCCTCACCAGGGACTAAATCTGTTGACACTGTGATTTTGGACTTCCCAGCCTCCAGAACTGTGAGAAATGTTTGTTGTTTAAGACACCCAGTCTATGATATTTTTGTTTTAGTAGCCCAAACAGACTAAGATATGTTGATGAACTCTAATTCTAGAATTCATTATGTATTTGATTAGAGCATTATGGAAGAGAATGTAGTATAGTATGAACTTCATTTGTTTCTTCTCAGGGGAGGGAAGATTTCTTGAATTGTGAAGAAATAGGGCCTCAAATTAAGAGCAGAAAGTTTGAGACCATCTCTAGCACTGTACCACTAGCGGCAATCAGTTGCATCCTCCTGAGTCCATCCTCCCACCCACAGCTGTCCAAACATAACAAAGAGAAATTTGCAGCTGTTAGAGAACAAGGTGGTGGGTGCATGGACAAAGATGGGGAGAGAGTGTGATCAAGTCATTGTTTGAAAACTCTCCAAGAAATACTATAGGGAACAATGCAGGGCCAAATTGGAGGCTTCTAGAAGGAATTGTTGTTTTCATCAAAATCTACAGAATTTGGGTTCTAAAATTCTCTAATACGTTGCATATTTATCTACCAAGCAGAAGTATATTGTAAAATAGGTCTGCCTAAATACATAGGCTATGATTTTTTTTTCATTACATGCAACTTCTTGGTAAAATTAACTTAATTTTTAAAAATTAAAAATCATCTCTGATTCAAAAGACAAATATCATGACTTCACTCATATGTGGAATTTAAGATACAAAACAGATGAACATAAGGGAAAGGAAGCAAAAACAATATGAAAACAGGGAAGGGGACAAAACACAAGAAACTCTTATAGAGAACAAACTGAGAGTTGCTGGGGGTGTCATGGATGGGGAGATGGGCTACATAAGCAACAGGCAGTAAAGAGGACACTCTATGGAATGAGCACTGGATGTCATATGTAGGAGTGAATCACCAGATTCTACTCTTGAAATCATTATTGCACTATATGCTAACTAATCTGGATGTAAGTTAAAATAAAATTAAAAGAAACAAAAATAAAGAAGACATAATAAAATAAAATAAAATATTAAAAATAAAATAAAATACAAGCAGGCTTATTTAAAAATGTTGAAAAGCTAAAATGTACTTAAAAGTGCTGTGTACTTAAAATAGTTAAAGCAAGGTTGAAAAGATTAATAAAGTTTTAGACCTTAAAAAAATAATCTCTAGAAGCTTACACTACTTGAACATTATAATTTATTTTTTAAGAAACATGAAAATCACTAACAATGAGTATTATGATAACTATCTACTCTGAATTTCACTAGGAAATTCATAGGAATTCAAATTCACTACTGAAATTCATAGGAAACCAAAATAATCTAGATAATGAAAAAAAGTGGAAATAAAGCCAGAATCCTTAATTTTAATAAAGCATGAAACTGTCTGTAATATTCCAATATTCTAATGGCCAGCTGTGGTTCCCAGAGCACTTCTTGGATATTTGAAGTGAGATTAAAACACAGTCACACTGGGTGCCTGGGTGGCTCAATCAGTTAAGTGCCCAATTTTGGCTCAGGTCATGATCTCACAGTTGGTGAGTTCAAGCCCTCCATTGGGTTCTGTGCTGACAGCTCAGAGCCTGGATGGAGCCTGCTTCAGATTCTGTGTCTCCCTCTCTCTCTCTTCTCCCCTGCTCGTATTTCTCTTCTCTCAAAAATAAATAAACATTATTATTTTTTTAAAGCAGTCACATTGTCTTCACAACTAGTAGCATTTCCACCAGCAGTAAGACTTGTCAGCTTCCTCCTTCTGAAAGTATAGTACTAGGGAGTACGCCCCTCCATCCAGATTCCTCTTAAAGAAATGGCTGTTTTAAGAGGAAGCCTAACTATGTTCTAGAACTTCAGCCCTGTATATGTTAAGTGTGAGGCTTACACTTGTGGTTTTGTTTTTCAATTCCACATAGGAACTAGTATTTCCCTTTACCTTAGTGTTACTTAGATTTTACCACACTTGAAGATTGGCATAGATAGTTCATAAGTGTGAAAATCTGATGATCTTTCAGTTAGGCACCTCTGCTGTTAATAGGTTTTACACATTGTTTCAGATTTGACTTTCATCCTTCCCAACATCTTCACAAAGTATGAATACCAAGAGTTACTTACATCTGTTTTTTTTTTTTTAAATGCTTTTGCCTTGTAACTCCAAGATGTCACCCTTTAAGCTCCCATTCCTTTTATTTGATTCATAGCTTGACTGTATTTTGTTATATTTATCAGAGCTCAGACTCCATCTGCATGGTCTTTTTTTCATTTTTCTTTTGATCCAACTGTGTTGTACCCCTTGTTGAACTTCCTCATCTCAAGACACTATTATATGTTGTAGCACTACTGTTTTATCTGGCAAATGGCCTTTTATAATTTTATAATTTAATTTAATTACAGTTATAACTGACAAGGACAAATATCCAATGTGACTAAGAAAATAAGCAAGTGAAATGAAAATGAAAAAATATATATATAATTAAAATATGAAAAATGGATTGTCAACTAATTTCCTTTGATTTTTCAGGCTGTTTGATGTTGAACATTAAGTTGAAGAGGGTTTTGTTTTGCTTTTCTCTTTTAAAAGGATGGAGGGGCCCCTGGGTAGCTCAGTCGGTTGAGTGTCTGACTTTGGCTCAGGTCATGATCTTATGGTTTGCGGCTTCAAGCCTGGGTCGTGCTCTATGCTGACAACTCAGAGCCTGGAGCCTACTTACGATTCTGTATCTCCCTCCCTCTCTGCCCCCCTTCCTTGAAAACCCCTCTGCACTTGGATTCTGTGTCTCCCTCTCAAAAATAAATGAATATTACAAATACTTTAAAAGAAAAAGTGGAGAGAATGCTTTGGAATTAAGCTCCCTGTTCTTCAATTCTATCATTCTAGCCACAATAATGGAGAAGAGCTTACTACTTTATTAAGGGCAATGGGAATAACTCAGACCTGGGTTCCACTTCTGCACCATTTACTAACTTTTAACCATACCATTTAACTTTCCCATTCCGGACTTCTACGTATTTAAAATGAAAGAATTAGAGTATCTCATATTCTAGGCATAAAACTCTGTGATGACATGAATTCATTACATTTCTCCTTTTCTATTTCTTCTTCCTTAATGTTAGTTCTCTAAATATCCCAGGTTCTTTCCAACCCATTAGTTAGCCTTATGCTATTCTTCAAATTTATAAAGTTGTATAATTTTAATTTAAGCAATGTACCCATCATGTGTGTGCCTCATAGGTAGAGGAAACTCAGTTTCGGTAGGTGTGCCATATAATACTACATTGTTCATAAAAATTAATAATAGAGGGTGAATACCTAACTAACCTGTTTATTATATATGTTTAGAACGTGGAGGCCAGATTGATTAAATAACTGATCAAAGTTTTTAACTAATTGTTGATAGCACAGAGAATACAGGATCTGACTTTTTATGCATTTATTACATTTTTTGCTGTACATTTCCTCTCCTTTAGAATTATCTTCAATTTGTGGGGCGCCTGGGTGGCTTAGTCGGTTAGGCGTCCGGCTTTCGCTTGGGTCATGATCTCGAAGTTCATGGGTTTGAGCCCTGCATCGGGCTCTGTGCTGACTGCCAGCTCAGAGCCTGGAGCCTGTTTCAGAGTCTGTGACTCCCTCTCTCTCTGACCCTCCCCTGCTCATGCTGTCTCTCTCTCTCCTAGAAATAAATAACAACAACAACAACAACAAAACATTAAAAAAAAGGATATAGCCTTTAAAAAAAAAAGAAAAAAAAGAATTATCTTCAATCTGTTAATATTGTTCTTTTTTTAATTTTTTAAAAGTGTTTATGTTCTACTCTCAAACTAATGATTCATGGTCAGCTTGTTGTGAGCTATGACCCTAAGCCATTTTTCTGCCAGACTTATGGGATATTTTTGTTTTCTCTCTCCAATGCAGAGCCTCACAATTGTCTTTATTGGACTACATTCTGTATCTGTATTTATTTATTTATTCAACCGTGAGTTTTTCCCATCTTTTTACCTTACCTAATCTTTCTGGGCCTCAGTTTCCCCATTTGTAAAACAAGGGACCTTAGGTGGGTTAACTTCTAAAGGCATTTTTTTACTTCCCAAACACTCCATTCCAATTTGGGACCAAATCAGTCTTGGACTCCTTAATGCCACTTTCAGGTTCAAAGAATATGTTCTGTATTTTATCATCCAGACATTCGATGAGAAGATAGACTAACACCAGGCCCCAAATCAACTCATCCAGGACACCATTTGTCATCTTCTCCTGAGTTGACACTAATGCATTGACTGCATCCCTATTGCTCATTTATATTCTCTGCAAATGTTCGCAGTTTGGGGAGCATTTGTTGATGTTTTACAAAATTTCTGTGCAGATTAATTATATATTCTGTATCTTTACTTGTTAAAAACTTGCTTCTTCAAATTGATGACATTATACAGATTCATTTTATACATTATTTTCTGTGACTTTAAAAAGATAAAAATGTTAGATCAGTTTAATTCAGTTAAAAAGATCAATATTCTATTAATTATAGGGATACTAAATTTATGTAGTATTTAAGATTCAGAGACAAATGAACTATAATTATTGTCAGAGGTTTAAAAAGCTGGAATTCATCTCACAGAGTAATTTAGCTTTATTTTGTCTCCTAGAACCCTAATGGAATTAAACAAACTATATGTTTAGGCCTCATTATTTTTCAACAAATAAACATTGTTATTTTCCAATAACTTCATTTAGCGTTGCTATAGACTGCAATACCAAACTTGCCTCCAGTCCTTTCAAAACATTTCCTTAATTAATTCAAATCTGTTTTGTTCCTTCTGTAAAATGTCTTTGAATATAATGTGCTGTTCTGCTTCCAGGATTTTGTTGCTATTGTCTCTAGAAAGAGACTAGGATCTTAACTTTGCCAGCAGAGGGCACATAGACATATCCTTCTTTGTTTGTCCTAATCGCTAAAGAGGAAATTAAAAAAAAAAAAAAGCCACATTTGAGGTTCTATAATATCCTACCTTATTTGAAGAGTCTAACTTAAAAATAAAACACTACCACAACCACAATAAGATTTCTATCTTAAAAGTCTAATGCTTGAATGAAAACCAAAAGACACTCAGATAACAATGTCACTGAACCAGGACATTCGTTTAATGTATCTATTTTTGCTCTATAAAATTTGCCTAGGAATTTCACCACTCTTTTTGTTCTGATCATATTTTGATCTGGGCTTTCTGCTTTTAGCATTCAGTTCTGGTCCTAGAATTAGCAAAGAAGTAGTCAACTGATATTTTTTACCTGTTTATTTATTTGTAGAATTAGAATTAGCAAAAGTCTAAAACTAATAATCTATGTTTTAGCCTAAAGTTAATATACATAGGCAGACTATTGAATTTAATTGGACAGCTATTCAAAGGTTTCTGAGAGAACATCTTAAAGAAAAATAAGTTGGAATGGAATCTTAAATATTGGTCTTCTGACCATTTTGAAATGAGCACAGCTGAGTATCTATAATTTTAATAGTATAATTTAATTTAACAAATGGAAGTTCAAAGGTTATACCGTCGTTTAAAAAGTTCTAATGACTGAGGTCATAATGATTGATAGTCTTACAGGTTCTTCCAAATGTTAGTGTTTTGGGAACAAAAGTCATCATGATGTGGTAGGGAAATACAATATGATTTGACTAATACGTGGAATTTAAGAAACAAAACACATAAACATAAGGGGGAAAAAGAGAGGCAACCAAGAAACAACACTTTTGTTGTTGCTTTTTGAAAGAGAGCACAAGCCAGGGAGAGAGAAAAAAAAGAATCTTAAATGTTTTTGTTTAATGTTTATGTATTTTTGAGAGACGGAGAGAGATTGAGAGAGAGACTGAGAGCAGGAGACGCACAATCTGAAACCGGCTCCAGGCTCTGAGCTGTCAGAGCAGAGCCTGATGCAGGGCTAGAACTCTGAATGGCAAGATCATGACCACAGCCGAAGTAGGACACTTAACTGACTGAGCCACACAGACACGCTGTGAAAGAGAATCTTAAGCAGGCTCCATGCTGAGCCCAACTTGGGGCTTGATCCTGAGATGATCCTGGGATCATGACCTGAGCTAAAATCAAGAGTCAGATACTCAACTGACTGAAACATACAGGTACCCCAAGAAACAGTTTCTTAACTAGAGGTAACAAACTAATGGTTACTGGAGGAGAGGTAGGTGGGGGGATGGATTAAATAGAGTATTAAGGAGGGCACTTGTGATGAGCACTGGGTGTTGTACGTAAGTAATGAATCATGAAATTCTATACCAGAAACCATTCTTACACTGCATGTTAACTAACTGGAATTTAAATTAAAATTTGGAGAAGAAAAAAAAAAAGTCACCATAATATTTTCTTATTGGGATGTATAAAACAGTACACTTTGGACTTACTTGAAAAATAAGTTATTTGAACCTTCAACACAGAAAAAAATAATAATATGAGTACAGAGTTCAGTTCAAGGCTCAGATCCTGCTATTTAAAAAATATTTTAGCAGAAGATAATTAAAGTAATTCTCGTAAGAGGGGAGACAAAGTTCCAGACAAAAGAAGCAAATGCACTCTGAGAATATTTCAGTTCATAAGGAGTTTTTTTTCCCCTAGTCTTTCCCAACTGGGAATAAATTACAAGACTCCTTCCATAAGGAGTTATTTTTTTGTTTTTGCTTTTTTCACACATAAAGTCTTTTCCAATAAAGCCAAGTTCCAATTGCAACCGAATTGTAAAGCCACTGAGATTCCTATTAATGATGCCAAATGTTTTGCCGAATCTAAAAATCTTAAGCAATTGCAGTTTTGATAGTTTCTAAATCTATATATTTATGTACAGCTTTCATTAACATATACTACTACATACACTACACATATAATTATAGGTAATCATTATAATTATTGATTTTTAAAAAGATCTAGTGCCCTGAAGACCATACTATTTCAATGTTTTGTCTTTCTTTTTTAGTAAGATACAGACTTAAAAAGTCTTAAAACATTGGATCTGTCTCACATCCAGGATCTGGAATGCTGAGTAGCAAAGAGAGAGAGAAAGAAAGAGAAATTGTAAGAACAGAGAATAATCAGGAAAGTTGAGTACCTCACAAAGAAACAGATTGTGCACACTGAGTACATGGGTCATGCATTGTTTCCTACTTAGCCGGCAAACATCAGGCTCACACAATGCTTCTCCAGTATCATGCCTTGTTTTTCCTCTCTTGGATCTCCTCTCTTTCTTTCTCCTTTTCTTTCCTCTATCCTTTCTTTCATCTTTCTTTACCGAATTGATTTTAGTATCATACTTTGTGGAATTTATATCTTATACCTCAGGGATATTTCATTTTATTTTAAAACCTGATTAGTATCGTTGAAAATTAACGTGACGACTCTCCAGCATGGGTTGAACAGCAAGGCCTAAAGGAGGAGACATAGGATCAGAATCAGTGCTCCTAAGTTTTAGAAATTTATATTAAGGAACTGGATAAAGCAATAACCCTTCTTTTAGTCTCAGTTTACCTCAGTTTCTAAAATAAAACCACACAAACAAAACCTCACTCATAATTCTATGGCCTTGCTCATAATTCTATGGCCTCGTTTAAATTGGTTGTATAACATTTTTGGTTTTTAAATTAATACTACTCTGGTTTATACAGATATTTTCAAATTCAAATGGCTTCAAATGCAGCCGTTGACTTCTCCCTTAGTAATAAGGAAGTAGAAAGAAATGCGTGGTTCCTTAAGGTGTGAACTTACTGGGGTTTTCCACCATGTGATTCATCCTGAAATAAAGAAAGGGAACTTGAACATAAACATTGATTATTGCACTAATTAAATGAATGCACACATCATTTTTGCCATTAAATTTATTTTTTGAATTACTATTCACATTTCTTTTGACCTCTCAGGTTGTGTGAGCTAACTCTTCGAAGCGGTTATAAAAGTGGTTGATAAATCAAGTCAATGAATACCTTCACCTGAAAGAGCATGAAAAAAGAATACTTTCTTTAGTTGCCTGGGTAACTTTTCTATTAAGCTTATTATTTTGAAGTATTACTCATCTTTGAAGGGAGTGAATAACCTGAACATATACTTATTTTTGCGTTATCTTGAATCTACCTTGGTACAAACTAAACCTGTTACACTAGAGTGCTTGTTTGGTAGCCGCTCTGGGAAGATTTGCTGCTCATGATTAAACAGTACAATATATGTTATAATTACAATGTGATAAAAATCTTTACAATGGATGACATGAATAAATGAGATCAGTTTATTACTTTCCTTCCTAAGCAATGGCCAAATAAGAAAAATGTTGGTGAGAATGGGATTGTGATAAATACATAGACAAATACCAAATTCCATTGCTTAAAGTCCTCCATTTAATGACTTCCAGAGTACATTGCATAACACATGGGAGAGGAAATGCTAGATCCACTGACAAGAATTTTTGTTTTAAAAAAACTAAATCTTTATAGTTGAAGAAATGGAACTGACTGAAAGGGAGACAGACATAGTGGCATGACCAGCTATAGATAAACTTTCTGATGGCCACCAGGTATATGGAGATCTGCCATTTAAAAGATAGTATATCTTGGAGCATCTGAGTAGCTCAGTCAATTAAGCTTCCAACTCTTTGTTTCAGCTCAGGTCAGATCTTAAGGTTCGTGTGATTGAGCCCTGCACCAGGCTCTGTACTGATAGTGAGAAGACTGCTTGGGATTCTCTGTCTCCCTCTCTCTCTGCCCCTCTCCCCGTTCCTGCTCTCTTTCGCTCTCAAAATAAATAAACTTAAAAAAAAAAAAGGAGTATGTCTTGGCAGAATATTACTAGTGCTGGATTGTAGGTGTGATGATAGAATCTAATTAGATGGTTGCTAGCAAGTTGGAAACAAAAGGGAGATCATATTCAGTAGCTAAAATGTGCTAATACCAAATTAGATGCTTAGTCAATATAACCACCTCTGCATGTGGTAAGTGCTTATACCTCAGAGAAGTAGTTAATTATCTCTCCTCAATTTACCAGCCTCCACTTGAAACCCAACTTTAGCCATGTAGTTAATGTCATATTTGAGGAAGATGTGGGTTTTTTCCCCTTTATGAAACAGAATCAATCTATTTCTTCCCCCAGAGAGTGACATTTAATCACTCTTGTGTTATTAGGCTTATGATTGGGATTATGATTATTATTCTCATTTGCCTTGGAGGCTTTGTGGTTTCAAAGCCTTTATAGCAAATCTCATATTCATGTAGAAAGGTCCACAGATCACCAGTTCTCTAGCACCTTTTATCTAGTGGATTTTGAGGAAACTTTTTGGTATTTCTTAACAGTGCAGGGTCTTAAATTGTTTTTATTCTATACAGAGTAAATGCAGGCCGCAAATAAATACATTTTAATGTTTAATTATACAGCTGATTCAGCCTTATAAATTTGATATCTAAAAATAATATACTGGTCAACATTGTAGGTCATTTTTTTATATCCTCCTGAATTTGAATTTTAAAAACTGATGGAAAATTTTTAAAAGAAGATGAATAATATTGTCTGATGTCTAAGAATTTATGTATACTTTCTGTTAGGGAAATTCACGTGCTTTAGAGGCAATAAAAACTGTCAGTATTCCAAGGTTCCTATTTGCTGAATCACTACTGAAAGAATAATGTGTCAAATGAAGTATAGATGGAAATTTATTATAGCTTTTGTCAGTAAAAAGTTTTTCTTGGATACATCTTGATATCTTTTTAGTGTTTTTTTTTTTATTTAACAATTTAGTTAGTATTTATTTTAGCACCTACAAGACACTGTGCCAGTGAATTTAGGCATTTGGGGATATTAATATCTCAGTATTAATCACATTGTGCTAAGTGTTTTACATATATCTCATTTTTCCTCAAATAATCTCACAAGATAAATATATGGTCATCTCTCTTTGTTGATGAGAAAATTGGGAGGTTAACTAATTTACTAAAGTCACAGAGCTTACAAATGATTTACATCAGATTTAAACAAAAGTAGTATAACTCCAGAGGCTTTACTCTTTTTAGTGAAAAAAAATTTCCTATTTCTACTTTAAAAAAAGATTTAGAATTGTAATAAAGCAAAACTAAACCAAAACAAGCACAAGACTTGAAGCACTGCTGGTGTAACTTATTTGTTGTACTGTCTTTGGTAAGTAGTTTAAAAGTCATTTACTTGTTCCAAAAACAAATGACAGCCAGAAAGCACACACACCCTTCATGTTATTGAGTAATGTCATATAGAGCAAAAGTTGGCGTTAGCAAAAACCAGGACTGTGTATATTAATTTGTGGTACCCAGGGCAAAATGGAAGTCTGGAGTTCCTTATGTAAAAGTTTTAAAAATGTTAAGATAGAAACAGCTGAGTATTAATGCAAATGAGACTGCATAGGTAATATGCTCAGTGAAGCTAGCCCTAGCAAGAAAGCAGCATTGATCATTGAAGACCTTGTGCTGCATTATTTACATTTGAATTTCCTTCTAATAATAGAGTGACCTGTAAGCCAAAAGAGATTCCTTGGAGACACAAGAGGCTGTGAATATAGACTTTTAAGATTTTTCCACTCCAAATAACCTCCTTCATTTTCTTTCTTTTTTTGTTTTTGTTTATATTTGTTTGCCTCAAAAATTTACCTGGATCTAGGGATTTCAAAAGGGCAGTACAATTACTATAAACACTAAATCTTGTTTCTTATGCTACCCTTCCTGCCCCAAGGAGATAAAAAGTTTGTTTCTAATATATCATAGCTAGAATGTTGCACATATAAGAAGGTCAGAACTTTGAAAATCTTCAGGGATTGAGACTTTATAAACAGCAGATGTGTTTCAGCTTTTCTTTTACATGGAGGTTTTGTAGATAATATACACAAACTAGCTACTTAAAACAGGTAAGATGGTATTTGTGGAATTATGGACAAAAAATTCTTTTTGGCTCTTTCTTAGAATTTCCATCTTTCTGCTTACATTACCTATCTGTTCCTACATGAGGTCTACTTTGTCCACAGTAATCAGATTTTTAAAAATTACTGGTCTGATAATTCCAACATTTCTGCCACACTTGACTTTCATTCTGGTGTTTGTCCAGCTTCTTCAAACTGTGTTTTTTTGGTATATAAACTTCTTTTGCTGGCTGGACATGAGGTACCAGTGAAAAGGAACTAGAGTAATTAGTGATGTCGTGGTCAAGAGTTGGGAAAAAAATATATTCTTTAGTCCTTTGATTGGTTTGCTGTAATATTTTAGTGAGCCTGTGCCCCTAAAACTATGGTCTATGAACTTCACAAGTACTCTCGGTTTTTTTCACTTCTGTAAGTAAGTCCAGAAGTCTGGAAGTGGATGGCATTGGATATTTTCCTTTCTTCAGGTCACTTGGCTTCTAATAAAATCCCAGTAAGTTAGTAAAATAGTGTCTTGAGGGAAGGCCTTGCTAAGAAGAACATAATGCCCTGATATATTTCAGAATTGTGTCTCTCCCCTTCCCCTTCCAAAGACAGGTGGGAATTTTTCTCTAGTCTTCACCATGAGAACACAAGAGAGCTATGGGAGCTAAAACTCACAAAGGTGTGACAACCCTCTGATGGCTGAGTCCCCCTGGAGTTTTTAACTCAAAGAAATGTCCACTCTGAGGCTCTAGCAGTTCCATAAGTATAGTAGCGGGTTTCCTGCCCCAGAATTGTTTCCTGCAAAGGTTTTTACTCAGGGACTCCTACTTCACTAAGACTCCACTAAGTTGTGATTCCTTATAACCAGCCTGTCTGTTTCTCTAATTTTGGAGACAGCGGTTTGCTCTGTGACCTCACTTCTCACAAATCTAAGAAGAGATGTTGATTTTTCGGTTTGTTCAGCTTTTTACTTGTTAGGACAGAGTGACAACCTCTAACCTCTTTACTTATGCAACAGAGAAGCAGAAGTCTAAAAGTAGTTTTAACCCACAAAACAGGCTTATTATGGCAAACATTTAACATAAAAGAAATCAGAAAACAGATTTTTAAAACCAAATGGCACAGTGCCATCCCAACTTCAAAATCTTGAGATTTCATTTTCAGTTGAATGTCATCTGCATTTTTTAATTTGCTTTGTTATCAGATGTTTTGTGTGTCAATATATAAACATATTCCAACATGAAATCTAAAATGTTCTCCCTCTAGTGACTTATTTAGATTGCTTTTCTTTAACCAAATAATTAATCAAATATATGATTCTAATTGATTCTAGAGCATATTTTATTAAAGTAGTTTTCAATAATTTTTATTAAAAGACTATATGACTATAATTTCTAAAGTTTAAATTCTCTTTTTCCAAGAATTTAACAAACATTTTTACTTTATCCTCAAGTTACAATTAAAAATGCTAAAAGCCAAGGAACAATTTGTTTATATGTATTAACATTTGTAAAAACCTAGAAAAAATTTGTTAAGTATTTATTAAAGCAATGCCTCTGAATTATATGCTAAAATAAGCTATAATTTACAAGACAGAATTCATCTTCAACTTTAAAAATTATAACCATGGGGCGCCTGGGTGGCTCAGTCAGTTAGACATCCAACTTCAACTCAGGTCATGATCTCTTAGTTCGTGAGTTCAAGCCCTGCATCGGGCTCTGCGCTGACAACTCAAGGCCTGGAGCCTGCTTCAGATCCTTTGTCTCCCTCTCTCTCCGCCCCTCCCCCACTCACACTCTGTCTCTCTCTCTCTCAAAAATAAATAAACATTTAAAAATAATTTAAAAAGTCATATGACCTTGTAATTTACATAAAACAAAATGTTTAAAATTGAAGTAACTTGCACACGGCAAAGGTGTGCTATACTTCCCTTACTCCCTTCTAGGGAACCAGAAATAAAGTGCTTACTGGAGATAGTAATGGTAAGGATTTTTTTCTTGTTTTGTCAAAAAGAAGATAAGACCATTTCCTACCTTCATTCATATATAGTTATACACATAAACACATACAGCCAATAAAGCAGCAATGTTTTCTGTTTTCAATAATTTACTTATTATTAAATTCTTGGTCTTCATTGAAAGACATTCTTTTGTTTTCAGACAGTTCAGTAAGGGTGACTGGGTGGCTCAGAAGGTTAAACATCCAAACCTTGATTTTAGCTCATGGGGACCATGGGGCTCTATGCTGACAGTGCAGAGCCTGCTTGGGATTTTCTCACTCTCACTCTCTCTCTGACCCCTCCCCTACACTTTTGCCCTCTCTTCCTTAAAATAAATAAACTTAAAAAAACACTAAAAAAATTTTAAAAGGAGAGTTGGGTCAAGTAGTTTTAGGTATTTTCAGTAATAGTTTCCAACACTATACAGTTTTTCTGAAGGAAAGCAATACACACAACTGATCACAAGCATGAAACACATAATGAAGCGAGTATGTATCATCACCATCATGAAAAACCTCTTAAATGGCAGTGATGGGTCTATAAAATATGAGAAAAGCAAAGTTCCTATTCTCTAGTAACACAGCAGTGAATATCAGAGATTGTGCTTTAGAAAAAAACTCCTTGATGGGTGACTTGGAATTCTTAATACAAATTCAAGTATATCTGGTGGCTCTTAAAGGCTCATGTGACATGACAGGAAACCTATAATTCCATTATCTGGGAAAATCCTCTTTAAATTAAGTAGAACATTGTGCTTTGCTTTATTCTTTACTCAATCATTTTCAGTTTCTAAAGGGTGAGAGGAAATGTAGGATGCAAAAGAGGGATAAAAATACATAAGTCTTTTGTCCTTCCCTCACTAATTCTTCAGGTTGCTCATGCCAATGCATTTATACCTTTGTTGTTAGCCTCATATGCATCCACAAAACCTTTAAATCTTCTTGGTATCTTAATTAGGGGCTCTTCAGAAATAATCTCCATTTTAGGGACACCTGGCTGGCTCAGTTGGTTGAGCTTCTGACTTCTGCTCTGGTTATGGTCTCTTGGTTCATGAGTTTGAGCCCTACATTGGGCTCCTTGCTGTCAGCGCAGAGGCTGCTTTGGATCCTCTGTCAGTCCCTCTCTCTCTGCCCCTCCCTTACTTGCACTCTCTCAAATATAAATAAATATTTAAAAAAATAATAATCCCTATTTTTAAAGACTTTTTAATGCTTTTTTCATTTCTGAGAGAGTGAGAGAGCATGAGCAGGGGAGAGCAAGAGAGAGAGGGAGATACAGAATCTGAAACAGACTCCAGGCTCTGACATAGCTTTCAGCACAGAGCCCGATGTGGGGCTCGAACCCATGAACCTCGAGATTATGACCTGAGCTGAAGTCAGACGCTTAACCGACTGAGCCACTCAGGGGCCCCAATAATCCCTATTTTAGCATCCAACCAACTGAAGCCTCTAGTGGTAAGTATGCAAACAAAACTTCCCTAAGAAAAAAACTGAGAGCTTTCCCCCTGAGATTAGGAACACGACAGGGATGTCCACTCTCACCACTGTTGTTTAACATAGTGCTGGAAGTCCTGCCATCAGCCATCAGACAAGAAAAGGAAATCAAAGGCATCAGAATTGGTAAAGAAGTCAAACTTTCACTTTTCGCAGATGACATGATACTCAACATAGAAAACCCGACAGACTCCACCAGAGCCTACTAGAACTGATGCATGAATTCAGCAATGTTGCAGGATACAAAATCAATATACAGAAATCAATTGCATTTTTATACACCAATAATGAAGCAACAGAAAGAGAAATCAAGAAACTGATCCCATTCATAATTGCACAAAAAATCATAAAATACCTGGGAATAAACCTAACCATAGATATAGGCGATCTGCATGATGAAAATTATAGAAGANTGGGAGAACTGGACAGCAACACGCAGAAGAATGAAACTAGATCACTGCCTCACACCATACACAAAAACAAACTCAAATGGATAAAGGACCTGAATGTGAGACAGGAAACCATCAAAACCCTAGAGGAGAAAGCAGGAAACAACCTCCTTGACCTCAACCACAGCAATTTCTTACTTGACACATCCCCAAAGGTAAGGGAATCAAGAGCAAAAATCATCAAGACAAAGAGCTTCTGCACAGCAAAGGAAACAACCCACAAAACTAATAGGCAACTGACTGAATGGGAAAAGATAGTTGCAAATGACACATCAGATAAAGGGCTAGTATCCAATATCTATAAGGAACTCACCAAACTCCACACATGAAAAACAAATAATCCAGTGAAGANCCTGGGGGAGAAGAAGGGGAAAAATAGTTGGAGAGAGGGAGGGAGGCAAACCACGAGAGACTCTTGAATGATGAGAACAAACTGAGGGCTGATGAAAGTGGGGTATAGGATGGGGGGTGAAGGAGGACATGGAGGAGGGCACTTGGGATGAGCACTGGGTGTTATATGTAAACCAACTTGACAATAAAGTATTTANGGACAGATACCATATGTTTCCATGTATAGGAGGATTAGGAGGAACTTAACGGAGGATCCTGGGGGAGAAGAAGGGGAAAAATAGTTGGAGAGAGGGAGGGAGGCAAACCACGAGAGACTCTTGAATGATGAGAACAAACTGAGGGCTGATGGAAGTGGGGTATAGGATGGGGGGTGAAGGGCATGGAGGAGGGCACTTGGGATGAGCACTGGGTGTTATATGTAAACCAACTTGACAATAAAGTATTTAAGAAAAAAAAAAGAAAGAAAATATTTCTATACACAAAAAGAGAAAAAGTTTGTAAAAGGAAAGTTGAAAACTTCTTATTGAAAAGGACATTTTTTTAAATGTTTATTTTATTTGTGAGAGAGAGAGAACACCTGCACATGAAGGAGGGGCAGAAAGAGAGAGAGAGGAAAACAGGACTCACAGCTTGATCTCATAACCGTGAGACCCTGACCTGAGCAAAAATAAAGAGTCTGACGCTTAACCGACTGAGCCACACAGGGACCCCAACAAGGAAATTTTATAGAAGGTATATTAAGGCAGAAATTTCTATGTACTCTGAATTATTTATAAAATTACTGGCATGGAATAGTTTCAGGATGAGTTAAATAATGCAAGTAATCAATGAAACATAGGCCAAAAAAGTGTTCATTTTTCGAAAAGGCAAAGAAGAAACAAAATTTTGCAAACAAATATAAATGGAAAAGTCAGATTTTCAATATATTTGGATTTATAATTTTGAGTAAGAAAAATATATATGGCTAATAGGAGGAGAAAGATTCGATAGATAGATAGATAGATAGATAGATAGATAGATAGATGGGTCAGTTATAGTGNTTTCTATACACAAAAAGAGAAAAAGTTTGTAAAAGGAAAGTTGAAAACTTCTTATTGAAAAGGACATTTTTTTAAATGTTTATTTTATTTGTGAGAGAGAGAGAACACCTGCACATGAAGGAGGGGCAGAAAGAGAGAGAGAGGAAAACAGGACTCACAGCTTGATCTCATAACCGTGAGACCCTGACCTGAGCAAAAATAAAGAGTCTGACGCTTAACCGACTGAGCCACACAGGGACCCCAACAAGGAAATTTTATAGAAGGTATATTAAGGCAGAAATTTCTATGTACTCCGAATTATTTATAAAATTACTGGCATGGAATAGTTTCAGGATGAGTTAAATAATGCAAGTAATCAATGAAACATAGGCCAAAAAAGTGTTCATTTTTCGAAAAGGCAAAGAAGAAACAAAATTTTGCAAACAAATATAAATGGAAAAGTCAGATTTTCAACATATTTGGATTTATAATTTTGAGTAAGAAAAATATATATGGCTAATAGGAGGAGAAAGATTCGATAGATAGATAGATAGATAGATAGATAGATAGATAGATAGATAGATAGATAGGTCAGTTATAGTCAAATATCCTGCAATGATAAAAAGAACAATTTAGTGATTGAAGTCTAAACAATTTAATATTTTTATGATGTCCAAAACATGCATTCATGTTAGGTTACCAAGAAGAAAAGTAACTATTGGCTTTCAATACCTATAAAGCAATAATATTAATAGTATAACCCCCTCACTGGAATAAAAAGTCTCTGCTTCTCTCTTTTATCTGAAACAATGGACAAATTACTAAGACTTTTTGCCATACAATTTATCCATTATAAAACTTGATAACATTGACTTTCTTGCAGAAACTATGAAAATTAATGAGATAATAATACTGATTCTAAGGTTGGGATAGATTTCAGAAAAATGCCACATTACTTACTATCATGAGGAGCAAAATGCTGGTCCTATAAAGGAAGCAACATCACCTTTGCTCAGCTGAATGCAAAACCACTGAACGATATATCATCTAAAAACTTCCCCCATCTCATACAACTGTGGAATTGTTATTTTCTAAGAGAAATTTCCTGTACAATTTACTTCATTTTCTTAAAAGATAAAATAAATGAGAACTAAAGCACATGCAGAGCTATTTAATGAGTAATAACCACATACCCTCAACTAAACATTCCTTATCACCAAAGATGTTGTTAGATTATTACTTGTAGTCTCATGTGTGCCTAATTGCTCTAACACCGTTTAATATACCACTGCCAGTGGTTATTTACAAGTAAATAACCATTGGACATCATTTTCTTTTGAATAAATAAACAAATAAATAAATAATAAATGACAACAAACACCTGGCATATAGCAAGCACTCTTAAAGTGATGGCTATTATATTTGCAAGGCACTATTCTGAATAATCTGTTAAATTCTATGAAATATTTACATATACTCTCTTTTTGAATCTGTCAATAGTCCTCTTTGTGAAGTGTTTTATTATTACCAATTTATAGTTGAATAAACTAAAACATAGGGAGATCAAGTAACTTAAGTAATGTATTAGGGTTCTTCCGAGTGAAAGAACCAATGGGAAGTATATGGCAAGACAGAGAAAGATATATTATGAGGAGCTGGGTCACATGATTCTGGAGGCTAAGAAGTCCCATGAGCTGCTGCCTACAAGCTGAAAACCTAGGAAAGCTGATGTTGTAACTCAGTCCAAGTCCAAAGGCCTGAGAACCAGGGAAGCCAATGGTGTATGTCCCAATCTGAGGTCAAGAGAACATGACATAAGACGTTTCAGCTCATCTGTGAGGCAAAAAAACAAGGGGAAAATGTCTCCCTCCTTCATCGTTTGTTCTATTCAGGCCCTCAACAGATTTGATGATGCCTCACCACACTAGGGAGAGCAATCTACTTTACTGAGTTCACTGATTCAAATCCTAACCTCATCTGGAAACACCCTCACAGACACCCCCAGAAACAACATTTAATCTAAGTATCCCGTGGCCAGTTAAAATGGCAAATAAAATTGGGTCACCTGGGTGGGTTAGTCGGTTAAGCGTCTGACTCCTGATGTCAGCTCAGGTAATAATCTCACAGTTGGTGAGTTTGAGCTCCCCATCAGGCTCTGCACTGAGGGCATGGGGCCTGCTTGGAATTCTCTGTGTCCCTCTCTCTGCCCATCCCTCCTCAGGTTCTTTCTCTCTCTCTTTCATTCTCTCTCAAAAATAAATAAATAAATGTTTTAAGAAATCAATACATAAAATTAATCATCAGAACCAGTCTCCCAAATAACTGGCAGAGCTAAGATCTGGACCATGTACTCCTGTTACAAAGTCTGGGCTCTTAACCCCTATGTTCAATTGCCTTTGGCATGTATAACATATAGTATGAGTCAACATCTTAATGTAATCTGTTAATTTCTAAGATTTAGCAAATGTTAAATATGCAAATTTAGAAAAACATTAATAATACATGAACTACGTAATGTTTTCAGAAATAACAGGCTCAGTTTAATGTTCATTAAATATTATTTAATATGTTATTAAATATTTTACCATATACTTACAAACTGAATAATTCAAAATATCTTTATATATGTAAGAGAATTACAATTTACTAAATGTGACAATTTGAATAACATTTTTATGGAAAAAATAACCTCCATGATTGGATTAAAATACTAGCAGCAAAACCATTTTTTACAAATCTTTTTTGGATAGATTTCTATGTTCAAAACATTTGAAAAATATGACAGAGAGCTTGATGTCCTTCCTTCAAACTGCTCTCTTGTAGGTTTTCCCTTCTACTAGGTGCTAGGATTCTGAGGAACAATTAAAACCTAATTTTAGCCTAAACATATTATTTAGAATTTGTAAACTAACTCAAATATTATAAGTTGTAAATCTATATTATAGAAAAAGAGAACATTTACACAGACACAGACATTATTACAGCTTACAAAAGTATTTGCCTTATAATTGCAAATATTTGTTTTGTTACTCTGACAAACTGATACTTTTTAAAAATTTATTTCTAGGAGAGAGAGAGAGAGAGAGAGACAGCGTGAGCAGGAGGGTCAGAGAGAGAGGGAGACACAGACTCTGAAATAGGCTCCAGGCTCTGAGCTGGCAGTCAGCACAGAGCCCGACGCGGGGCTCTAACCCACGAACCGCGAGATCCTGACCTAAGCGAAAGTTGGACGCTTAACCGACTAAGCCACCCATGCGCCCCAAACTGATATTTTTTAATTTTTTTAATGTTTATTTACTTTTGGGAAAGACAGAGAGGGAGCGAGCACAAGTGGGGGAAGGGCAGAGAGAGGGCGATGCAAAATATGAAGCAGGAGGGTCCAGGCTTTGAACTGTCAGCACAGAGGTCAACACAGGGCTCGAACTCACAAACCAGGAGATCATAACCTGAGCTTAAGTCAGTCACTTTAACCGAGTGAACCACCCAGGTGCCTCTGACAAACCAATTTTGAGCTGCCTCTATTACTGACTATAATGTACTATTTTGGATCATGTTCACAAAATACAGCATCTCAGATTTTATGTACTGGTTTTATTATATCTTCTTTTCTGCCCGTATTTTTTTCTTTTCTCTGTTAATGCTGGTAAAGTAAAAATAGTGCACCCAAATAATTTTTAAGACAATTATCTAACTGGATATGAAAAAAAATGACCCTTTAGTGCTGAATTAACTCATCTTGCCTTGCCCAGCAGTCTGGTTGGGGTGGGGCACCTCTAGCCTATAAACCATCCCACAACTGTGTATTGAGTATCTACTCTGAGCCAAGAAATGGAACAGTCAAGCAAATATTTTTGTGATCTGTTTCTGGCAAGTTTTGTACTGCCATAGAAATTCTGGGTTTTATAGCTACTACAGAGAGCTAGATAAAGATCAGTTATATGAAGGAATAGAGAGGAAATCCTGAATGGGATTATGAGAGGAGAATATGGACAGACAACATGTCTGTACAGATGGGGGAAATGAAGCACAAATAAGTGACACCTTGCATAGTATCTGTACAATTAGAATATTAAGGTCATGCCTATTATAATGCATTTATTAAACAGCTACTAAGTGCCCTTTTTTCCTACCAGCAGGTGCTATGAGTGCTATGAGATATCAAGTGCATACAATTTTGTTTGTGAAATGGTTTCCTTGGATACATGCAATCGTGACAACTGATTTGAATTTAAATTCATGAACACAATCTAACCATATTTCTTTAACAAATTCTCTTTCCCAATCTTTATCCAGTTATTAGGTTTTTATAATCCAGTGCTTATGGAAACCTTAGCATATTTTTTATAGCAACTGAATTACAGGAAACAGCATGGCCGTATAGTCAGATAATATGGTATCCAACTTAGCTTCCCCATTTTCTAGTTTTGTGACCTCAAGTAAGTAAAATAATCCTCATCTCAATAATATAGCTAATAACAGTTACCCCCTCTGGTTGTTATCAGCATTAATAAGAAGGAACATGTAGTAAGCCCAGGAAGCTCCAGTCCCTCCTCTACCTAAATATTTCAATATGAATTCAAGATGTACTGATCGATAATTTATATATTTTGAAATGCATATTTTCTTGGAGCAGCAGCCCAAGACATAAATGATGGGAAAAACATCCAGAAGAAAATGCAGGGCAGTCAGCTTTCTATTCTAGGATCAGCGAGAGGTGGCCAGTAATAGTCTCTTCCACATTGTGTTTTTGCTGAAGAAATACTTAGCATAAAAATTGTCTGGATTAAGGCAGATACAGGGCTTCCCTTGGGTTGCTATTGGGCAGAACCGTTTGAGTGGACTTGGAAGCCCCAAATTCTAAGGAGATTAGCCAGTGGAAATAGACCTGATCGGGCACTGGTTATCTCCTTGTATCCAGTAGGACAAGCCTTATTCACAGTAATGCAGTTTCTGATGATGTTCATTTTTTCTGGTTTTACTTTAAATTGATTGAAGTAACAAAGTGATAATCACGGGCATGAGCCGAAAGATCTTCATATCCAGGGGAAAAAATGTAAAAGCTTAGCCACAGCTGCTGTTAGACATGGGGATTTAGGGAAAATCTGTGACACATGACTTCTGAGGATGATGTCCATCCCAAGGCAGCCAGCATCTGAATAATCGCATTTGAATGTAAACACTTGTAACATTTGAAAAGGTCTTTAACATCAGCTTCTCCTGATATATAAACTATTGAAATCAAGAGAACTAATATTTTCTTTATTTTTCTAAGTTAAGTCTTCCTTAAGGGAGGAAAAACAAGAATTGTTTACTCCTTAGTGTTTGTTATTTTTCCTGCCCTAAGGCCTGACTGCCTCTCTACTCCCTAATAAACAAAGGGGATTTTATCGACCAGTTCATTTTCAAAGAAACTTTAATAGGCATTAAGCAATCAGTTTTGGGTGTCTCATTCACTTTTGTGCCTGAGAAGAGTTTGAAAGCAATATTCACACAAAACCATTCGGGAAATAGACAATCTTACTGTATTTACTGACACTTATCAAGTTAGTAGGATTCATGAATATTGTGTTCTATCCTGAGTGCTCTTTCCTATTTCCCTTCCCTCTTTCCCTTTTTGGTTTTAATATTTTAATTTTTTTTTAAATTTATTTATTTACTTTGAGACTGGGGAGGGACAGAGAGAAAGGGAGAGAAAGAATCCTAAGAAAGCTTTTCTTTGTCAGTGCAGAGCCCTATGCTGGGCTAGATCTCACCAACCAATAAGATCATGACCTATACCAAAATCAAGAGTTCAGCGCTTAACCAACTGAGCCACCCAGGAAGTATAAAATTTTAGATTTTATAACGGTTAAGGTTTATTTACTTATATATGCATTGTCTTAAATGTTTTGGAGAAAAGGTAATTCAAAATTTCACAAAGAAATTAAAATGCTTTCAGAGATGGTTACAGAGGCAAGGGAGTAACTTGCTCAGATATTGTTTCTTTTGACAGATGTCTTTCTTTCAATGATAATGGCGTTTTTGACAGTCAAGGTCTTTCATTGTAAGCCCATGAGAATAAAGTTTATAGTGTTAAATTTCATTTCTTTTTGATTTGAAATGCACTAGGTGAAGAAAGCAATGGCTTTATTTTCCATTACCTTTCTAGTTTAGGATATAAACCATTCACCTCAAAGTATCTGTGTGATGAAAGATACTTAATCATTTATTAAAGACTCACTTCAAATTCTAATTCCTATGTTTCAACAAAAATACACCATATTCTTGAATTTTCTCACTTAGAAGACACAGTATAAAATCTTAAGGAAATGGTTACACATACAAGATGTGTTATCAGCTCATTTTAAAATACAATTTTAGGGGCACCTGGGTGGCTCAGTCAGTTAAGCGTCCGACTTCAGCTGAGGTCATGATCTCACCTGATCATGATCTCACCTGAACCTTCGTGGGTTCGAGCCCTGGGGTGGGCTCTGTGCTGACAGCTAGCTCAGAGCCTGGAGCCTGTTTCAGATTCTGTGTCTCCCTCTCTCTCTCTGACCCTCCCCTGCTCATGCTGTCTCTCTCTCTCTCCCTCAGAAATGAATAAGAAAACATTAAATTTTTTTTAAAAAATACAGTTTTATTTTGGAAACTATTGATAATTAAAGCAGCAAGTGGTTTGATGTGCTTGGCTATCTATATCTCATTTTTCTATACTTGTATGTTTATTTTCTATATTTTTATTTTCCCAAAGTATGTTTTCCTCCAGATCACTAGAAAGCCAACAAATTTTATATCACAATTCTTATCTGTAAAGAAAAAAACTATCCAAAAAAGCATGAATAATTTTACTGTTATAACATATGTGAGAAGTGACTACTATATTATTGAAAGAATCAATTACCTATCACTGGGTTCCTTATAGTTACAATTGACTTCATTCAAAAAGTGATGGCTTAGCCTTTTCTAGAAATAAAAAAGGAGAAATGCTAAAGACAGTGTTAGAATAAATCATCTTTATTGACTTCATTTCTAGTAACAAATAAATTAGATTTGAAAATGATTTTTTTTTTCAATATGGCAATAACATTAGATTGTCTGATAGGGCACCTGGGTGGCTCAGTTGGTTAAGCGTCCGGCTGTGGCTCAGGTCATGATCTCGCGGTTCATGGGTTCAAGCCCCTCATCGGGCTCTGTGCTGACAGCTCAGAGCCTGTAGCCTGTTTCGGATTCTGTGTCTCCCTCTCTCTCTGCCTCTCCCCCACTCATGCTCTGTTTCTCTGTCTCAATAATAAATAAAAACATTAAAAAAATTTTTAGAATGTCTGATAATGTTGATATATTATTCATCTTAAATATCATTGAAAACACAAAAAGAAAGAAATTGTTCCAGGTTAATACACTAAAGTTGAAGTTAGATGGTGTCATGTAAGAGGTAAAGTAAGCACTGGGAGACAAAGGACTCAAGTTGGGATCTATGGCTCTGGCTCCATTTAATAGACATGTGCACCTTTGGAAAACTATTTAATCTTTTGAGCGTTTGGGGTCCCCATGTGTAATTTTCTATCAGAGTTGTTTTGGAATAAATACTTCAATACTTCTATATTTAAAAAAAAGCAAAAATCAAAGGTCTTAAAAATTATGATACCTCTGGAAATAAAAGCTACTAATTTATATCATGATAATGTTCTCTTTGTGCTTTTGTGTTTTTTATAAGTAAAATTGAAATTTTAGTACTATAGTGAAGTTATTAGGTGCAACTTACTTAGAACAATTGACTAGCTCATGTCATTATGTTGTTTTATCTGCTGTCTTTCTATAATTTTCCTTTACAAAATTTAATTCCATTAATGCTCTTAATATTACTACTCTATTATCATAGTCCTCATTAATGCATAATTGCCCTTACTCCTTCTTCATATTTTTTTTGGCTGGAGACTAATGTAAAATTGCAGTTCATTAATTATATCATTATAAAAATCCTTGTTAATTTGATTACTTTGTGCATTTATCTATGAACCTCCCTTTTCTTGATTTCCCCTCCCTGATTTAGTTAAGTTTATTTCTTATTGTCTTCATCTTTTTATCTTGTAGGTTTTATGCAACTAAAATTAATATATTTTTAAAAGACTGGGTATATCTATACTTAAATAGATCATAAAAAAACCTTGTATGTTTCAAGTGTTTAGATCAGGAATAATCATATTAAATAGCATTCATAAAATTCCAAAGAGGATTTAAGAACTGAGGGGTGTAAAAAGATTTTAGAACATGACATGTACCTAAAATTCAGATTGAAACTGAAGTAACATGTTGATAAAACAACAGAGAGAAAAATCACCATGAAAAGGAAAATAAAAACCCACAAAACAATACACAGTCTATTCAGAGTCATGAAGAAGACCTTACAGCTAGAATATTGGCCAGGTATTTTCCTTTCAAATAGATTTTTTTTTGTTTTGTTGTTGTTGCACTGTCTATAGGAGTTTATACTACTTTCATCACACCTAAGTAAAATGAAGAGAAAGCCCACCTAGAGAATTGATGACTTTTGACCACCTACTCTAATTCTCCTGCAATCTCTGCCTCTGATAACCATAAGACTAGTCTCTTTTTCTAGGAGTTTGTTTTTATTTTTGTTTTTTTGTGTCTAGCTTCCACATAAAAGTGAAAGTATACCTTATTTGTCTTTCTCTGTCTGACTTACTTCATTTAGTACACTGCCTTCAAGGTCCATCATGTTGTCACAACTGATAGAATTTCCTTGTTTTTATGGCTGAATAATATTCCCCAGTGTGTGTGTGTGTGTGTGTGTGTGTGTGTGTGTGTGTAGATGTATATATATCACCAACTTCTTTATCCATTCATCCATCCATGGACACTTAAGCTGTTTCAATGTCTTGACTATATTGAAATAAAGCTGCTATAAACATGGGAATGCAGGTATCTTTTTAAGTTAGTTTTTCATTTCCTTTAGGTATTTTTCCAGATGTAGAATTTCTGAGTCATAGCATTTTTTTTGAGGATTTTCCATTCTGTTTTCCATTGTAGCTGTACCAGTTTACAATCTTACCAACAGTACACAAGGGTTCCTTTTTCCCTATAATCACACCAACATTTGTTTATCTCTTACCTTTTTGTTAATGGCCTTTCTAATAGGCTTGAGGTGATATCTCATTGTAATTTTAATTTGTATTTCCCTAACAATTAATGATATTGAGCAATTTTAATGTACCTCCTGTTGGAATTTTGTATATTTTCTTTGGAGAAATATCTATTCAGGCCCTTTGCAGAGTTTTTAACTGACCTTTTTTTTTTTTTTTTTTTTTTGCTATTGGGTTGTACAAGTTGTTTACATATTTTGTATACTAACCCTGTAAGATACATGGTTTGCAAATATCTTTTTCTCATTCCACAGGTTGTCTTTTTACTTTGTGGATGGTTTCTTTTGCTATGTAAAAGCTTTTTAGTTTATTGTAGTCTCACTTATTTATTTAATATTTTCTTGCTTGTGCTTTAGATGTCTTTTTAAAAAATCATTACTGCAATCCATGTCAAGGAACTTATTTCTATGCTTTCTTACAAAACATTTGATTGGGTTTTTTTGTTTTTGTTTTTGTTTTTGTTTTTTTTTTTTCAGGAAAAGAAAAGATCATTGGGATTGGTCCTTAGAATCGTTTCTCTGTACTTAGCCATGTACCTTGACTTTTGGAGATTCCCAGTAGATGGAAGACTATGGCATGCATTGATGGCTTTGCCTGATGCTTCTGTGAGTTTCTTGACAAACTTCTACCCCTCAACCATCTATCCTTCCTACGAGTCTCTTGCCAATGGCCCTACCAGATAATTTTCTCTAGATTTGGGGGCAAACTTGAAGTCTTGGGGATAAATACTTGCTCACTTTCCATACTCACTTATTTTTCTTCTGCTTTATTTTAAAGATAATATAGAGGGTTTTTTTTCTGAAAATATAATAAAAATGTGTCTGCCACTGTAAATTTTGTGAGATAACTTGGTTCAAATGATTTATGGCAACTACTTCTTTAATATTAGGCTTAAGCAAATCTCATTGTTGGAATAACCACTTTATGACTTGTTTATGCTTATATGTTTATATAGGAGTACCTTTATAGATCTAGAAAACACTTTTAAATGGCTATAATCCATATATGACTACTCTACTACATTTTTTAATCAAAACTAGGCTTTTAGTAGGCTGTCTTCTGACCTTTAGTGGACGAAGTCACAGTTCATGACATGTATGCATTGTATTAGCTTCTGGAGGGTCCGGTAACAGAGAAGATAAAGTATTGCCATTATTATTATTGTAAATAATAACCAGCATTTACATAACACTCTATCGTTTTGAATGCGCTGTCATGTAAATTCCCTTGTTAAATGAGACAAATGAGGAAATTCACAGTTAATAATTTCAACTCATGAATGAGCTAGTTAATTTTTTTTTCTCATTACCAGACTTGAAGAACATGTCTATTAGGTTCATGTTCATTATCTGTGAGGATTCTAAATGCAGTTGGAATGAGGAATTGAAGTGAAGAAGAGTGGCATACTGTCATGCTTGTGATTAGAAAATAGAAAATGATTTTGGCAACATTAAGTCATGAGAGATTGCAGGACAGCGATAGATAACTGAGGTAAGAAGCTAGAAATCAACTAAACTTTATAAAGCAAAAAGGTATTAAAGCATTAGAATAATAAATTAAGGTATTAATACCTCTTTAGAACTTGCTTAATATAAAAACATGTCTCGAAAATATTTACACAAACAGTATGAAGATTTGATTTGAGCTGCTCAAGGAAAGATGCATGATGGAAAAAGTCACTCTTTATCAACCAATATTAACTAAATTTAATTTGATGCTCTTTGTAATAGAAGCCTATTATTATATATTTTCCCTCAATTCTCTAATTTGAAATATCTGCCATGTCACAATGCAATTATAATTTATGTATATTATTCCAATATCAGTGAGAGATAAACAAACCTTTATGTAACTGGAAGCTATGATATCCTCTTTGAATATCATCCCCAGACCCCAGACCCCAGCCATCAGCCATCCATCCCAATCATCAAAGAATATAAGATGGAAGGATTAGAATTACTTAGATAAGTTCTTAGAATCTGTAAAATGGAGGATTTATTGTTAGGTGGGGTTTGGTTTTTTTTTGGGTTGTTTTTATTGTTTCCTTGAGTGGGGTGCTCTGAGTGAGGCAGAGACAAAAGGGAAGGAATGCTGAAGAAAAGAGGAAGGGGAAATACATATGAATGAGATAAGGAAGAAAGAAAGATGGAAGGAGAACCAGAACAACAGCGAAAGAGTAAAGAAGGTTGCCTTACAGTAATGTGGAAGGCTAGTGCCTGAGTATTGAAAATAGGAGTACCTGGGTGGCTCAGTCGGTTGAGACTCCAACTGTTGATTTCAGCTCAGACCATGATCCCAGGTTTGTGGGATGGAATCCTGTGTTGGGTTCTGGGCTGAGCATGGAGCCTGCTTAAGATTCTCTCTCTCTGCCTCTCCCCCCTTCTAAAATTTAAAAAAAATAATAAAATAATTTTTGAAAAAGAAATGGATAGATGTGTGCACTTTGGAAGATGAATTTAGAATATTAGTAAAAATGAGAAGAACACTAATATAAGTTGAAAAAAGTGATAAAATTAAACATTATATAATTTAGTGTCTCCTGGTGCTGGCCCCTTATGGAAAAAAACAGCAATAGATTCTGGATTTTGATTCACAATAAAAAACTAGGTACTATCCTAGTATGAACTTCTCTATTAAACACTAGATAGGGTTGACTGATAAGTTAGTTTTATAATGCTTAAGGTAATCAATAACTTCACCAGAATTTTTCTGAGTTCACAAGAACCAGGGGTTGTAGCTGTGTATGTGTGAGTGTACATCTGTTTTAGGCTGAGGCAGGTGGCCCTAAATAAATTCTTATGACTATCTTTGGCATCAAAGTTCACATTCAATGATTTGGTTAGATCTCTTTCAATCCAGACATGGAATCTAACTCTTTTCTTCTAGATTTTTAAATACTGTGGGGGCACTAATAAAAAGTGGTCAATTCTATCTGGGTAGTTTTAAAATTCTAATTAGAAATGCATTTTGACTGAAAGGCCTGAAAAAGCCAAATAGGCCATTTCTTAATGACAGGATTTCTTCTATTTTGAAAGCTTGAAGTAGAAGGAGAATAAAGAGAAGGGAAGTTACCAAGATGAAAATTAATTTGTTTACAATTCCAACCCCACTGATAGGCAAATAATTCTTTTTATTTTTGCCTGCATGAATCATCACTAGACTTCAATCGAGAAAAATATGAAGCACCTACTAATAATTTATGTGTTCTATGTGTGGATATGGGAATATTTACCTTTAAATTCGATTCTAGACTTACAAACAAATAAACACACAAAGTCCCATGAGTTTTCTCTTGACTGTTAAGTTCTAATTGTAGTCTGTATTGAGGGGAATTTCACTGCAGAGAACAGACTCCTTGCTAACTAGTTTGAACATAAGGGGATTTATTCCTGGCTCTTAAGTGGTCTACAGAGTTGGGAAGGATGCTAAACAAACCAACTCATGGCTGAACTTTGAGGAATAAGTTCTAAAGTTATACAGCTTCCAGGATAGAGTCCTAAGGCCATATAGTAGAATTGGGCCATTTAGGAGACTACTGACCTTGAAATGATGGGAAACTGTGGAAACAGGAAGTTAATGAGTAAATTAGGAAACTACTCTTACAGTTTCTGGCTCCAAAATATATCACTATTAGTAGAATGTGTATGGATAAAATGGATGTCTCCTGCTCAATTCCTCTTCATAGTCTTTCTTCCAGTTCTACATCATGAGGATAGATCCATTGGTAGAAAGTAAACATACAGGGAAGGCTCCAGGGAGTCTGGTAAGGGTGCCCTTAACTTTCCAGCCTCTGCACACCTAACAGTGGAAGGAATACATTCCTACATGAGCCAATTCATGGTACCAGCCACATATTCATTTTGATTGTGGCCTCAGGGAGTTTGTAGGGTAATATATTCTATTAATTAAAATATTTAGAATAACCAGTACTTATGAATAAAACATGAGAATAAAATTTGAAAATCCTTACTAATATTAGGGAAGAATAGCATGTAAACTTGAATAACATGGATTTATAGTTCTCAATTAGTGTTGTACATTCTCTACAGGGACATTTGGAAATGTGTGGGAACACTGTTGGTTATCATCATAACTGGGGAATACTATGGGCATTTGGTGAACAGGGGCTACAAGAGGTACATGGAACATTTAATAAAATTTGACACAATAAAGAATCAGCCTACCAGTGGCCTCCTTCCTCAGAAATATCAGCATAGGTAGTCTCCAAATAATTTTAATAGTGCCCATTATCATCAGAAAAAATTTGCTGATTTGAATTAATCTGTTTTGTATTTTTTTCTACTCTCTTAGGAAAGGGCACATACCCAGATGAATGCCATCATGGGCATAGGTTCAAAAACATCAGCATGAATGACAGGGATTGACATTTTATGAACAAAAGAATCACTTGATTTTACCAAATAGTGATCCTCAAAGTATGTTAACTCTACCAGTAGCATAGAATCACCTGGGAACTTTGTTAGAAATGAAAATCTCTGGCCCCAAGCCAACCGAATCAGAAATTCTGGGGTTGGGGCCAGCAATGGATGTAATAAATCTTCCAGGTCATTTTGATGTAATCCAAATGTTGACAACTACTAGAATAAAAACATTAAGGAGTGAATGTTGTTAAAGTTCGGCATGTCTAGGGAATTTGACTTTTCATCTGCAATGAGTGTGATCAAAGGAGAAAAAAATTTTGTGTGAAATTGAGTTCAGACTGGGAAAATCTTTGGTCCCTCTAATAATGATTTTCCCTAGACATGATGTCCAAGAACACATAGAAGAGAATAGATTTAAGACATGACCCACACTAGGAAATGACACCAAAGAAAACCCAGAAATGGGATGTGTAGTCTTCTATGGATGCAGTAAAAATAACCCCAGGTTAAAGGACATGGCTTTATTATCTCACAGTTTCTGTAAATTGGAATTCTGACATGATCTCACCAGACTAAACTCAAGATGTCAGTAGGGCAGCATTCCCTACTGAGGGCTCTAGACAGGAATCTTCTCCCAAGCTCATTCATCTTGCTGGCCAAATTCATTTCCCCGAGATTGTAGGACTCAGATCTTCACTTCTTGCTAGCTGTTAGCAGTTCGCCACCCTTTAACTCCCAGAGGTCTCCCTCCAGTCCATGTATACAGCTACCTACATTAAATCTTTCTCACTCATGGACTCTCTGACTTTCCCTATTGATGTTCCTAATCTTCCTTCTAGCCAGAAGAAATTCACTGCTTTTAAGAAATCATATGGTTAAATTGGTTCCACCTGGACAGTCTAGGTTAAGCTCTTTATTTTAAGGTACATGACTTTAAATAAATCTGCCAAGTCCTTTTTGCCAGGTAACATAATGTATTCACAGGTTCCAGGATTAGGCCATGGACAGCTTTGGAAAGCCATGATTCAGCCTATTACATGGAGAAATTAATTCATTCATACCTTTAGCTACAGCATTAACTGTGCCTGCTCTGAAGTGCAAAAAGAATTATTCCCATAGTTACCTATTTCAAGGATGTTACCATCTAGAATGTATAGAAGTAGATGAGGGAATCAGAGAGAGGCACTCTATCCTACTGATGAGAGAATGTTAATAGTGATATCAAATAATAACAAGAATCTCAGGCAGCACAACTTCAATAGTAGAATATTTTCCATTCAGAAAATCTGTCCACTTAGCAAGATTTCAGGTAAGAGACTAAGTAGCAGCCAAGTCTTCAGACGTGCTGAAGAACATGTGGCAGTGACTCCCAATCATTACATCAGAAGAGAGTTCTAGTCCCAAAAAGGGGACCGAGTCATTATGCGTGAAACATCTGAGAATCTAGAAATAAATTATTTTTAATGTTTGTTTATTTTTTAGAGAGAGAGAGACAGGGTGTGAGCTGTGGAGGTGGGGGAGCATTGGTAGGGTGGATAGAGAACCTGCAACAGGATCCAGGCTCTGAGCTGTCAGCACACAGCCCAATGCGGGGCTCGAACCCACATACCATGAGATCATGATGTGAGCCAAAGTGAGTCTCCCCTGCCTGAACCACCCAGGCCCCCCATGAGGACTTAGAAATAGAGAGCAAGGTGGAAACTGTGGTAGAACTCAAAACTATGGTAGTAAAAAGAAGGATTACTGGAAGTTAGGGGAACCATGCACATATACAGGGTGGTTCTGGGTGTTCGGTCTCACTGGGGCCAAGGAGACGGGGGAAACACCTGAGAGCAGTGGATCATCAATGGGCCACTAGAAACCCAGTGTACTTAGGAGAAATATAAGCTTATATCTAAGCACCTGCCGTAGGGTTCTAGAGCAGGAGAGGGCTGGAAATTGTGTCAAGAGGCCATGAATTCACAGAACGTAACAGCCCTTAATTACATTCTATCCAGATTTGGTGATTCTCTGTCAAACTGGAAGTTTTCCTCCATATTTTAGGCAAAAGGTATAAAGATCAGTAAAACAGTATGTCCAGGGGTAATGGAAAGTGAGAACTTAAGGTTTGGAAACAGACTGATGTCATATAAGCCAACAGCAATTTGTTGAATTCAGCATTCTTTAAGATGCTATGGACTTGAATACATTATTTTAATTTATTTTTCTTCCTTCTTTTTCCATTTTAACATAGAGTATATTAATATTTTTTATAATAATGCATTGGACAGAAAATTATTAGAACCCTTGGGATCTTTAAATACTTTTAATCTTTACTGAATTGAACAGAGGGTGATATGAGATGTGTCAAGTCCACATACCTTACTTTTTGTCCTGCTCAGCACATTTTGCTTCCTAAAGGAGTGCATGTATTTCTCCCCCCCAAAACTGGGACATTTTGCATGAAAACAAAGAAAAACTAAATGATTTTCAAAAGATTATTTTTTTCAGTGAGGAAATAACAGCTAGAATGCCACTGTACAATTCCTCATCTCCCAGTGTTCCTCTCTCATTAAAGTAAAAACACAGAGGAAAGAGATAAAAGATTTATCATATTTATATAGGCAAATTTTTACTACCAGTATAAAGTTGAAAAAAAAGGAGACAACCAAAGCGGGCCTTTTGGGAGAGCCTCTGATTCAGGGCTTCTGAGAACTGAAAATAAAAGAGATGAGTTGATAGGGGAGACCAAAAAGTTCTGCATGTGGGAATGACTTGCCTTCAAGATTTCTAAAAGTCACATTTATTAGACTTTTGAGACTTTTTTCCCTAATGAATGAGTTTGACTTTTAAAGAGTCATTGTCATGTATATATGTTGATTATTGCTTCTATTTTAAATTTATATTAGGAATCCCACTAGAGAAGCAGTGTGGAGCTTGTAACAATCTAACCTGATTCAGGTAACTGAAAAGTCAGCCCTCAATGGGGCATTATCCAACCCTAAGCTGAGGTTCAGCTTTCCATGGCTTTGGGGATCGGATCTCAGTTCCAATTGTGTTCATGGTCTCCATTCATTATGCAAAGCTAGTGGTATCTGGCTGTTCCGATGCTATGTTTAATTGTATATGTACACATTATGGTTTTATTGCAATTAGCTTCTGAATCATTATGATATTATTGGGGAGCACAAGACCATGGATAATGGGGACAGAGGTTTACGCCTGAATCTTGGGCTCATGCCAGATGTAACCTTGCATAAATTACTTTTCCTTTGATTCTGCAAGAACTGCACTATGTGTTGGCTTGTGGCAAAGCTAACTGCAAGTGGCTCCAACATGCAAAGTAGGATCCATAATTTTTGTTGTATTTTTCTGTAAATCTTACGTAGCTTAACTTTTACCTCATGAAACCTCAGAGAAAAGAAACTTCTAAAACTTGTTACAAAGTACTTGTGCTAAAAAGTGTATATTGCTATGGAAATTCTAGCTAATGATTACCATTGGGATAGAACTTAATAGAGAGACTAAAAAAACCTCACTCCGGGCAAAATCCAGTGTGTTCTTTTAATTGTGCTAATATTATACAGAAGAAGTAAGCACAGATTTAAAGATGATATGTTTTATTCAACAGCCTCACTGACATGATTCTCTTGGATCGTCTCACTTGAGATTGCCTCTGCTAATTGCTTTAACATTTTCCAACAAGTTTATTACTGAGACAAGAATGCCCAGTGTCCGACTCATTGTTGCTTTGGGGCAGGTGAGCCACAGCTGCATGAGACATGAAATCACAGCTGGAATATACTGCTCTTTTTTGTCTAATTCTAAATATTTTATCTTAAATATAATGCTCAAACAAGAAAATAAGGTCATTCTACTTCTCTAGAAAAACCACATTTCCTATTTTTCTACACTTTCAAATGAAAACCTGAGAAATTGCATTACAGTTTTGCTATTAGTAGCAATTATTATTACTTCTGCAACATATAAATTATGGGAATTCTACCTTTCTTTAAAACATAGATTTAATTCATTTAGTTGATCTACACTCATATACTTCCACTATGTTACAAACCAGAATATAATAATTTTGGCAAAACTAAGCTATAGGTTACACATTTTGTCTCCAATATAGCAAAGCCATATCTGAATAGATTTTATTCTGAATCTGAAAAAACAAAAGGTAGGTGGAAATTATAAGACATGCACATTTAATGAGACAGTATATAGCTTTGCTACTTTATGATTTATAAGAAAATTACAGGGAGACACAGTAAATGAATTAAGCCATTTCATTAAATAATAAACTGATTTATAATAACTTTTATCAAACACACTTGTTCAGAGGCCTGTCCACAATCTTTTCTCTGAAGAATTTTAACAAAGAATCCAGACAGAAAACTTGATTTTATTTACCTTCAGAAAAAGAAAAGTAGTTAATTCAAGGAAAAGTTCTTTCCCTTGGTATTTGTCTGTTTCCTTTTTTAGTTCCACTTGATCTCTTTACTTCTATGAGCTATTCTTTCACTGTCCTATTTTTCTACTTCTTAATAGGGAAAGGCTCCTGGAAATAACAACTAACATTTTCAAGTGGATATAAAAGTCTTAGCTTTCTCTTAGATAATAAAGGCATTCTTGTTTCAAAATTCTATAAATAAATGATATTATGTTAATTTTCACTCAATTTGAAGGCGGGAATAGAAAGGCCTTAACATCTCGTTAAAGATTGTGCTACCAGTAATGCGCAGAGTAGACAGATAATCCACTGAGAAATATTGCTTAAAAAAATTAAAAAGCAAGCTTTGATATTTCAAAATATTAATGAGTGCCCTTTTCACGGTGCAGCTGATAGAAATTTGTGAATCTCCTATTTTCTAAATCCTCTTACTACCTTTCCTGCCAAATATAGTGCATGCATTTTTTTTTAATATTTCTTTTTTTAAAAATTTATTTCTGAGATAGAGACAGCATGAGCAAGGGAGGGTCAGAGAGAGAGGGAGACACAGAATCTGAAACAGGCTCCAGGCTCCGAGCTGTCAGCACAGAGCCCAATGCGGGGCTCGAACCCACAAACCACGAGATCATGACCCTAGCTGAAGTAGGACGCCTAACCGACTGAGCCACCCAGGCGCCCCAGTGCATGCATATTTCTAATATCAACCTGTCATTGTCTTGGTACTGATGAAGTATCAATTGTTTGCAAATAGCATCATTCTCCATTATAAAAGGCAAAGATCCATCTCTCAATCTCTCTCCTTCTCTCAGTCTTAAATGACAGTGTCTTTTACTCAAGCAATTTCCTTGGAATATATCTCTGTTACAGGCTGAAATTTATATATTTTCATTTCATTTATATATTTTGTTTCATTGTTCTAACCCTCTATGTGATGGTATTTTGAAATGGGACCTTGGGGAGGTAATACAGTTAGATTGAGGTCATGAGGATAGGGCCCTCATGATGGAATTAGTGCTCTTATGAGAAAAGACACAAGAGAGCTGTGTTTCTTCCCCGGCACCCCCCATGCCTTCCCTGTCTGCCATTTGATGGGACATAAAGAAAACAGCACTCTGCAAGCCAGGAAGAGAGTTTTACCAGAAGCTGACCATGCTGGAGCACTCTGATCTTGGACTTCCAGGCTCTAGAAATGTGAAAAATAAATATTTTTTGTTCATAAGCCACCCAGTCTGTGGTATTTTCTTAGAGCAGTCCAGAAGGGCTGAGATTATAGTCCAAGCTTACACAATAATAGTGTTCATTTTTATTGCAAATAGATGTGATCACTTCATATACAATACAAGCAGCTTTCTTGACTACACATCCCCTGCAAAGGGCATATTTATAACAAGAATTCAATGACTCAGTGCTTTCATTCTTCTGTGTATTTACTCAGCATTAATGTTTTACCATGAGACAATGTGCCTTGCAAATATTGCAGATGTTTTAATACGATAATACTCAAGAAGACGCAGACTACTGCATAGGTATTTTGAAAGGTGGCAAGGGGCAAAATTTCTAAGGAAGCTGGCTATAAGAAATACTGGACCTGGAAATTTGTTTATTTCTAGATGGCAAAAGATACCATCCAAAACAATATTTTTAATAAATTGTAGCCCATTCTTTTCATTACTATTATAAAACTGTTTATTACCTTGCAAATTGACTACAATATTCATTACTAAGTGGAATAATAAATAGAAACAATGAAACAAACAAGTTGCCTAATAAAGATAATTTATTTTCATTTTGAGAATTTATTATACTTCCCTGCATTGCCATTCTTCCCTCCACCCCCTTGCATTGCCATTTTTGAGTTGAGCAGCATTTATCTCCCTGTAGCAGAGACAAACTCACAATTTTTTAATCAGAGGAAACTAGCAATTTTACTACTTCAATAAGATTATAATGTATGGTCTTTGGTGGTGGTGGTGGTGGTTTTTTGGCCACAGAGCCCTGGCCCCTAAGCTATGCTGTCATGGGCATGATTGTGTACTGGGGCAAAAATAACAATGCTCTCATATATACACAACTCTTTCTGCATTTTTTAAGAATATTGCAATGAATTTCATGTTATAATCCATGAGAAATTTAACTAGGCTAATTGACTACACAGAACAAATTAGTGTGAACCTCATTTATTTTATACAGTCATCAAAAATTGAAAATGTCTTTTTTAATTATCTGACACAGAAAGGACTAAACGTATTACAACAGAATTTTTAATGTGGCATATAACCCACTGCTACTTAAAAAAAATTTTAATGTTTATTTACTTTTGAGAGAGAGAGACAAACAGAGCATGATCAGGGGAGGAACGGAGAGAGGGGGAGACAGAATCCAAAGCAGGCTCAAGACTCTGATCTGTTAGCACAGAGCCTGATGCAGGAATTAAACACATGAACCGTGAGATCATGACCTGAGCCAAAGTCAGACACTCAACCAACTCACCCACCCAGGAGCCCCTAACCCACTGATATTTTAATAAGTTTTAAATCTTAATATCATATATGTATATATATTATATCTACATATATGTTAAAAAAGAATGTTGGCTAATAATAAATGGTATAAAAATACCAGTTTATTCATTGTAATTAGATACAATTTAATTCTAAAAGCTAAATATGTCTGATCTAGTGAATTTTATGTTACAAAAAGTATTTTCAAACAAACAAGTGTTTTCATAGAAAACCCTTTATGAAGACTATGTTGAAATGCAACAATCACTTGATAATCTGATCATAGGAAATAATTTTCCTTTCTTTAAATAGTTACTATCTTTAATAATAATTATTATTAGACATAAACTAATAAATACAGAAACCAAATAATCATTATTATTTTGCCCTTAATTAATAGTAAAATTACAGTAAAAGAGGAAAAACAGTAAATTCATGGAATTCTGAACCACAGACATATCTTAAGAATTATGTTTTATTATGTTCACATGGACATCAAAGTCAGGTTAACAAAGTGATATGAAATAAATGTCCTGAGAAAAACTCACTTAATAGGTAAGAGAGAATGATTTATATAATATCCTATTTATCACTGCTTAGTAATTGTTAATACTATCTAAATTTTATTCTCTTTAAACGGGATAGATGTGCTTCTTGCTAACTCTATTACCGAGGCTTTTTTTTTTAAAGTAAGCTGTATTGCCAGAGGTTAGAAATAAGTTCCAAGGGAAGAAAAATAGACCCTTGAAATTCCACTCTCAAAACTAGCTCCTTCTGACAGCATAAATGAGAACATATTATTCTTGCTTCCCTAGGAATAAAAGAAATTTTCTGGCAACTGAAGTCAGGAGCTTAAAATATATATACTTGATACAGGTAAAAGCTATAATTTAGGTAATATGTACAATTTCTAGTCAAATCCTAGGAAAGTTACTGTGGTTAATTTAAATATTGCCTAGAATATATAAATGACATCTACGTTAACATTTAGGAGATCCACCATTGTTTTTATCTTTCCTTAGAGTTTTGAGATTGACACAAGGGGCATATATAAGGCTTAATACTGTCTACCGTATTTTCTCCCTAAGACTTGAGTGAGAGATGCATTCATTCATTCATTATTTTAATAAAGATTTAATGAAAGCCTGCTTTATGCCAGTCATGAAGCCAGGCGCTGAATATACAATTTTAACAGATACAGTCCTCATCCTCAAGATACCTAGAGCTAAATGGAAGAGCTGGATACTAAACAATTTCTAGTACAAATTGACACATAACATATAGGTATACAATATGATGATTTGATACACACACATACTGCAAAATGATTATTCCAATAAGGCTAACTAACACTTTCATCACCTCACACAATTACCGTGTGTGTGTGTGTGTGTGTGTGTGTGTGTGTGTGTGGTAACAACATTTAAGATTTATTCTCTTAGCAACCTTTTAATATATAATACGGTGGTGATTAACCATAATCACTATACTGTACATTAGATCCTCAGAATTTGTTCATCTTATAAATGGCAGTTTTTGCCCTTTGACCAACATATTCCCAGTCCCTGGCAACCACCATTCTACTCTCTATTTCTATGAGTTTGGATTTTTAGATTCCATATTCAAGTGAGATCATACAGTATTTGTCTTTGTCTGACTTATTATACTTAGTATAATGCCCTCAGGGTCCATCCATATTGCCATAAAAGACAGGATTTCTTTCCCCTTTGTGGCTGAACAGTATATATGCATACACACCATATCTTCTTTATCCATTCATCTATTGATGGATATTTAGGTTGTTTCCATACCTTGACTATTGTGAATAATGCTGCAATGAACATGGGGGTCCGTATATTTATTTCTTTAAGATAGTGATTTCAATTCCTTCCAATATATACCCAGAAGCGGATTGCTAGATCATATCATAATTCTATTTTTAATTTTTTGAGGAAATTTTATGCTATTTTCCACAGAAGTCATCTTGGCAGAAGTGGGCCAGCACTGGGGTCTGTGGTGAAGTTGGGTGTCCATTTTACTCTCCTCCCAGCAGTGGAGGAGGGCTGCCAGAGCTTGAAATAAGGGTAGTGGGGGTAAGGTGAATCTCTTTCCTGTCCTCATCAGTGAGTCCCTTCTCAGGTCTGTGCTTCATCCAGGTGCTATAATCCCTCACCTGGGATCTTAGCTCTTATGAAAGTATTTTCACATAGTATGGAAAGTTGTTCAAATTGATGCTTGTTTGTTTCTAACATTAAAGCTGGGTGTGGTGGTGATTAATACCTTTTCCCTGTATCTGCTCTTTTTCTTTTCTTCTTTTTTTCTTTCATAAGGAGGGAACTGCACTGAGTAACTCTGCTAGCCTTTCTCTACCCTCACATTACCTCTGCCTGGGGAGGTAGTGATTTAATTTAATTAGGAGCCTGAAATGAGAAACTAGGCATGCTGTTTGCCTACTTCCACCACTCTTTCTTTCCCAAGGAAGCATCCATTGACTACCTCTGCCTGCCTAGTTATTCATAAGAAGTGAATCATTTCTATGCTAGTCAATAATTTAAATTTACTTCTCAAGAAAATAGACATGAACCTTGTCATTAGCTGTCTTCCCATATGATGAAGGATCAGCTTATATTAACTTTTGGATTATCCATCAAAAAGCAAACAAAAGTATAAAAAAAAGAAAAACCTACAGGTTTGTGTATAGTTCCTAGGAATCTATAAAGCTGAGTTTGAGTAATGCACATTTTATTTGTAATGCAATACAAATAAAATAAGTAATGTGCTGTAAGCTGAGGGTTTTCTTTTTTAATTTTTAAAACTTTTTATTCATGGGACACCTGGGTGGCTTAACTTTGGATCAGGTCATGATCTTTGGTCTGTGGGTTCGAGCCCTACATCAGGCCCTATGTTGACAGCTGAGAGTCTGGAACCTGCTTCAGATTCTGTGTCTCCCTCTCTCTCTTCCCCTTTCCCCCTTTCTCAGATAAACATTAAATTTTTTTTATTTATTCAAATATAATTAATATACAGTATTACATTAGTTTTGGGTGTATAATATAAAGATTGAACAATTCTATACATTACTCAGTACTCATCACCGTAAGTGTACTCTTGAGCCCCTTCATCTATTTCACCCATTCCCCACCCAAGTCCCCTCTGTCAACCTGCAGTTTGTTCTATATATTTAAGAACCTGTTTTCTTGTTTGTCTCATTTTTCTTTGTTCATTTGTTTTGGTTCTTAAATTCTACATATGGGTAATATCATATGGTATTTGTCTTTCTCTGACTGATTTCACCTAGCATTATACCTCTAGGCCCATTCATATTATTGCAAATAGCAAGATTTCATTCTTTATAGCTGAGTAATATTCCATTGTGATTTATACCACATCTTCTTTACTCATCTGTCAATGGACACTTGGGTTGCTTCCATACCTTATATATATATTTGGCCAGACTATTGGCACTGGGTAAAAAGGTAGACTTTGGAAAAGAAGGTAAAAGTAGATACTTGTGATACTTGTTTATTTTGCTGTTTAGAAACAGAGACACTTCCTTTTTAGTTTTTCTCTGTTTTGCTCTCATGTATGTTCATTCAGCCATAATATTTGTCTCCAACACACACAATTTGACCATCTACATATCACATATTATTATATGTAACCTTTGCCTTCACTTGCAGTAAGATTCTGTGGACTCTTAAATATTTGTATGATAGGCCATTGGAGGCTATGACACCACTGTCCTGGGTATTAATCACTTGCCATTTGCCTTCATGAAGGTAAGAGACTTTTGTCATATTTTATATTCCTTGGGAAGAAAAAAATGGTCACCTTCATCTCAATTTTTCCCAAGTATTTTTGTTTAGCGTGGTTTGTTTTATTGCTGCCCTTTGAAAAATTACAAAACTTTTAAAAGTGTGAAAGAAAGTTCTTTTTATGAAGCAAACTCTTATATGCTTTTTGCCTTTTTGAAAAAGACTATGAAATGAATAATATTTTTATAAATAAAGCAGTGAAAACAAAAGTTTAAGCCAGAAAAAAAAAAACCCACCTTATTATAGGAACCACCTGGTTAATTAATAGCTGGAACAGCAGTTCCAGGGAAATGAAAACAATAGCTTTGTTCTATGTTACCTTCTCAGTCTGTTACATTATGTCAGTAGTTGAGTTGACTTCCTGAAATATCAACCTCTGAGCTCTGAGAGATGGTACCTTCACCACTTCCCAAATCCATGGAGCAGGGCTACACTTAACCTGCTTAATGATGATGAGAATTAAGTACCTCTATTCCAACTTTGTGTTTCATGGAAGAGGCCAAACTGTCTGTTTGCTGTGACCTGAACTGTGAAAGGAAGACTCCGTTGCTTAAAAATTTCTCTTTCAGGAGAAGCAAATGAAATTCCAAGGTTCTGAAAAGTAGAAGTAGAGAGTAAGGATTCATTAATGGATTTTTGAAGATTTTGTTGTTGTAGTTTAAGAGCCATTTGTTAAAGCAGAGATGGCTTTTAGGAAATAAAGTATCTTAATCTTCTCTAATCCTATATGTGTGTATGCACATTATTACAATACTGAATTCTATTAACAAATCTTTAAATGTGTTATAAAATGATATACAGGTTAAATTGCTGAAGGGTACAAGAAAGATGTGGGATTGGGTTCTGCAAGTTGAGGATCTAAGATCTTCATTAGAGGTAAATATTTCCTGCTTTCTACCATCTAGGCCCCTTGCAGGACAGCATTTCTTATGGCCCTAATAGTTGGGTGAAATATGTGCCTCATTCTAGCCATGAAAAGTGAATGGAAATAATGTGTGCCACTTTTATGTCACAGCATAAAAGGTCCTCTGTTGTTCACTTTCCTTTTGACATGATAATACAATGTTCCAGAAGGTGGCTTCTCTGCTCTGGATCTCCCAGACAGTCTCAAAGGACATGTACTTTGAAAGAAAAATAAGCCTTTGTTTTCAGCCACTGTGCTTTTGAGTTTATTATGCAGCATAACATCATTCAACCTGATTAATATATCTAACCACCTCACCAATTTCATAATTTTAAGACCTAACTTTTCTATAAGATGTGAAAGTTTAGTCTAACTATATATGCTAAATTTCTTACAGAAATATAGAATGATGAACTACTTTGTATGTCTTTTAACAATTTAAAAATATTTTTAGGGGCACCTGGGTGGCGCAGTTGTTTGAGTATCCTACTTCAACTCAGGTCATGATCTCGTGGTTCATTAGTTCAAGAACCATGTGCTGGCTCTCTGTTGGGCTCTGTGCTGACAGCTCAGAGCCTGCAGCCTTCTTCAGATTCTGTGTCTCTCTCTGCCCGTCCCCTGCTCTCTCTCTCTCTCAAAAATAAATAAATAATAAAAATATTTTTATATATACTATCTTACTTATTTTATAAAATAGTCCTGTTAAAAAACATGACAGCACTGTTATTGCCACTGTTTATGAATTTGATAATTGAGGTTAAGAATGGTTACAATAGTTTATTATTTAATAGTAGAACCAAGACTTAAATACTTGTATATAGTATAATTTGTTCTTTCTTTCTGTCCACCACTCTCCTTCTACAAAACCATCATAAGCACTGTGAATACCCAAATGGCTAAGTCATGTCCAATCACAAAGTCAATAGACCAGATCCTAAAATAGGAAGTGATATTAACTAAAAGAGAAAGATCTTCCATTAGGATGAAATCCATGACCACTGAGGACCTTAATTACAGAGCCAAGATCCCTACATGTAGTAAAGATATGTAGTCACTTATTTTGTGCAGGAAGGAACTAGTAGCAAATAATGCATCTTTTGAAAACCTCCTTACTAAGCAATTATGGAAAAACCATTAAAAATGTTAGTTAAATAGTTCCCTCAAAATGGGGTGATGTATTCTCTTGAAGTTAGAAGTATGGAAATCAGTCTACTGAAGTAAAATTAGGATGCTAGATTTTTTATTTTTATTGAAACAACTACTATTTACAGAAACTTCTTGCATTTTTGTGAATCCAAAGAGAATTCTTAAAAACTAGTAAATAATTATAGATTAGAAAGGGGCAGCAAGAGGAATAAAAAAGCATAATGTTCTTAAAGGTTGGGGGGAGCAAAACCCCAAATATAATGACTCGTGGGCATTCTTTAATATTTATCATGCTCTCAATATCATATAAATTTTGCCTAAATGGATGCTTCAGACTTGGTGTTCATAGGAAATGCTTCTAGAATTGAGAAAATCTTCTACCTTTTGTCTTCAGAAGGAACCTTTCAAATGTAGAAATACAGTGATACTTGTGCAGATAAACCTCTCACTGTCTTCACATCTATACAGGTGTGAATCACAAAACCTGCATGTGTGACTCTCATCACACTGGAAAAAGAAATAATTGAGATTATTAAATGTAAAGCGTCCTAACTGAACCACTTTAACATTTTTCCCTTCAAAGACAATCTTAGTTTTCATTATTGGCCAACCTTATTTTTTTAATAAAAAGATTCTATTCCTATAGAATATCTTGATTTGAATATAAGTTTAAGACTTAAGATAAAATGATATCTCATTTACCAGATTTTTGTAGTAATAATGAATTATGCACATGGACCATTAAAAAGTTTACATTTCCTCATAGAATTTAGACTATAGCCTTGCACCGAAAAAAGCTGTTCAAAACTTTTCAATTTAATTGTTGTACGCCATCAATTACCTATGTATAGGGAGTAAGAAGCTTTTCTAACTGAACGGACCAAGAAAGAATTTATTCATACTAGAAATGTGCACTGTAAGAACTGAGAGAAAACCCTGTCCCTACATCTGTTCCTTAGGAATTAGAAAAGGAGTAGCTGATACTTTCAAGGTGTAGAGGGTAAAGAATAGGATTTTCCCAACCTCAGCAGGAACAAGCTATAAGAATATATAGCTCTGATATTAGCCATATGTTCCATTTCCCAGCTATTAAGGTCACCTTCAGTACAGCTGATTCATTAGATATTTTTAAAAGTCAGGCATTTAACAACTGTGATACCCTACATCCTTAGAGGCTGATGGGCCTGAAATCCTCGTGTTAGGGATCTTCTAGGGTATGGTCAGGAGGGAGAGGGAACAACTCCAAAATCTAGTGAGGTTGCACTTTTTAATAATGCTTATGGTTTATGTAAATGTTCCATTAAGGGCCAGAGGCTCATAGATACGATTATAAAAAAATAACATTACTCAGGCACCTGGGTGGCTCAGTTGGTTGAGCAACTCACCTGATTTCAGTTCAGCTCATGATCATGGGTTTGTGGGATTAAGTCCCATATTGGGCTCTTTGCTGAGCTTAGAGCTTGCTTGAGGTATTCTCTCTCTCTCTCTTTCTCTCTCTCTCTCTCTCTCTCAACCCTGCTTACTCTCCCTCTCTCCACCCTTCTCACCCACTCAGTCACTTGTGCTCTCTCTCTAAAATTAAAAAAAAAACAAAACATTTATTAAAAGACAAAATTTCTGAAAGCTTTGCTCTGGAGAGAGATACCTTTAGCCAGACTATGTAGAATTTTTATTCTATCCTATGAAAACAATTGGTAGATGCTAGAGTGTGGTATACTATAGGCCATACAGGTATGTTTAAAGAATTGAGCTTAAGTACATCAATGTGCCAATAGGAATTCTAGCCTTCCTCACATAGTGTCAATCATTAAGAGGAGACCCAGGAGGAGGCTGTAGCCTGGGGGCAACAGACAGTAAGAACACTAAGGAAAGAGAAAGTGTCTTTATGAGTTAAAAAAAAAAAAAGATTTGCTTAATTCAAGTATTGCAAATAACCTTATCCTTTAATTTTAATACCTCTAATACATTTATTTTCATTATTTACCAATGGGTTGGGGAAATGTTGAAGATAATTTTAAAAATCTGAACAAGTATTTCAGGAGTTGTTAGGTTTCATAGATGCTCTGAGATTGAATTCAAAATGGTAACAAGCTTCTCAAACTTCTAATTTATCTTTCTTCCCAGGAGGCAATGACACTTTTAGTAATGAAATACATGAATTCTTAGTTTTTTCTTCTTCTCACAATAGACGTGGGTTTTGTCTTCCTTTGGTGACAGAGTTATTAGAAGCAATAAAATATCATCAGCATCCCAAAGTTCACCATGGTCATCATTGGCAAAGCTACCATAAACTTTCTCTTAATAAAAATCGATTGTTCAATTTTCCATGTCAGTGAACAAGAACACTCACCCAGAAAATGAAATTTATCTATAATCTATCCATCTAGATGAGATGACATCACAGCCATAACAAAAGCAAAGAACTCTGGACAAGGAATATGAAGATCTGGGTTTCACTCTTCTATGCCATTTACACTATACCTGGGACCATGGGGAAAATAGAATCAAGTCTCCTTGTCCATAGTGTTAGAACTGAGGTCTTTTCTGGTCCCATGAACTATGAAGTTCTGTGAACTATGAGTGCTATGGGGCTACCTAATATAATTTTACTCAGCAGAGGTCAAGATCATTAAGGGTCTAAGGCCTTTATTTAATTCATTTGGCAGAATACAACTTAAACAGAGGGGGGAATAGTTGTATCAAGTGGAAATTTCCTGATATGAGCTCGGAAGCCACATTGCCGAAGAAGGAAAGTATTACACAAAGTGTCAGGAGGAAAATTGATACTATGCAACTTCTGTATTATTGTCCCCTTGCAGTAACCCTAACTCGTTCAGATAGTCAAGGAAATAAAGCTATAATTTGGATCTAAATGTTTGGAGAGTACCAGACAATTGCCATCTTCTAAATACATGCTATTTCCGATAAAACCCTTTTTCTTAGGAGAAAGGAACGAAATCATTTGGGATGCTAACCTCTTTTTTATGTAACCACACCTTTGAAAAGCATCTTGAGATCAAGAAAATGTCAAGAATGAGGATGGAAATAAGATACCAGACCCGATGACTAGAGACATCAAAATACATTTTCTTTTGAAAAAGCAAACTTTTTGTTGATGCTTAACGAGACATTGATCAGTTTACACTGTAACCAGTTTATTTGTAATTGATAAGAACTACCATCTATCAGTGAATTTGTGAGGAAACATTAGCTGCATTTAATCCTAATCACTTTAAATGACAACTATCATTACCACTACTCCCAATTTTGGAAAAGAAGAAGTAGAAAGAATTTAAATAGCCTGCTAAAGGCCACAGAGTTAATAAGTCCTGGGGCGAGGGTAAAAATTTTTTACTACCATAGTATGAACCTACTTTCTGGGAGGTGAGTATAATTTTTGATACCATAATACATGTTTATTTATTCCTATACTTATGTTGATATTACAAATTAAAATAAATAACTTTCTGCCAATTCATATTGCTATTAGGATAATATAGGTTATGGTGAGACACTTACAACGGGCTCTGCACTGACAGCTTGGAGCCTGCTTGCAATTCTATCTCTCCTTCTCTCTCTGTCCCTCCCCAATTCACTATCTCTCAGAATAAATCTAAAAATTTTTAAAAATAGTTTAAAGACTTCTACAATTTTTACATGTGATATAACTATATTATGGGTATAAAAACTGTTTAGTAGAATGGTATGTTGCCTGCTAACACATTCTGGGCACTTCATTTTAGCCTAAGTCATCTATTCATTGGTTCTAAGGGATTTTCTCTATCCTCTAATCTGACTCACCTGAGGTATATGTCAACCAGGGATTTAATTGAATTTGAAATTTTCAAGATCATTTTAGAATTCTGTCAGTATTATGGACACCTGAGTGGCTCAGTTGGTTGGGCATCCAACTATTGATTTTGGCTCAGGTCATGATCCCTGGGTCATGAGATCAAGCCCCATGTTGGGGTCCATGCTGAGTGTGGAACCTGTTTGGGATTCTCTGTCTCTCTCTTTCCCCTATCAACCCCTCCCCAACTCATGCTCACTCTCTCTCTCTCTCTAAAATAAAATATTTTTTAAAATTCTGTTAAGGAGTTTTGGGTGGCTCAGTCAGTTAAGCATCTGACTTCTGTTTAGGTCATGATCTTGTGATTTGTGGGTTTGAGTCCAGCATCGGGCTCTGCGCTGTCAGTGCAGAGCCCACTTCAGATCCTATGTTTTCCTCTCTCTCTCTGTCCCTATCCCACTCTAATGATCATACTATCTCTCAAAAATAAACAAACATCAAAAAATTTCTGTTAGTATTAGTGATTACTAATGAGTTCAGTGATCACTATCTTTGAATGGTATTAAAAATTCCGGGTTTGGGGGAGAAGAAGGACTCTGCCTACACTGCTTGTGCTTCTCTGCACAGGCATTTACTCTTCCTTACTATCAGCCATCTCTGGAGAGAAAGCTAATCAAATCTCTGTACACTGAAATCTAAGAGACTGAGTCGAACAGCAGAGGCCTCCTTTGAGGGCTGCCTAATGTGTTGTGCCTTTACGCTTTTGTCCTGTGGTCGCCCCTACCTCCAAGCTCCACCCCTTCCTTTCTCCATCACTCCTCTCATTACACAGATGGAAAAGGCATGGCTCGTGTTGCTCTGAAGCCATTAGCTCTTGTATGCCACATTCAAAGGGACCCTTGGTTCTACTCTGATAACACTGTGCTTCATTCAAAAACTGCGATGACTGGAGGAAGCCTACTGCTTCCTCTCCTATTTCCCATAACCTTATTCTCTATTTGTTGCTCACTGTTCAGTCAGGCGATTCCACAACACAGTGTGTTCTTACAGGTGCAGAATATGTTATGCTATTCCATAGTAAATTAGCCCTACTAGCCACTGGTAGCTATTTACTTTTACTGAAGAGAAAAATGATAGAGACACATATACACAGGCACAGATGCTCCCTTGTAGAGGCTCCGAGGGAAATAAAATAAAAAGAGGAAGAGAAATGAGAGCAGTTCTAGACGCGACGCTTGATATAGAAAGTGAAGTGGCAGCTTCACATACTCAGAAAGGGAGAAAGATGACTTACTTCAGAATTCTTAAGGCCATGGAATCCTCACTTAGCTTGCTGGTTTGCTGATCAGTGAAGAATATGACTCAAAATGCACTTGAGTTTGACTGAAACTCATTTCCTGAGACGATCTGGAAGTCAAGACATTTCCTGTTGGGTAACACATCATGATGTCCCCATACTTTCTTTGCCTGATTTGAATCAACTGCAATCAGTAATTTTATATTGAAAACAAATGCCATTTGGTGATTTACAGGTATTGTTCAAACCAAAGGCATATACAAAATATTTATTTAAAAAATATTTTTGGGAGTGCCTGGGTGACTCAGTTGGTTAAGTGTCCAACTTCAGCTCAAGTCATGATCTTGTGGTTCATGTGTTCAAGCCCCTCATCAGGGTCTGTGCTGACAGCTCAGAGCCTGGAGCCTGCTTCAGATTCTTTCTACCCCTCTGTCTGCCCCTCCCCCACTCACACTCTGTCTTTCTCTCTCAAAAATAAACATTAAAAAATATATTGTTTGCATTTTTCAATTTGGCATTGACAACATACAATCAGTAGAACATATTAAAAGACACATACCTTGGGGCACCTGGGTGGCTCATTGGCATCAGCATCTGACTCTTAATTTGGGCTTAGGTCATGATCTCATGGTTCTTGAGTTCGAGCCCCATATCAGGCTCTGCACTGACAGCATGGAGCCTGCTTAGAATTCTGTCTCCCCCTTTCTTCTCCCACTTGTTTTCAGTCTCTCTCTCAAAAACAAATAAAGAATAAGTAAATAAAATTTAAAGAATGCATATCTCAAACCATCTCTACCTTTTTATAAAATTTAGAAATGTTAGCTGATGTTTTATTACTTTGAAATACTTTCACATTTATGTCACAGTGTCTGACATCTCTTACATGTCATCTCTTCCCAAAAGCCAAGCAACAAATGAAGAATAAAAAGCGAGGGATTATATTTATAATCTCGATATATTTTGACTCTCAGGTGGCTCTGTACCAGGAAAAACAAACAAAATTCACCTGGATTTCTCACATAGTTAGAAAATATTTAGATTTATTATTTTATTTTAATTTCATATAATGCAAACTTTTATTATTTCATTGTGCAAAATTTCACTGTGAAAAAACTATGCAGGAAGGGGCTTGGCCATTGCCATGGGGCTACTCAGTGGGTGAATGGACACAGAACCATAGAAAAAGCAAATTCCTTGGAAAATATTAAATCCTTTTTGTCTCCTCTTCTCTTCCTTGGAGGTAGAAAACCTGTAATTCTGGTAGCTGATCATAAAAGAGAAGGAGATAAGTTAATATAAGATGTTTTCTCAGTAAATAGAACTGTGTGCTCACATCACTAAGGATAAAGCTTTTCATAAAGAATGAAAGGTCTAAGTCTCTTAATTCCATCCGGAGGTTCAGATTAATTACCCTTTCAGTCAAGGTCACTGACAGTGTAAAGAATTTCCAGGCCCCCTAGAGCAAAGTGTTATCTTTCTCATACAGCAACCGTGGATGCTTAAGTAAATCAATAATTGGCAATTAGCAGGTAATAGGCATGATTTTTAAGTAGAAATAAGATATGATGATCTGGCTGTAGTACACATCTGGCTAGCCATAAGTGAACAGCTGCTGCTATCTTGTTTGTATAATAACAATATAAAGAGAAGGGCACGTATCAAAAAACGGAAAAAATCAGAATAAGAAATATTCAAATCATGCTGCTTTAAAAAGATTGGTGGGATTTTATATATTCCTGGGATGATATAGTTCTAGAAAAGATTCCTTTTATTGTATTTTTTATTCTTTATGATAGACTTTATCTTTTAAAGCAGTTTTAAGCTTAAAAAATACTGAGCAAAAAGTATAGAGTTTTCATATACTCTGCCCTCTACACACCCATACGTACACATATACACACAGAGTTTCCCCATTATTAACATTTCCCATTAGTGTGGCACATTTGTTACAACTAATGAATCAATATTGATACAATTATTAACTAAAGTTCATAGTATACATTAATGTTTACTCTGTATTGTACAATTCTATAGGTTTTAACAAATGTATAATGTCATGTGTCTGCCATTATACTTTCATACAGAACACTTTCACTACATTAAAAATTCCCAGTGCTCCACCCTGTGCTTCTAGATAAGATTCTGTAATATTGTTTTTATATGTATGAAATCCTAATATGATTGTATTTAAACCATAAAATTCTGTTTTATAGGTATTTCAAGACTGATTTACTAGCTAGAATACTGTGATATTTTTTCCAAGGACATCTTTGACATTTTTTCATTATATATCATTTCTATAAATTTTTCGCGGGTACTACTATAAGAAAGTAAGAATTTAAGGGGCGCNATAAAAAAAAAGAAAGTAAGAATTTAAGACCTTGTCTTTAACTGAAAGAATTTGTAATTTACTTCAAATTAATAAATGAACAGATGAAAAGTTAAATAATATAAGACAATGTATGGCAGGCCAGAAAGCAGTAGGATAAATACTGAATGAATGACGTGGATAAAATTGGGGAGGGTTCAAGAGTACAATCACAGACAAGGGTATGAGATTAAGAGAAAGACTTAGGGGGTTCTCAGGGGCTTGAACAGGAGGAGGATATAGACAGTCAAATAGAGTGAAGGGCATTCAAGGCAGGGGAAAGAGCTTGGTCAAAGGCTCCAGGAAGGGCAAATTTGTGTGTTGTACTTCTAGGCTGATCTTGGGGACAGTGTTACCATCTTGCAGACAGTTTTTGAGGCTATATTTGGTCCCACCTGCAAAATACCTTTGCCCACATTTCTCATTGGGAACCTGGTAATTTCCTGGTGGCATTTCATGGCAGTAAGACCTCTCTGCTCTCCTCTCGGGACTTGCTATCTTTGCCTTCTCATCTCTCCTTATTTCAACCCTGGAAAATATCTTCCTAGTTCAGGGGCACCTGGGTGGCTCAGTTGGTTAAGTGTCAAAACTCTTGATCTCAGCTCAGGTTGTGACCTCACAGTTCATAGGATCAAGCCCTGCACTGAAACCTGGGCTGATGGCACAGATCCTGCTTGGGATTCTCTCTTCCCCTCTCCTCCCTGCTTCGGCACTCTCTCTCCCTCTTCCTCTCTCTCTCTCTCTCTCAATAAATAAATAAACTTTAAAAAAAGAAAATATATTCCTAGTTTAGAGAAAGCCTTTTCACTTCATATTACTACATTCAAGAATTCCAACATGGGCTTACACTTTCACGGGGGGAATGCTAAAATGAGAAGTAAATGTGTTGTTCCACCCTCCCCACCCCCCCTCCCCAGCCAGCCTGGGTCAAATGCACTCTAAGGCAAAGGCATGCAGGGATCTCCATATTTGGGGTGGGTGAGAGCAAAAGGAAGAAAAGGACAATATAGGGAGAAAATTAAAACAAAACTTTGGTTAATACTTCAAAATCCAAATAAACAACTTAACCTTACACCAAAAGCAGTTAGAAAAAGAAGAACGAGGGGTACCTCGGTGGCTTAGTTGGTTAAACGTCCGACTTTGGCTCAGGTCATGGTCTCCTGGGTTCGTGGGTTCAAGCCCCGCGTCAGGCTCTGTGCTGACAGCTAGCTCAGAGCCTGGAGTCTGTTTCAGGATTCTGTATCTCCCTCTCTCTGTGACCCTCCCCTGTTCATCCTGTCTCTCTCTCTCTCAGAAATAAATAAAACATAAAAAAAGTAAAAGAAGAACAAACAAAACCTGAAGCCAGTAGNAAAACAAAAAAAAAAAAAAAAAAAAAATAGAAGAGATCAAAATTAATAAACCTCTACTCAGACTCATCAAAAATGAGAGAGAGAGAGAGGACCCAAATAAACAAAATCACTAATAAAAGAGGATAAATAACAACCAACATCACAGAAATACAAACAATTATAACAGAATATTAAGAAAAGCTATATGCCAACAAATTGGACAACCAAGAAGTGAATAAATGTCTCAAAACATGTAATGTACCAAAGCTAAAGCTGTAAGAAAGAGAAAATTTGAACAGATAAATTACAAAGAAATGGAATCAGTTATCAAAAAACTCCCAATAAGTAAAAGTCCAGGGCCAGATGGCTTCTCAAGTGAATTCTCCCAAATACTTAAAGGAGAGTTAACACCTATTCTTCTCATACTATCCCAAAAAAGTAGAAGGCGAAGGATAACTTCTAAACTAATTCTAGGAGGCCAATATCACCCTGATATCAAAGCCAGATAAAGACATCACAGAAAAAGAGAACTACATGCCAATATCTCTCATGAAAACAGACACGAAATTCCTCAACAAAATATAGAAACTAAATCCAACAATACATTAAAAAAATCATACACTACAGTCAAGTGGGATTTATTTCCAAGATGCAAGGGTGGTACAATGTTTGCGAAACAATCAACATGATACATCATATCAATGAAAGAAAGGATAAAAACCACATGCTCATTTCAATGGATGTTGAAAAAATATTTGACAAAGTACAACATCCAAAGTAAAGCCTTCCTACAAAGTAGGTCTAGAGGGAACATAGCTCAACATAATGAAGGCCTTATATGAAAAACCCACATCTATCGTCATAATCAATGGTGAAAAATTAAGAGCTTCTCTCGTAAGGTCAGGAACAAGAAAAAGATGTCCACTCTCACTACTTCCATTCAACATAGTACTGGAAGCCTTAGCCATAGGATTTTAAAGAAATAAAAGATATCCAATTTGTAAGGAAGAAGTAAAACTCTCAACTCTTTGCACATGACGTGATACTCTGTCTATAAAACCCAAAAGACTCCATCAAAAAACTACTAGAATAGTAGTTTTACTAAGTGAAATTCTTTATTTCACTTTATTTTACTTCTTTCACTTTATTTCACTTTATTCTCCCATACAATGTATCCCATACTTGGGGAAAAGATAATGTCTTCAACAAATGCTTCTGGGAAAACTGGATAGCAACTTGCAAAAGAATACAATTGGACCACTTTTTTCACCATACACAAAAAACAAACTCAAAAAGGATTAAAGACCTAAATGTAAGACCTGAAACCATAAAAATCCTAGAAGAGAGCACAGGTAGTAACCTCTTTAGCATCAGGCATAGCAACATTTTTTTGTATATGTCTTCTGAGTCAAGAGAAATAAAAGCAAAAATAAACTATTAAGACTACATTAAAATAAAAATCTTCTGCATAGTGAAGCAATCAAGAAAACTTAAAAATTACCTGCTGAATTGAGGAAGATGTTTTTAAATGACATACCCAATCCAGAGTCAGTTTCCAAAATACATAAAAAACTTATATTGAGGCAAGTGGGTGGCCCAGTTGGTCCAACTTCAGCTCAGGTTACAATCAAGTGGTTCATGAGTTTGAGCCTCGCTTTGGGCTCTGCGCTGACAGCTCAGGCCCTGAAGCCTGCCTCAGATTCTGTGTCTCCCTCTCTCTCTGCTCCTCCCCTGCTCACACTTTGTTTCTCTCTCTCTCCCTCAAAAATAATAAAAATTTTCAAAAAATTTAAAAATAACTGATACAACAACACTCAAAAAACAAATAATCCAATTTAAAAAATGGGCAGAAGAGGGGCACCTGGAAGGCTTTGTTGGTATAGCATGGAAATTTTGGTCTCAAGGTCATGGATTTGGACCCCACTGTGAGCTGTAGAGCTTTCTTAAAAAACAAACAAACAAACAAACAAAGAAACAAAAACACATGGCAGGAGCACCTGCCAGATAGTAAGCCTCAGACTTCAGTTCAGGTCATACATGATCTCATGATTCCTGTGGTGTTGTTTTCTTTAATGTTTTTATTTATTTCTGAGGGAGAGAGAGAGAGAGAGAGAGACAGCGTGAGCAGGGGAGGGTGAGAGAGAGAGGGAGATATAGAATCTGAAGCAGGCTCCAGTCAGCACAGAGCCCAACGCGGGCTCAAACCCACAAACCATGAGATCATGACCTGAGAAGAAGAAGGATGCTTAACCAACTGAGCCACCCAGGTGCCCTCATGATTCCTGAGTTTTGAGCCCTCCATCAGGTTCTCTGTTGTCACTGCAGACAAAACTCTGGATCCTTGGTCTCCTTTTCTCTCTGCTTACCCCTCCTTTCCTCTCCTTTCCTCCCTTCCTTTCCCTTCCTTTCCTCCCCCCCTCCCCTCCCTCTCTCCTCCCCTCTCCCCCTCTCCTCCCCCCTCCTCTCCTCTCTTCTCTGTCTCAAAAAATAAACATTTTAAAAAAATTGGCAGAAGACATGAGCAGACATTTCTCCAAAGAAACAGACAAAGATGGCCAGCAGACACATCAAAAGATGCTCAGCATCACTCATCATCAGGGAAACACAAATCAAAATTACAATGAGATAACATCTCACACCTGTCAGAATGGCTAAAATCAAAAACAAGAAACAAGTGTTGGTGGGGATGTGGAGAAAAAAGGAACTTTCTTGCACTGTTTGTGGAAATGCAAACTGGTGCAGCCACTCTGGAAAATAGTTCCTCAAAAAATTAAAAAATAGAACTATCTTATGATCCAGTAATCACAGCTGTGTATTTACTCAAAATATACAAAAACACTAAATCAAAGGGACATATGCACCCTATGTTTATAGCAGTATTATTTATAATAACCAAACTATGGAAGCATCCCATGGGTCCTTCAATAGATGAATGGATAAGGAAGATGTGGATAAGGCAGATGTGTATTATATTAATAATACAGTATTTCAGCCATACAAAAGAATGCAATCTTGCCATTTGCAACAGCATAGAGTATAATGCTAAACAAAATAAGTTAGTCAGAGAAAGACAAATACCATATGATCTCACTCTATGTGGAAATTAAGAAACAAATGAACAAGGGGAAAAAGAGAGAGAGAGAGACCAAGAAATAGACTCTTAACTATGGAGAAAAAACTGATGGTTAGCAAAGGAGAGGTGGGTAGGGGAATGTGTAAAATATGTTAATGGGATTAAGGAGAGCACATGTGATGAGCACTGGGTGCTGTATAGAACTGACACTATATTGTACATGTGAACCTAATATAACACTATATGTTAGCTATACTGAAGACAAAATAAAAAATGAAATGAAATGAAACAAAATAAAATACAAAATCTCTCCTGTGCTAACATAAAAAAACTGATAGTTACTAGAAAGTCGGGAGGGGATGGGATAAAATATTTCAAGAACCCCATCTTATCACAGAAGTGACCAGATTCAGATATCACAAACTTATTTCAAAATTAGTTTCAGAACCAGATGTCTATATTACTACGATAAATCTGGTTTCTGATGTTGAGAGCAATTGTAATGACACAGGCTGAAGACTGAGGAATGAATGGCTGAATGAATGAAGGGTATTAATACCCCTCAACCATGAGGCAGAATAAGATCAACAGGACAAGTTTAACAAGAAGGCCCCAGGACTGGCATATTGGCTTCAGAGGGATTCAGCCAGTAAGACTTGCTGTCTAGGGAGACAGATTGGAATTCTTAGGGAAGTCTGGGGCCATTAGCTCAAGAAGCAAGTTTTTAAGTCAAGGAAGTAGCTTATATTGAGATAAAAACAAGTATTCTAAATCTACATGAGCAATTTGTAATATGTGGAACTTAAAGAATTTGGTAAAAATATAAGGAGGTAGTAAAATATCTGTGTTGTGATCCAGGATACAAGTTCTGTCCCTTGATACAAATATTCCCTGTTCTATGTAAATGAGTGAGTGTAAGAGAGCCCCAGAAGTTGACGTTTGTTATGCCAGGACAGAGAATTCAGATGTGTTATGGTGAAGTTGGGGTAGAAGAGCAGAGATTAGGGAGAGACATTAAAGGGAAACTATTTCTCTACTCACAACACTTATGACACCAAATATGTGGGTTTTCCACATCAAACAATCCTTCATTCTCTGTAAATACTAACTAGGTATTCTGTAATTTAATTCATCCTGACACTACCTAGAGTTAGTGCAGGCTCCACAGGATAAGTCCCACAAGACTGCCCCCTACTTCAGACAGTAATTCCAAGTAGGGAGTCCCTAGATTACTCACCCTTCTGTCCAACTCGGCTACAAATTGTATGTCCCCAAGACCCCCTCATCTTTGACAATTTGCTCACAAGATGATTCAAGAACTCAGGGAAACATTTACTTGTGTTAACTGGTTCATTATAAAGGATACAGATGAACGGCCAGATGAAGAAGTATGCAGGGTGAGGTCCAGAAGGGTGCAAAACAGCTTCTGTTCCCATGCAGATGGAATACAGAAATTTTCCTAGTACATGGATGTGTTCACCAACCCAGAAGTTCTCTGAACACTGTCATTCAGGGATTTTATGGAGACTTCATCATGCAGGCATGACCGATTATTAACTCATGCTCTTCCCCAAATGACTGGTGGACATAGGGGAGTGAAGCTGAAAGTTACAAACTTGTAATCATGGTTTGGTCTTTCTAGTGATTAGCCCCCATCCGGAAGCCCACCAAGAGTCACTTAATTAGAACAAAAGATATACCTATAAACCAGGAAATTCCAAGGGATTTAGGAGCTCTGCGTCAGGAATTGAATCAGGGGGCCAAAGGCCTAATGTTAGAACAAAAACACCCCTATCATGCAGGAAATTACAAAATTGGGGTCAGAGCTCAAATATCTCTCTCTCTTACTATGTCACAGTGCTTTGTTAATACCATGTTTGTCTGAATCAAAGCAAATGCTCATTATTTTTTAATAGTTTCTCTTCCACTCAGAAATGTGGTCTTCTGCCTGAAACAATGTCTATAACAGTGGCCTGCACACTGCTTAAAACAGTGGTCATTTAGTAAATATCTGACCAATAAATACATTAAATCTGCAATTTTAATGTGGGTATAACTAATGGAGGAGTCAGGTTCATTAATAGTTTTTTGTTGCTGTTTTATTGCTTTTGGATTTTTTAGTAGATTAGAATAACACATGTTTATTTTCTCACAGTTTTTGAAGGTCAGAGTCCAGGCATGGCTTGGCTGGGTCCTTTGCTATGGTGCCATAAGGTAACAAATGAGGTATGGGTGGGCTGCATTGTTTTTAAGAGCTCAGGGTCTTCTTTCAAGCTAAAGTGGCTGTAGTCAGAATTCAATTTCTTGCAGTTGTAGGACTGGGGTCCTCATTTTCTTGTTCTTGTCATTTGGGGTCCTCTCTCATCTCCTAGAAGCAACTGCAGCCCCTTCTTAAAGGCAGCTTATTTCTTAAAGGCTCTCAGGATACTTTTTCTTTAAGGCTTGGTCTGATTAAGTCATACTTGCCTAACCGGGCACCTGGGTGGCTCAGTTGGTTGAGCATCTGACTTCAGCTGGGGTCATGATCTCGCAGTTTGTGGATTCAAGCCCCATGTTGGGCTCTGTGATGACAGCTCAGAGCCTGAAGCCTGCTTCAAATTCTGTGTCTCCCTGTCTCTCTGCCCTTCCCCTGGTTGGGCTCTGTCTGTCAAAAATAGACATTAAAAAAAATTTTTTTTAATGTCATACTTGCCTAGGATAATCTCCCTTTTGATTAACTCAAAATCAACTAATTTGGGACCTTAATCACATCTACAAAATCCTTTAACCTTTGTCATATTCTCATCATGTCATTTTAGAATTCAGTCTAGACCAAGGAAAACTCAATTGCCAAAGTTCCTCTATGATGTCAACATGTAGAAAATAATGCAATATTATCATTTCTAATCTTTCATCTAAATTGAGATATTCCAAACATAAAACATTTGCAAATTTTGATCAGATGACCAGGTATCATAGAATCATTGAAATATTAGGGAATACATAGAAAAAACACATTAGTCCACTCCCTGTCATCTACAAATATAATTTGTTCTCCATTGTCCAAATAATTTTTTCAGAAATATAAGCATTCAGTATTAAATGGAAATATTTACAAATGCTTGAAATTAGAGATTAATTGAGCTTTATTGACATTATCACAAAAACTCAAACAAAATTAGGGCAACTAAACAATTTTACTCATATCCCAAGCTCTTTGTTCAGATCTGAAGAGAACATGATGAATGTAGCATCATTCAGGTCTCAGACACTCAGCTGTTGTTGTTTTTTTAATTTTTTTTGCAAATGCTACTTGAATGAACATTTTGATCTGTGAAAATGCAAAGTTAGCTATTTTCTTAACTTCATTTTTGTTTTTTGAAGTGTTCATATATTAGGTAGAATATATTTCCTGGGAACACTTTTAAACCATTCTTAAGGTTGGGTACTTTATTTTTCCATGGTGGGGGAGGGAGTGATTTATGCTGGTTTTAACACTCTCTTTAAATTTTTATATGCTCAACCTGCAAAGAATGAACTTTCAGCAAATAAAAGTATGTCAGTGGGGAAACTCACAGTGATTGTTCTCTGCTGGAAGGATTAAATAAATGTAGAGTTCCAAGCAGACTTAGGCAATGAACTGTAAAATACTAAGAGAATGTGAGAGTAAAATAATCTATCTTCCATCACCAACTGATTGTGTTGCCAGTGCCATGCTCTGAAAATAGCAATGAGGTTACATTTTTTTTCTCTGTCTCTCCAGAAGCTGAGAGTTGGAGTCCTCTGTACCAACACCTAGTGACAAATCAGGGCACTTCTCCCTGTTAGTAACAGGATAAGGCATGTAACCTAAGAGCCTGGCCACTGCTGGCTAGCTCTTTCAACATGAGGAGTGCCTTACAACTTGTAATACCTGCCTTGCGAGTTTGTTCCTGAGAATCTAATAGAGAATATTAATGGAAGTGTTTTGTAAGCAATAATTTATTTAAATGTTAGTTATGTGTAATATTGTCTTAGAAAGCACATGAACATATATATACATATATATATACATATATATGTATATGTATGTGTATATACATAGGTATATTTTATAATTTAGTCATATACTTACATATACATATACACACAGTAAGAATCTAAATCAATTCCTTCTCTTCAGGGCAAAACAATTTTTAAAAATCGTTGCCTGACAATTTTGTGAACTTGTATAGTGTCTTTCCCTTTATGTACTCTGAAAATTTTCATAATAAAAGTAAATTAAATCTGTAACACTTCAGAAACTGAACTAAGGTCTTTAATAGCTTAATGCCTCATTTATTTCTCAAAACAACCATAAGACATAGGTATCATTACCTTAATTAACAAATGAGAAAATTAAGTGCCAGAGGCTTTTATTAAATTTTTAATAATCATAGTCTTGATTTAGACATGTGAAAAGAAACACTAAAGGAAGGATAGACAGCTTTGGATTTATGATATTCAAAACCACAGGCTGATGATTGAGATAAATGTAAGAATTAAATCAATAAGTAGGTGTTATTATCCTCATCAGTAGATGAGAAAATTGAAGGTTAGGAATTTTAATAATTTGTCCAAGTTGAAGATGAAAACCAAGATTTGAATCTAGATAGGATTCAACTAAAACGCATAGTGTTTGGGGCACCTGGGTGGCTCAGCCAGTTAGTGACCCACCTTGGCTCAGGTCATGATCTCACTCCTCATGGTTTCCAGCTTCACATCAGGCTCTGTGCTGACAGCTCAAAGCCTGGAGTCTGCTTTGGATTCTGTGTCTCCCTCTCTCTCTCTGCCCCTACCTCACTCAAGCTTGGTCTCTTGTCTCTGTCTCTCTCAAAAATAAACATTTAAAATTTTTTTTTAATTTGTAGTGTTTACAGTCATTTATTTATTCAAAATATTTCTAGAGGACCTCCTAAGACACAGAATTTGGGAGCAAAATTGCCATAATTACTGGTATCATGGAGCTTACAGTTGAGAAGGAAAAACAGAAATTTATTTAGTAATCAAACAAGGAAGTATAACTGACATCATTCAAGTCTCTGCAATATATTTCCCTGGAGAACAGTCTTCATCTCTGCTAATGGTGTGCGCTCCGCTCCCTGATAGTCTCTAACACACTACCCTGTTAGAATTTCCTCATAGCACTTATTTGTTGTTGCCTTGTGTTTTTGTTTATGTATTACATATATCCCACTAGAATAGAAGCTCTTGATAGCAGGGATCTTTTCTGACTAATTGACTGTTGTTCCCCAATGCCTGGAATCATGCCTCCCTCTTTTATAATTTAGTCATTCATTCAATGTTATAAGAAATGAGGAAGGAAGAAGGGCCCTGAGGTGTATAGTGTATTAAGAGTATGTATTTTATCTGACAGGAGAAATCAGAGATATTTGAGGAAGTTATACTTGAATTGCATATATGAAGAATGAATGAGGTTCTAAAGGATTAGAGTGTGTGTGTGTGTGTGTGTGTGTGTGTGTGTGTGGTGGGAAAGGGGGCAGCAGGGAGTTTCAGGAACAGGCAGGAAGAGTATGCAAAGGCCAGTGGTAGGACAGGATGTGCCAAATATAAAGACAGGAAAGAAGGTCAAGAGGGCAATTTAAGTGTAACGTGGTCACAGAAGTAAGTTGGGCCAAAAGCCTTGCAGCAATTTTGACTTCATCTGAAGATCAATGAAGAGCCATTGAAGTATTTTAACCAAGAAGGAAGTATAATGATGTTTGCATATGATGTACAGAAAAAGAGAAAAGAGACAGTGGATGTAGAGATCCCCGTTTGGAGTCTCTGCAATGATATAGGAATTAGGCTGAAGGAATTGGATGACTTTTAATGATGGTAATAAGGAGAACAGTTGTTGAAATCATGAGCTCCTTAGAAGAGAAAACTATACAGAGGTTATGGTAGAGGGAAAACAATGGGCAGAGAAGACGAGGATGGCTGCAGGTGTCTACACGAGCAGTAGAATGGACAGTGATGCCATCTCTGATAAGGGATCCTGGCAACGGAGCAGGGAGGTCTTGGCTTGCACCTCTACCTCCCCTTTACATCAGGAATCTCCTCAGTCTTGGAAGGTTTGGTAGAGGATAGACTTTATGTTTAAAACCTGAGAATTTTCAGAAAAGGGCAGGTCCCACAACAAAAACCAGGTGCCTTCATTTTATTGTCTCTGCAAATGAACCATCATATTATTTATTTAAAATAACTACTGTGTTTTGTACTAGCAAAGTTTACATCCTGTTGACTACAAATCTTCAACTAATTTATGAATATTTTTATGTTATTAAGTAAACTCCTAATAGACCTCAAGTTCCAGATTGTGTTTTTAACTGAATGAATCCTAAAGATAAAAAGATGTACACCCTCACGAGATTATTTTTCTTTTTATTTAGAATCAAGAATAATATCCCAAGACATATAATTAGATATTTTCATTTTAGTACACCTATCTGAACATTCCCAAGAATTTCAAAGAATGAAGAAGGGAAACTGGAAATGGGTAAATATTGGAATAAGAACATCCAGCACCTAAAACATGAAAGTAGAATTGGATCTCATTATATAATATGAAAAGGACTACAAAACCCACAGAACAAAGGAGGTCTGTGTCTTTCCTTTTGATGTGCCTGTGCAGTGAAACTGCAATTAGTGGTAATAGGAGTTGCATGTGTAGCTCAAAGGGACTTGATGCAAGTTTGCAGCAGGGTACAAAATGGTACAAGTAAAACCCAGTTCTTATTACCAACATTTAATTTTACTGTCTCCTTTAGATAGCATAATTTTTCCATTATCAGAATTCCTTCAACCCATTACATCACAGATGCAATTATAAATACATTATAAATTCATCCAAGCCGATAAAATCAAATGCAGCAAATTGATTTGAAGTGAAGGAGGGGGTTGGTAAGTAAAGGGTGATCAAGTTGCATATGAAATGTTACCTACTCTCCCATTCTTATGGCTCCAAAGAATACATGGTTATCCTTAAAGACAAACACTCTGTTAGGATATAGAAGCATCATTTTTTTAGGTTCTGATTTTAATATGCTAGATTTTTCTCAGGCAATAATCAATCCCTTAAATTTTGCAAACTGGCATTCATTCATCTGTTCTATAATGGTTTTTGCAGTATTTTCCTGGAATTGACCTGCTTTTAACTCTCTTGCTTAGCTTTGTGTAAAATTTGCATACATGAAAACAGGCATTGAGCACAGTTGAAGATTTGTAACCATTTAAATTGGTATGCATATCATATGTGTATACAATAGATGTATAAATATGCTACTCAACCAGATGGTCTCCACACTAAGAATTTATTTATATACACACAATATCAGAGTACACAAATAAAGCTTTTTAGTTATAAGCAAATTTGTTAAGCATATAGCAGTATTTATGGTATTTCTCTTCCTTAAAAAGTTTTTGATCATTTTACATTTTCAGTTAAATTTCCTTCATTGATTCAGTTTCTAGTCTCTTCTGCATTTTATATATTTTTTAAAATTTATTTTGAAAGACAGAGCATGAGTAGGAGAGAGGAAGAGAGAGAGGGAAAAAGGGAAAACTAAGTAGGCTCTGCCAGTGCAAAGCCCAACATGGGGCTTGATTTCAAGAACCATGAGATCATGACCTGATCCAAAATCAAGAGTTGGATGTTTAGCCACCTGAGCTACCCAGACGCCCAGGCACTCTCTTCTTCATTTTGATGCCTATTTTTCTGTCACAGAATAAAGTAATAAATTTATTTTCATCATCTATAAGATTTTTCTGTTCCTTATATAATACACAATAAACTTTAATTCATATTAATAATTTCCCTAAGGAATATCATGGTAAAAATGGGCATCAACTTGAACATTGTGTCTCCTTTATTCCCCTCTAACTTATTAAGAAATGATTTGCTTAAGTACTCAAAGCAGCACCACGGATTTACTCACACCACAATTTAAACTTAAGGCAAAAATAGATAGTCCCTTTATTCTGTGTACTACCAGCCTGAACTTAAAATCTCTGACTTTCTGGGTGGTAGAGGGATCATTTATTCAACTGTTCTTAAATGTAATTTGAACAAAAATTTAATACTCTCTTTAAGCAATGCTTACTCTCTTTAGATAAAAACTCTCCGGATTTCAGTCACTCAGCTCTGACCTCCTCCCACCTCTCTAAGACAGCAGGTCACAGAAAGAGAAAATGGTGCTCGAACCTGCTGTGGTTTCTGGGCTCTGCTCTGCTCCTGCGTGCCTGATGGCTGTGTAACCTGTTGTTGAATGCTTTTGTCAGCGATCATGAAAGACAGGCTCCCACCCCCTTCCCAGTCTTTATTCTAAAATAGTAGCCAGCTAAAAGCCTTACGTTTTTGGTGAGTAGGGGTGTAGAAAGAGGAGATCCTGAAGGTAAAAGCTGCGTGAACACTGAGAGGTGTGATAGATGGAAACTGCCAGCTTTCTGCTACCAAATCTGAAAATCTGCCTTCATCCACACCTGGCTTTTTTCATACTGTTTCAATGCAGCATATATTAGAATCACCTGGAGGGCTTGTTAAACCCTAGATTTCTGGGCCCCACCACAGAATTTCTGATGCAGAGGGTCTTAAATGGGGCCTCATATAATTTGCATGGCTGACATTCTCAAGTGATACTAATGTCACTGGTCTAGGCAAGTGATCATGCATAAAAGCCAGTTTAACAAGGCAAACTTTAAAAAACATTATTTAATATTTATTTATTTTTGAGAGAGAGAGAAAAAGAGTGCGAGAGGGAGAGGGACAGAGAGGAAGGGAGACACAGAATACCAAGCAGGCTCCACGCTCTGAGCTAACAGCACAGAGCTCCACGCAGGGCTCGAACCCATAGACTGTGAGATCATGCCCTGAGCCAAAGTCTGAAGTGAGACACTTAACTGACTGGGCCATCCAGGTGCCTCTAACAAGGTAAGCTTAAAAAAAAATGTTTCTTTACACTAAAAACATTTGAGAAAAATGTATTGAGAAAATATACTGCGAAAAATGTGCAAAATGTTCAAATGGTAGTTGCATGTCTTTCTCTTGATTTTTACATTTTGTAAGAAATATTGCATAAAGTGACATAGGTATCCATCTGAATAAATCAAAGTTAAATCAAGGGGAAATTTATAGGTCAATTGCTTTCAGAAATCTATTGAATTTAGGGTGCAGTCTTTGGTCAGAATGCTATTCTTTTTTATCAGTTCCCGTAATGAAATTTTCTTGTTATGTTATTTCTCCTTTTTTTCCTCTAGCAATTATATGTCTACCTGGCTGTGGTTTGGCTGTTTGAAAACTGGAATAAAGATAGGCTACACAGAACTGAAATTCTCCAAGAATTCATCAAATAATTTAAACTATAAATAACATATTTCACAATAATTTAATATTATCCAGTATACACAATCCAAATTGAAATACTTAACTTCTAATCACAGCTTCACTTGAAATTGATAAACAGGGGCACCTGGGTGGCTCAGTCAGTAGACCACATGACTTTGGCTGGAGACATGATCTCATGGTTCATGGGTTTGAGCCCCATATTGGGCTTGCCACGGTCAGTGTAGTGCCTGTTTCCAATCCCTTTTACCCTTCCCTCTGTCCCTCCCCTGCTCGTGCTTTCTCTCAAAAATAAATAACGTTTAAAAAAGAAATTGATAAACTTGGTTTATATGTCAATACTTCACACACAATTATTTGGAACAATATTTTCTAAAATAAGTTTTTCTTTTTAAAGTTTGCCTCTTCAGATGTTTGATCAAAAAGGTTTGGAGAATCCTCCACAATCATTTTCTAGAGAATGACAACATATATCCATCTAAAGATCACTGTGAGCAGTCCTGCAGTGAATAAATTTGATTAATGTATTCACTCAAAATTTTTGAAACTCCAATTTAGAAAGTACATTTATATTTGGAAAGCTTTTAACCTTGTGAAGTCCAACCTGGGAATTGACAGTAAAACAGAAAGTGAAAAAAATGTGTTTGGATTTCATGTTGGTATATACAAATATTTGCTTGAGTATATTGCCACCTGGACTAAACTTTAATATGAAGAGTCCTAAGCCTCTGGCAAGATTTCATTCAGGTGACAATGTTTATTCATATACTATACTAGCATCTTGTAGAATAAACTTTATAAGAAAAGAAGGGATTGTATGAAATAAAGTCAAGGTCAAGAGCTTCTGGGGGTTCAGTCAGTCAAGCATCCAACTCTTGATTTTTGGCTTGGGTCATGATCTCATGATTCATGAGTCCAAGCCCCCCATCAGGTTCTGCGCTGTGTGGAGCCCACTTGGAATTCTTTCTCTCTCTCTCTCTCTCTCTCTCTCTCTGCCCCTCCTCTACTTGTGCACTATCCCTCTCTTTAAAAATAAATGAATAAACTTTAAATTTTTTTGCAAATAATGACAAAGTCAAGTGAAGGAAGAATTTGATCATAAAGTTTTTCAGGCAATGTGTTATAACTTTCTACAGAAAAAAAAGATGCACTAAACATTACTTAGGTTATTTCTATGTGGTTTTCATATAAAAATATGCCAGAAATACATTTTAATTTAAAAAGAAATGGTTACATCAGATAAACTTTTAAGATCTGATATCATTTTTTTAAGCATCTAGAGTCCATTGATTGAAAGGCAAGAAAATGTACTACCTTCTCTTCACTTTAATAGCCAAATAATAAACTTCATTGGGAAGCTTCACTATGTGTCTCAGTTCTATATAATAAATAAAGGTCATCTTTAGATAACAATATTTTGAGAATCCACTTCATATCTATGTCAGTGATAGAGTGCTACTTATAACTGAGTTCTGCAACTACTGATAAGATGAAAATCAAAACTTGTTTTTATGTAGGTATTAGGTGTCTTTTAGATAGTTAGTGATTACTTCCAGGTATCACTGAGGCACACTGATCTGAAGATTCTCTTGATTCATGCTCTCACACAACTTATATTACTTCCTTTATACTCTAAAAGGCCTAAATTATTCCAGGAAGGTTGGGATCTTTATTGGACATCTAATTACAACTTAGATGGAATCTGAACAAATTGATAAGACAAAGGGATGCAGATAGAAAAGAAAGCATAATCTTTATTGCTGTATTTATTACTTTACTACAAGTTGTAGAATGTATTTAGCACAAGGGTTGAATGAACTCCCTAACTAAACCCCAAATTTCAACAGACCTAAGCACTAGTTCTGGATAAGACTAGTTGGAAGTATGGGTTGGAAGTAGTGAGGAGAATCTGTACTAACTACAGACACCTGCTCTCCCCCACAAAGGAAAAAATAGGATGAGCTGATTTAAGTAGAACATGCTTAATTTAGTTTTCTCAGATTGACCAGTTAGGTGCATCTTATTCTTTCCTTTGGGACAGAATGAATTCAGTTGTCTCAATGTGGAAAGAGACAAGAAGAGTGTGGATGAAGTATTCTCCGCTAACAATGTTATTTGAATGATATTCAGGAAGGCAACTGTGATGTCATTGAACATATATCAACACTTAAAGCAAGAGACTCCAGAGAGAATTTGATTTTATCACTGAGATTCTATTTTACCTTCTAGAAACTACCCAACCTCCAGTTTTCTCATTTGTAAATTAATTATACAAGGACTAACTTTTAAAGTTATTTTAAAGGTTAAAACCAATTATGCATGTGAAAATGTATGGAACTAGGAAAATAGAAAATATTATTATTATATTATTAAATGGTATAGGTCTGTCAAGAGTTATTGAGCACTGTTCTAAGGACTGAAGATGTAAAGATGAATAAGATATAGTCTTTGACCTTGATTCTCATGTAATAAACAAAATGTGAACAGATCATTTCAGGAAAAAAGGCAAGAATGAGAAATAGCCTGAATACTTATGGGTGCATAGAGGTCTTATTCTTTAAAAGCTCATGGGAATATTTAAGTTACAAATTTTAATATAGATCATTTGAATCCATAGAATAAAGAGCAACTAAGCTTTATGCCCTGGGCTTTCTTTCTATACTTACTTTGTTCCTCTGACATTTTTATGAACATAAATTCTATGAAGTCAAACATTGTACTATGTCATGTTGTGTGGTGGTAACACTAGATTTATCAACATCAGGCTGCATATTGTGAAAACCTAGGAAGCATGTCACAAGATCAGCAAGCTTGTGGAATAAGATTATCATCTAAGATAAAAGCCAAAGCCAAAAGGTTGCTCCCAGTGCAATAAGAGCTTCAAAAATGTAAAAGAGGGGTGCCTGGCTGGCTCAGTTGGTAAAACATGTGACTCGTGATCTTGGGGGTCATGAGTTCAAGCCACACATTGGCCATAGAGGTTACTTTAAAGATAAGTTAATTAATTAAACCTTAAAAAATGCAAAAGGAAGAACTTGTGCAATAGTCCGGGGTTAAAACCAAATAGGAGCTAAAAATCACACACACACACACACACACACACACACACACACAATACAGGAACTATAGATTTATACAGAAGGAAGTTTATTTCTTGAACTGAGATAGTCCAATCCCTCTCACTTCCTAAATAGAGAGAGCTGTCTTATACAGGCAGCTGAAAGTACTCTTCAGCCTACAGTTTTCAAAATTCCCTTATTTTCAAAAAGTGTGATAAAATATACATAACATAAAGTTTACCATTTTAACCATTTTTAAAGAGTATAATTTGGTGACATTAAGTACATTCCTGATGTCTTGCAACAATTACCACTAACCGTTTTTAGAACTTTTTCTTTATCTCAAACAGAAAGTCTGTGTCCATTAAATAATAATTCCCTATTCTTCTCTTCCTTTAGTCCCTAGTTACTTCTATTCTACTTTGTCTCTATGAATCTGTCTGTTCTTTTTTTAAGTTTATTTTATTTTAAAATTTAAAGTAAAATGTTTATTGAATTTTATTTTTAAAACTTTAAAAATTTGAATTTAAAATTTAAAACAAAAATTTATTAAGTTTTATTTTTGAGAGAGAGAAAGGGAGAGGCAGAAAGAAAGTCCCAAGGAGACTCTACACAGGGCTCAAACTCACAAACAGCGAGATCATAACCCGACCTGAAATCAAGAGTCAGGACGCTTAACTGACTGAGCTGCCCAGGTGTCCTTAATTTTGTCTATTCTAAATACTTAACATAATGGAATCATTTTTGTTTTGACTTATTTCACTTGGTGTAGTATTTTTTTATATTCATTCTTGTTGTAGCAGGGATTAGTATTTCATTCTTTTTTAAGGCTAGTAAAATTCCATTGTATGTGTATAAACCACTTTTTTTAAAAACCACATTCATTTGGGGGCATCTGGGTGGCTGAGTCTGTTAAGCATCCCACTCTTGATTTCAGCTCAGGTCATGATCTCACAGTTCATGATATTGAGACCCACATTGGGCTCCATGCTAATAGCAGAGAGCCTGCTTGGAATTCTCTGTCTCTCCCTCACTCTGTCCCTCCCTTTCTCACATATGCTTATACTCTTTCTCTCAAAATAAATAAAATAAACTTTAAAATAAAGACGCTGTTCTGTTTTTTTAAAAAAATGAACATCCATTTATTGACAGACGATTTGGTTGTTTCCCCCTTTGGGCTATTGTGAAGAATGCTACTGCTGTGAACACTGGTGTACAAATATGTTGAGTCCTTGATTTCATTTTTGGGGGGAATGCACTCAGAAGTGGAACAGCTGAATTAAATGGCAACTATGTTTAATCTGGGGGAGAACCACCAAAGTGTTTTCCACCACAACTGCACCACTCTACATTCCCATCAGGAATGCATGAGAGTTCCAATTTCTCCACATCCTCACTATCACTTGTTATTTCTCTTTCTGTATATTTGTCCATTTATTAATTACAGCCATTCCAATGAACATAAAGTGGTAGCTCATTATGGTTTTGATTTGCATTTCCCTAATGACTAACATTACCGAGCATCTTTTCATGTGCTTTTGTCCATTTGTATATCTTCCTTGGAGAAATGTCTATTCAAGTTTCTTGCCTATTTTTGAATTGGGTTGTTTGTTTTTGTTGTTGAGGTATAGGAATTCTGTCTGTATTCTGAGTCCCCATCCCTACCAGTTATATGATTTGCAAATATTTTTCTTATCCTATAGGTTGTCTTCTCACTCTCTTCATAGTGTCCTTTGAGGCACAAATGTTTTAATTTGGATGAAGTCCAACTGATCTTCTGTCATTGCCTGTACTTTTGGTGTCATATCCAAGAAATCATTGTCAGCCTACTTTTTAAAGAAAGAAAACAATAAGTAGAAACTACAATGATGTCCAATTAGCTTTTGCAATATTATTTATTATTTTTATCTTTCACTTTACTAAGTAAAATTTTAAAAATTACATGGAGAAAAATCACTAATACTCAGCTAAATGTATTTTTGTTATTGCATATACAATTGTTATTAAAACTATCAAAACCGCTAATAAAAATATACCTAAACTTGTCACTGTGCTATTCCAAATAAAAAAGACAAACTCTTTCTTCCCATTGCAAATTTGAAAAATAATACTTTTATGATATTCATGAAATCCTGTAGTGCCTGGTTTGTTTGTAGTGATACATGAAAATGACTGATTTTATTACTGATGGGTAAAGTTAGCAAATATCTTGTCTTTCTTCTCAAATCTCAGAGTAATTTAAAGGTTAATTGTGCATCACCAACACAGAGTATTTATAGTGGAGAGTTGCTTTCTTTATATTGCTATTGATCTAAATCCACATGAAGAAAAAAGGCATTAATTTGAGGGTAAAGAGGTGTCAGAAATGATTTACAGATTTCATGGAGTGTCAGGAAATGGACATCACTATTAGTAGCTTTTATGAATACTAAGGATGAAATGCTGAAGGAACTAGGCTACAAAATAATCATTTCACAGAAGCAAATATTGACATAAAACAATGTCTTGTTCTTAAATGAATTGAGGAGATGAATCATGGAGATTATTCAGTATCACCAATATGAGTACCATAGTCTAACCAAAGCTGTCTTCCAAGGGTATTAAAGCCTCCTTTTGTGCTCTAAAAGAACTCTAAATTCCTGAAGGAAGAACCTGAAATAAGCTGGACTCACCCTCATAAACAGAATGCAAAAGTCACCCATCTGTTAAAGATGAATGACCTTCGTATTTACATACCCAAAAGTACCTGCTTAGAAAGCCATCTGGATAGTGTTACACTGTTCATGTTTGCCAGAACTTGTATTAAGAGGGCTAGAAGCCAGCAATAAAAACAAATCAGTTCAACTAGGAGATGTGGGGAAAAGGCTATAGATGTGTATGTTTTTACCAACAAAATTAAAGCACATAAAAAGAATGAATATTTCAACATGAAAGAAAATTTTGCCTGTACTGCTGTTAGTCATCATTAGAAGTAAATATCTGATGCAACAATAGACATAGATAATCATGTTGAAATGTGGGATTTGGATGACAGGGAAAGCAGGGGCATCTTGTATATAATTTTTAAACCCACCAATTTCAGGGGTACCTGGCTGCATCAGTTGGAAGAGTGCATGACTCTTGATCTCCGGGTGGTGAGTTCTAGATCCATGTTGGTGTAGAGATGACTAAAACAAACAAATAAAGAAAAAACCTTGAGAAAAACACATCAATTTCAGTTTGTATACATAGTTGGATAACACCAAAGAAAATACTTTTTGGAGTTCCCTCTCTGATCCTCAAATGCATGTGTGAAATGTATGTGAGTAAAGAAAATAGGCTAAAACCAAATACGTAGGAATCTTTATTATTTCTTTCTGCAACGTTACTGACTGTTGCTCCTTAGATGAAGAGCAAACTATTTTCTTTAACATTTTATTTCTCCAAAAATATCTCCCTCATTCTCTATCAACTCATAGGAGCCGAGGTCACCTCATTCCAGCCTATTGCTGTCTTCTTCAGATATATCCAAGAATTCACCAAGTAATATGTACATGTTTCTTGAAAGCCCCAACTTGCAGGCATTTTTCTTTTACAGTGTTTGTAATTGTAATAGAATACACTATTGGAAGAATATTTTTTCCAGGTTCCTCAGCATGGTTGTGGATTTTATTTTATTCAAAATGACATCTAGTCCCAGTCATCATCTGAATTGCGGCAGGGCAGAGCAGGAGATAGACAATATACAAGGATGGTGATTATTCATAACTGTTAAGAAACAGAATAAGGAAATACTTCTTCCACTACTCAAAACAGGACACTTCACTAACTGAAAATGATTTTATATTTTGAAGTTGTTTCTTCTACATAAACATGATTTTCTGGTGGCTCATCAAATTTCAGTTTCTATAGTATTTCCAAAATTCAGGTAGATAGCAGGGTACTAGCTTTCGACTTTCAAAACAAAACAAAACAAAACAAAAAGGTAACAGATATAAAGGAAATAAAATGATAGCTTAAATAAAAACGATAACATACTATTTGGAGAGAAAATTCTCCATGAGAGATCCTTATATACGATACAAAAAATATAAAAATACTGTCAAATACCACACACAAAAAGTTCAGTGCAGTTAAGTACAACATTTCACATGTTGTTCCATTTTTTCTGACCTGTATTATCCCTAGACCTGGAAAATAGCAGTGATATCAACTTTATATCTGACTCTTTGGGGGGTTAAGCTATACCAAGGAGGTTATCAAAGGGTTGGAACAAATTACTTTAACATTGCCATTATCTGAGGGACCAGGACAAGTGTTAATCTCTTGCACTGATGACTACTACTAAGCTGTGCAGGCATCAAATAACCGCATAATAATGTAAAAAGCCTTCTTGACTCAAAGGCATATTTATTCTGGAAGCATTTGCATTTATTTGGTTGAAGGGAGAGGGTTTGGTTGTTGACCAAGTTGAGGTCACAGGGTAAGATTAGGTATTTGGAAGAAATGAAATGCACGTCTTGTTTTCATTATCGAAAATGTACAAAAAAACAAGGTTTAAAAAGACATGAAGACCAGAAAACAGCTTGACTCCAAGCCTTACCACCTATATGTTTTCCCTTACCATTCATTTTCAAGACAAAAATCTTGGGACTATTTTAGGAAGTGTAATCATGCTTTATTCAAGTATAATCTTGTTGTCTTTACCTTCTGGACAGAGGGGTGGTTGAGCCAGAATGTGAGCTAAGGGTTTCTTTCCTGAGTCTTTGGAAATCATCCAAATTGGTCTGTCAGCTGCCAGTTTGTGGGCCTTTATCTAATGATGTAATGGTCACAGCTGATTCTCGTGTCACACGTGAAATCTATGATAAGCTGGAAAATCATTTAGTGTCTCGGGAAACTGATTAAATTTACAAAGGCATTCATCATTGCCTTGACATTGACTTACATTTTAGTGTTTAGCATGATACATTGTTTATCAGTTAAAAATAAAAATTGACAATGCTGGTGCTAATCTAGTAAAGTTCTTTGGTGCATATTATACTCTATGTTTTTTTAAAGTTTATTTATTTTGACAGAGAGAGATAGTGCACACAAGTGGAGGAGGAGCAGAGAGAGTAGAGAGAGAATCCCAAGCAGGCTCCATACTGTTAGCTCAGAGCCTGACATAGGGCTCAATCTCACAAACCATGAGATCATGACTTGAGCTGAAACCAAGAGTCAGATGCTTCACCAACTGAGCCACCCAAGCACCCCTCTACGAAGCAGTTTCAAAGATAGATATTTATTAATGGTCTTGATCATGATTTAGACAGAAATACTTTTTAGGATTCTCACTACAAAAAAATAAAATTATTTCTTTCAAAAGACCAATTAGTTGTCGGGGATCTAAAAAGATGTTTTATTCTTCATTCAACATTGAATATTTTATTGTTATCTGCCTTGCAAAGAGAGTGTCTTGGAAGTTTTAGCTTTAGTATTTAGTATTTGTGTACAAAAGCAATGTCCTCTATGTGTCAAATACGGATGTTATTATTTTGAAGATATGTTTTAATATAAAGAAAAAATGTCATCAGAAAACATAGTATATCAAAATAAAAGGCATCTACTATCAAGTGCTCACTATTTTCATCAATTCAATATATTTTTTGAATCTCTACCAAATTCCAGACACTCTTCTAGGTGTTGGAATTTACAAACAGTGAAAAACAAAAGGAAGAAAAAGAGCCAAAATCCCTTCCCTTGTTGATGAGACAATGCTAAGAACGATAAATAAAATATACAGTATGTTAGTGATAAATGATCAAGAAAAGCAGAGGCAAGAGGGTGAGGAAAGTGCTTATGTGTGGATAACGATCCCAACAGTCAGTGGTGATCCAAACAGGATGTATGGAAGTCCTCACTGAAAAGGTGGAATTTGAGTAAGGACCTGGAGTAGGTAAGAGCACAAGGCTAATGATTTCTAGAGGGGAAGCCTTTCAGACAGCAGGATACTCCAAGGACAAATGTCCCGAGGAAGCACTGCACCTGGCATCAGCAGGTGGAACAGAGTGAGCTAGAAGAAGAGCCAGGGCAGAGGAGGTCAGAGAAGTCAGAGAGGCCAGATATTGCAAACCTTGTGCATCATCAGGAAACTACTGAAGGGTTTTGAGTAGAGGAGTAATATTACTTGACCTACATTTAACATGATTGTTCTATATGCTTTGTTGTGAGTAAATTGCTCCAGACAGAGTGGGGAACCAGTTAGATTATTGCACTAATTAATAATATTTTCTTAGGATATAAGATTTACACACATAAATTTGATAGAAAATAATGTAAAGAAGGATATAATTATGCTGCTACATAATCATCCTTTTAATCATCTTTAATGGATTTTCCAGCACTATCAAAGTTGTTTCATAAAAAAAAGTTGTTTTTTAAAAAAAAGTTGTTTCTTTAGCTAAGCTTACAACTTCTTTTTTTTTTTAATTTTTTTAATGTTTTATTTATTTCTAGGAGAGAGAGAGAGAGAGACAGCGTGAGCAGGGGAGGGTCAGAGAGAGAGGGAGTCACAGACTGAAACAGGCTCCAGGCTCTGAGCTGGCAGTCAGCACAGAGCCTGACGCGGGGCTCGAACCCACGAACCGCGAGATCATGACCTAAGTGAAAGTCGGACGCTTAACCGACTAAGCTACCCATGCGCCCCTAAGCTTACAACTTCTATTGGACTTCATTCTATAGCAACAAGGAAAAAAAAATAAGCCTCCTACTTCACAAAAAATGTTTATTCATTTATTACTTTAATAAAAATGTATAAAGCATCAATATGTTCCAGGCATAAAGATAGACACTAAAGCTATGAAGATGAACAACAAACAGCCTTTTTAAAAAAATTCTTACAGTCTCATGAGCAAAACAGAAATACAAAAAGATATACATAATACATTTAGAAGCACAATGCCAGAGACATGTCCAGGGCATTGCCGAAGCACAGAGGCAAGTGTATAGATAGTAAGGATATGTATCTTAGTCTTGGAGATCAGGAAGAAGTTTCTGAGTATTGTTCAGAGTAGACTTTACTCTCTTCAAACTCTGATCCTTACACTTTTAGACATTAATAAAGCCATACATCTAGGAAATAGTTTTCAGAGACTTGAGAGAATTGGATTATACTCTTAGATACCCAATATTCATTTCACAATGTTTTAAACATATGAACACTTCAAAATGTCTATTCATGTATATTCAATTTCATTTTTTTTCCTTCTTGTCCTCATGTGATTACTACCACTTATAAAAATGAAAAATTTTCACTGAAGTCTGTGTACATCCATTCATCAGTTTATCTCTGGAAATCATCCAAACTTGTCTTTATAATACCAGTTGGCTGCTTTCTCATGATGTTATAATTACAGCTGGTTCTTGTGTCACTTATAAAAATCAACTGGAACATCATGCAATATATTGGAGAAAAAAATGACATTTGCAACGTCACTTATTAGTAGAGGTGTATTGGTTCACCTCTACTAGGACTAACAGGAAACGCAGGACTAACATAATGTCTTTTTGTCTCTGTCAGAAAAATGCCATAGACATAATGAGTTTGATTTCAACATGGTATTTGACAGATACCCAATGTGAATCTGGTTTGGCAATTGTATACAACTGTGTTAATAAGAAAACATCAGTTTGGAGGGCAGTAGTTTTAATTCTATGCCACAAATTGTTGATTTTATTTTATTTGGCTTCTCCATTCTTATAAGTAATATTTATTTATTTTATTGTCAAGTTAGTTAACATACAGTGTCGTCTTGGCATCAAGAGTAGATTCCTGTGAATTATCACTTACATACAACACCAAGTGCTTATCCCAACAAGAGCCCTTTTTTGTGCCCATCACCCACTTCCCTCACCCCCAATATTCACCCCCATCAATCCTCAATTTGTTCTCTGTATTTAAGATTCACTTATGGTTTGCCTCCTTCTCTGTAACTTTTTTTCCCTTCCTTTCTTCTATGGTCTTCTGTTAAGTAATATTTAAAAAATTTCAAAATACCTGTCACATACACCAACTGTTCAGTAATCCACAAAGATATGAAAAACATTATCAAATTAAAAATGAAACAGGGGAACTGGGTGTCTTGTTTGGTTAAGTGTCTGACTTCGGCTCAGGTCATGATCTCTCAGTTTGTGGGTTTGAGTCCCACATGGGGCTCTGCTGACAGCTCAGAGCCTGGAGCCTGCTTCAGATTCTGTGTCTCCCTCTCTCTACCCTTCCCCAGCTTGCACTTTGTGTGTGTGTCTTTTTCTCTTTCAAAAATAAAATAAATGTTAAATTTTTTAAAAAAAAGATATAAAACTAGGAGCAAATCTTCTTTAAATTAAAGTATCAGTGACCAAAGTAATCTTGATAGGTTTGAACAATAAGGTAAATTCTGTAGAAATTAGTTGTAAACTTACATTTGAAATCAATGAAAAAAGGAGACGATAGGATTTCTAAGCTGAAACAGCTAGCTGTTCCTCCTTTAGCATTGCTGATTTCTCATAGAAATTCTTCAAAAAAGTCACAAGAAACAAAGTTGTAACATCATTGGGAACTAGGTATTCTAGTGAAGTTGTACCAGAATCCTGAAACACATTATCGGAAATGGCTATGAAGTTATTCAAAAGAGAGTTCCAGTTACTCCATGCTGAACCTCTTTCTCAGGAACATAAAGACATCAACATTAGATATTCATTTAACACATATTTACTTGACAGTCATGATGTTCTAAAAACAAGCTGAACTCTAGAGTTCAAAGGAGAGAAAGTACAGTTCTAATTGTCTAATTCAGAAGATTAAAAATGACAACCAGGAAATATTAAGAGTATATTTAAGGATAGTACATGACATGCACTGGAAGTCCTTAAAAAGGACAACTGAACCAAGCTTAGAAGAGTCAGAGGGATGATTCTGGGTATACATGATCTGAAACAAAATTAGGAGCTAGCCAGAAGGTGGTAGTGGTACTGCTGTGTGTGGTACAGTGAAGTATAATGAAATCAGATGAGAGGATGGGGAAAGTTGGTGAAGAAGTTTAAAGCTTGAGTGAGCAGCATGTTCAAAGGCTTGGAAAAAAGAAAAGGACTAGAAGTAGTTGGCAGAATTATCAGTAGGATTATGAGGATGGAATAGATATCACTGTGACAGAAATGAACAGTGAGGCTAGAGTAACAATCAGAGGCCAACTCTAAAGGTGTTTTATGCCATCCCAAGAAATTTGGACTTTAAATTTTATTTTGATATGAAGCCTTTAGAGAGTTTTAATCAGGCAATGACATAATGAGATTTGCATTTTATTTTATTTTATAAATATAATTTTTATTGTCAAATAAGCTTACAACACCCAGTGCGCATCTCAACAAGTGCCCTCGTCAATGCCCATTAGCTAAGAGTAGAGGATGGATTGGATTGGGAGCAGACTGGTGTGAGAGAGACTAGGTAGGATGGTATGGAAATTCATGCTAGCAGTAATAGTGGCCTGAACTAAGGTAACTGATAGAGAAATGAAAAGCAACAAAATACTGTAAAACCTTGGTCTGTGAGCATAATTTGATCTGGAAACAAGCTTGTAACCTAAAGTACTTGTATATCAAAGTGAATTTCAAGAACCATTGTCTCAGTTGTGATCATGTGAAATTTGGCATCATGTACTACTCATATTGCAATACATCACTTGTTCATCAAGTTAAAATTTATTAGAAATGGTTACTCATCTTGCGGAACAATCACAGACCAAGTTAATAGCAATCCAAGTTGTTACTGTATATTAAAGAGCTATTACATAGAAATGACAATATTCAGAGAAAACACATTAAAAAGAAAATAATTAGATCTTGGTTATCAGTTGGATATAGAATCTCAGGAAGGATTTGCTAAAATGGTATCAGGACTTTTGATGTAGACAGATGAATAGACTACATCAACCTTTCAAATAAGGAAAAGTGTATTTGGAGAATGAAGGGGAGGAATCACAAATTAAGTTTCATATATTTTCAGCGTGAAATTCCTGAAGACAAGTAGAGACCTCCTGTAGTAAATTGTAATTCTGGGTCTGGAATGAAGAAATGGTGTGGGGAGAAAATTAAATCTATCGAAATGGATGAAATCATCCAGACTGAGCTGAAAAAGTGATGAAAGAATGGCTGAAAGTAACATCTTGGAAAACATTTTAGGATAAAACAGGATAATAAGCTTACATTGACACTGAATTAGAGTAGGCAGAGAGGTGAACATAAGTCACATTATGACAGAAAAGAAACCAAAGATCTCAAAGAATGACTAGTATAAAGCAATAATTTATGATGAATGATTTAATATTTGGGAAACACAATAATAATAATAAACACAAGAATAATGCCTGACCCATGGTGATTCTCTATAAAACACATTGAATGCTGCTGAAAAATTAAGTATTTGTAACTAAAATGTCCCTCACCACCACCAACCTGGCAATACAAATAGAGACATCTTAGCAATGATACCATGTTTCCTCCTCTTATAGGCATCTGGAAATACTTCTTGGGAATATAGGTTTTAGAATGTCCCTCTCAAGTACTTTAAGCTTCCCTAACTTTGAGGCGTATTCCCTTATCAGTCACTCCTACTTTGGCTTCTTCTTATCAAGGATTTCTACATAGGCAGGTACTTCACTATCACCACTCTTAAGTAGGACAGCTGTGTGAATCCAGTACTCATGTCCAAATGGTTCCAGGTGCACTAGTCCTTGAAATGGTAAAGTATGATTTGAACTCATGGAGAAAGATGGCTGGTACTTAGCTAGAAGGAGGAAGCTGATGTTAAGTTCATAACATCAGTGAATAAAAGCAGATGACTAGAAGCTGGCAAGAAATGGTGATGAGGAATACAGAATTGCAAAGATGGAGAGCAAGAATATCAGTGATAGTGGGTTTGGCATATGGGAGAAGGCAATTTATCTGGAAGCCATACTGTGAATGAAGAAGAGGATAAAATTACCTCCACTCCCAACTCCAAGGTGTGTAGAGCATGCAAGAATCATCATCAGTGGAAAGGATGCCTTCAGGTATGAGCCAGATTTTAATCAAGATAGAAGGAAAATATGCTAAAAGAGATAGCATGCAAGGGAATTCACTTACTATAGAAAAACACAAAAAAGGGGTTGCAGGGAAATAAAAAGTGAGAGGATGGACTAGGGATAAGAAGAGAACTCTGTGAGGGCACCTGAGTGGCTCAGTTTGTAGAGCATGCAGTTTTTTATCTTGGGTTGTGAGTTCTAGATGCATGTTGGGTGTAGAAATTACCTAAGAAATAAATAAAAATACTCGAAACTTCATAAAATAAATACAGAGCATTTGGTGTTGAAACTAAGAGAAGGAGGGCACCTAGGGAAGTCCACCCAGGAGGAAAGTAGGCCAGCCTCTTAATAGTTAGTAGTGGCATTTTGCACCCAAGGGAGATAATGACAAAATGGGCAATCACAACCTCTCCCTTCCTCAAATTATATTTTCTGAGATTGGTAGACATTTTACAACCTCTTTGGACCTCCCAGGTTGTAAGGCTAGGATTGCTTCCCTTGTCCATCTGTGGTTACAATTGGGCAAGTTAGTACCAAGAGGCTCCTAATGGATCACATCAAGGTCAGACATGTTACTTTTGCAGAGTGGTCCATTTTCTCTTGTGGGTCAGCATCATTACTCTTGCCAAGTTGGTGACCATCTCAAGTAAAATTAGTTACTTTTGCAGTTTCCATCATAGAGTGTGTTCCCTGCTTACTCAGGGATTCAACTACAGAGAATGGGAACAAGTTTTAACCTATTTTGTTCAATTTTATTTTCAACTTTTTTGGCACTTTTTTAGAGCAGAGTTTTTCATCAACATTATCCACATTTTGAGCTGGATAATTTTCTTTGTTGTGTTGATGGGTGGTCTTGTGCAATGTATGATGTTTAGCAGGATCCCTTACCTCTCCCAGAGCTGCTATGCCACATGCTTTGAGTCTAATGACCAAAATGGTTTCCAGATATAGCCAAACATCACCTGGGAAATGACACTGTTCCAGTTGAAAACCACTAGATGGTAAGCAAACCAGTCCTAGTCAACTGAGCATTAAAGTCATGTTTTTTTCAATAGGCTTACTAGAGGTTCATGCAAATGTCACTCTAGTCACTTGCTCTGGTTAATCAGATTCTTAGTGAGGTATGCAAATTAAATGTTCTCTTTTACACCCTCCGATCCTTTGTCCCCCCTGCATTAAGACAAGGAAGCTGATGCTAAGACTTTGCTCCAAACAAAACTTGAGTGGTTGATTCTATTCAAGTACTGCATCTGGATTTACAAGGCCTTTTACATCTAGATACATTTAGGCTTTTGTTCAATCAATATATTGAGTACAGTATAAGAAACCTGTCTTCCACTGAATCATTTTATAAGATTTACATTCATTTTTGTATTTCAGTTACCATAGGAGAAGTGAGACAAATTTAAGCATACAAAGGGGAGGGGATTATAAAATATGCTTCCTTATTCCCTGGCTTCTGACCCTATGTAAACCATTCATGGAATAATGGAAGGGAAAGGTAGGCTCCGAAAGCCACAAAGCCTCACTTGCCTGGCAATCCTGATTCTTTCAGGGCTTTCTTCTACCCGCTGCTGATTTGCTCCACCCCTTGTCAGTCTGTAGATCTTACCTGATGATTCCCTGACAACTCAGTACTAGGACTCCATTGTTAGAATAAAGGGAGAAAAGTGCTCATCTCCAATGCTTGGAAATTCAAACCTCTATCATATGGTAAAACCATTTCCACTGGGGCAATTTTGTCTCCTAAAAGTTAACATTTTACCCCTGTGTAAATTTTCTTAATTATGAGCTGCACACTGATTTGTTCATATGAATGAATACAAATAAAGCATTTATTTGTTAGAATAAAGACTTAGATGATTCAGCTTTCAAATTTATCTCAAATGTCAAATAGTCACATTAATTATAGGTGAAAACAAAAGGTGTTCATTTTATTACCAACAGCTTTATATGTATATCATCCTACATCAGATTGATTCTAAAAATTAAATCCCTCAATTTAAAAAAAAAAAGTGAAATTGAATGCTTTTCACAAATAGGAAATATGGTACAAAGATTTAGAGAATAAACTTTGAAAGTATATCTGTTTTCAGTTCCATTTATTAGCTGTGGGACTTGAGCAAGTAATTTAAATTGTTTTCTCAGCTATACGATGGAAATAACATATGTGCTTCCATAGTTTATGTTCTGATTAAATAAAACAATGCATATAAATTGCTAACCATAGTGCTTATCAAACAGTAAGCACTCAGTATTAGCTATTTTTTTATTATGTAAAAATTAGTTACATAAGTCTATATGGGACAGAAATAAAAACTGAGTGCTGGATACTTGAAAAATATATATGATAAGTGTATTTTGCTTTTTACTGACCTCAGTTTCTAAGGTGGGGAATTTTTGATGGTGAAACAAAGGCTATAGGTTCAGAGGTGGGAGAATAAACCTCATATTGAAGTCTGGGGTTATTATTTATACTTTTGGTTGAGGTGGCCTCTGCCTTAATGTAGACCTGGCTCTGTTTAAAGTTTGAAGTGAGATATATCTTTCTTCAGTTTTCTTAAATATAATCCTTAGCTAAACTATTGAATAGACGAAAAGGATGGTGATGAAATTACTTTATGTAAAAGCAAGTGTTTCATAGTTATATGTACTGTACAGATAATTTACAATAAATTCAGAAATACAGAAATAAAGCAATAATAATATTGACTTAATATAATCTGTACTGGAAGGTAAAATTAATTTCACTTAGAAGAGATGTGAGAAAGATAGAATTAATGTAGTGACCTTCAGTGAACTTCAAATGAACCATAAATCAATATTACATAGAAAAATGGAAAGGTCTGGTGGGACCAATGTATTTTTCCCAAACAATAGCCAATTCATAAAAATATGAAACATGCATAAATATAAAAATTTATATTTAATATGTCATATTCTGTATTTTAAGGTCTCCAAATTTAGGTTTTCAAATATGATTCCTTATCTTTACTAACTACCTTGATTTATTCAATTATACCTGTTCGGTAGTTCTTTTTTTTTAAATTTTAATGTTTATTTATCTTTAAGAAAAAAAGTGAGATCGAGGGGGGAAGAAGCAGAGAGGGAAGGAGACGCAGAACCCAAAGTAGGCTCCAGGCTCTGAGCTGTCAGCACACAGCTAGATGTGGGGCTTGAACTCACAGACCCAAAATCATGACCTGAGCCAAAGTCTGATGCTTAACTGACTGAGCCACCCAGGTGCCCCACTGTTTGGTAGTTCTAAAAGCTATATTCATAGACTAAAATTTAAAGGAGGAAGAGAACATCATTGTGATAGTTGATAAGAGATCATAAAAATGTAGAAATAAATCTTGTCTTTCATATTTTCATGGATGTTACCCTTGGCAATTCTCAATATTGATTTCTGATCTTGATATGTGTCCCAAATTTTTAATAAAGGCAGAGACTTGGGAATGGTTTTAATTTAGTAATAAGGGCTGACTAGATCCACACTAGATTGGAATCTTTAAGAGAGGAGCAGCCCCAACTTTTCAATTCCATTAAAGAATCTGAAGTGAGGAAGTTAACATCTCTCTTTATGGTGGTGTAATTCTGGAGACCAGAGGGCAAATATTGGGAATTATACATTGAATTGGAACATTGATGCCTAAGTTGTGGCAAGATACTGTTAGGTACTGAAATTTGACAGATAAAGAGTCATATGTGGAGGATCACAAGAGCTCAGAATAAAAGAGTGGAGAGGACTGTTGAGGTGGTATGGTTTGCCTCCTGAGATGAAGTATTGATGCCAAAGTGGCTTTCTTGCCACTTACCACAAAGGCCATAAGTATGTCAGATCATAAAGAAGCCAGACTGGAAAAGAGATGAAACAATATTTCTCACTCAGAAACAAACAAACAAACAAACAAACTACATTTTATGAAAGGTCATTTATTCAACTTCTCAAACTATGCATTTTTTTCAGTCATCTATTCAGTTTTATTCATTAATTCACCAAATGCATCATGCTTCCACTAGGTCCATGTAATAGATCCTTTGACTGCTTCAAATGGCTTAACCCTACATAAAGCATCAGTTGATTCAATAGTTAGCATCACAGATCAACTCTTTCCTCTAGGTTTTCCCAAAGGTTTTACAATTCCTATAGTGCCAGCAAGGGAATAATATTTGCTGGAAACTCCCAGCATTTTCCTAAGGGATTTTGACTTCTTAGTATGATTTAAGAGCATATTGTTGTAGATTCTCTGATTTCCAGTATTCATCTGAAAGAGTTCAGGAGTACCTTTAGTGAACAGATAAGATTCTTCACAAATCTAGATTACTTTGTTTTCCAGAGGTGTTAAGTCGGAGTTCTCATTAGAAGGAAAGTTAGGTTAGGGCATAATGTAAGACCAACAGAGGACCAGAAACAGTGGGATTAACATCAAGGCTAGTCTGTGAATTTCCTACCAGGAAATATATCAATGAATAACAGTAAGGGAAGTACTATGTGTTCTAGGAACTGTTTGGTTATAAGACCTCTAGAAAATAACGAGCTGCAAGTTCTCTTGTTCCTTTGATTACGATCACTATTTGCAATGTGCTCAGCTCAGGTAAATGATAAATTGTTTTTGTTGTTGTTGTTTGAGGGTAGTTCTTATTCCCTTACAATTTCGCTCTCCTTCACTATTTATGTTTATAACCATTTAGAGAAAAGCAAGAGAGAATAAAAAGGAATTAAGAATAGCAAAGTGGGGGTCCTGTGATGTATTACAGGGCCTTGTAAAATGAGATGTCTTGATGGTGATTGAGAGAGAGAGACAGAGATGGGATACCTGAGTGGCTCAGTTGGTTAAGCGTCTGACTTCGGCTCAGGTCAGATCTCACAGTTTGTGGGCTTGAGCCCCACATCAGGCTCTGTACTGACAGCTCAGAGTCTGGATCCTGTTTCAGATTCTGTCTCCCTCTCTCTCTGCCTGTCCCCCACTCATCCTCTGTCTCTCTCTGTCTCAAAAATAAATAAACTATAAAAAAAAAGTTTAAAAAAGAGAGAGAGATGGAGAGGGGGAGAGAAAGAGAGAGCGAGAAGAAGGCAGGGAGAGAGAGAATGTCAAGAAGACCAAGAAAACAAAGAAAGGTTGGGTGATAGTGAATGGGCTTGGCAGTTAGGGATGGGGAAGCCGACTGAGTTCTGAGAAGCACTTTTATCTGCTTTGAATTCTCAAATTTTTCCATTCAATGTGCACAGCCTTTCAGTTTTGCAAAATTTGTCAAGTTTGACAAATATTCCATATAAGGAAGGGTAGATACAATATTCAAGGTCACTTTTCCCCTGCTCTATTCTGACTGCTGAAATAAGTTAGAATGCTGATAATAGAATAGAGCAGTTTCTAGGATTGACTGAAGGTCTACAATTAGCATACTTTCTAACAAAGCCCTCGTTTTCTGATGTTCAGACCAGTGACAAAGAGGTTATCTTTAAATTTATCCATTTCTAACTTAAAGGAAGACTGCCATTGAATGGAAAAGCAGGTTTTCTTTTTTTAAAATATATATTTAGATTACTTCCCCATTTAATATGTATGCTCTGCATACATCTTTCATAAATGGAAACACTACAGAACCAAAAACCTTCATAAAAAAAGTATTCATAATACCATGAACACTCATTAAGCTATAAAAAACTAGAAAAAGTATTTTTGGTTTATCATTAATAAATTCTTCATAATGAACTCTTAGTTGCTAACAGTCACATTATGTATATCATTGGCCTTTGCATTTTTGTCAAACTCTGATAAATATTATCAATTGACAATGCTAAGAACCAATCTCTGCTTCATCTTGGATGATTTCCCTTTCAGTGTCCTTACCTTACCTAACTTAACCTTACTTGAGTCCCATCCAGGTTTAGCAGGGAAGGGAGATACATCTTCTGATTTGAATTTGCTTCTACAGATTTCTTAACCTCTTCCAACTTCATTGTTTTCATTTATGAAACTTGGGCAAAAATGTCTCTTACACCTTGCTGGTACAAGGATTTAATGGATTAACATATGCTAGCTTCTTTTCTGAGTTAAACATCCTGTTTTAACGAAAAGAAACTCCATCTACTGCTTCTCAACAGTATCTTTCCATGAAGCTTAGGAAAAGGAGGTAAAAAACTTCTGGAAAAAATGATTCATTTTCCTCTAGAATATTGATGCTAGATTACAAATTCTGTATAGCAAACTCCAACTGACCTAAAACAGAAAAAAATACTTCAATATACAATTGAAGAAAGAAATGCAGAAAGATATTTATAGAAACTATTAATATTACTATCGTTATTAATATCTGTAATTCTCTTCCACTGAAGCCAAAAAGTGACTGAAATGTAAATAATGGGCTCTTCCTCCACATCCCCCACATACACACATGCATCTTCACAGGGTGACCTCAACCTCAGCGTTTGCACATGCCTTTACAGGGGCAGAAAAATTTGACTTCTTTTCTTCTAGCTTCTTTGGCTGGTCTAATACTTAAAATGATATTTAGTCAGGTTAACATAAGAAAAAAAAATTTAGTAACTTTTATTTATTTATTTATTTATTTATTTAATTTATTTATTTTTATACAAATAGTTTATTGTCAAGTTGGTTTCCATATAACACCCAGTGCTCATCCCCAGAAGTGCCCTCCTCTATGCCCATCTCCCCCCTCCCCTCCACATCCGTCAGTCCTCAGTTTGTTTCTCAGTATTCAAGAGTCTCTCATGGTTTGCCTCTCTCCCTTTCTCCCACCATTTTCCCCCTTTTTCTCCCCCATGGTCCTCAGTTAAAAAAATATGGAACGCATCACGAATTGCATGTCATCCTTGCGCAGGGGCCATGCTAATTTTCTCTGTATCGTTCCAATTTTAGCATATGTGCTGCCAAAGCGAGCACTAGTAACTTCTTATATAAGGGAAAACCCTAGCACTGAGTGACTCCACAAAATGGCAAAGCCATCACCTTAAATATTATCTTCATCTAAAGACAAAAAATAATGTTAGGCGTGGGGAGTCAGTTATGGGAGTTTGCAAGGAAAAGCACAATAAATAAGGATAATATTGTTATGCAGATTTATGTCCCTGCCGTCTTTGTTGATGAGTGTTTCTAGAGATTTATTTGGAAATCCCTTCTTCCCGGTGCAGTATTAGAGACATGCATATACATGGAGATTTCGCTTATCAAAAGGGTAACTTTTACTCATCAATGTCTGCCATTTCTTAAAAATGACCAGCTTGAAGTAATCAATATGCCAAAGAAACATATTTTGAGGTGGCAAATGTTGCTCCCTTTCAGTTCCTCCTTTGGAATTTCAAATAAGAAGTTTCATAACCCAGAAACTAAGTTGACAGATTGCTCCATCTCTCACTGAAGCAGTCTCAGTCTTGAGAAATTGGTCAGTTCAGTTTAACAGTTGTGTCTCATTTTGAAAAGCCGACCCAAAGTCAGGCTATATTGTGAAAGCAAGGCATCGGGATTTAATAAGAGGCATTTCTATAGGCACAAAAGGAAAAACAAAAGTTAATATTTGGAGCAAATGATAAACTGAGTGTCTGAGTCCTGAGAACTGCCAGTTGAGAATTCTAGATGTCAGCTTCAAAGCATCTTCAGATGGAGTGAGATCAGGGAGTGGCAGTCTGACAGATCTTTCTGGTTTGCAGTTCAAATGTCTATGATGATGCCGTGGAGCCTACCAGTCCACTTTCTCAGTGGCTCCTACAGCAAAAGATTGCCTAACCATGAGCTACTCTGGTGACTTATCAAGTCCTCTAACTTTAGTTTGCAGGGCTTCATGAAATAACAGTTTTATTTCTCAGTGAATCCAAGTCTCAAGAGGGGAAAAAAACAAGTGTGCAGATTTGTAGGCATATAAGGAAACTAGAAGAACTTACAATCCAGTCCAGTTTACAGATAAAGAACAAAACCTCGAAAACAATTAACATGAATAGAAATAACAGGACGAGAATCTGGTATCTGCATAAGTATTATAGTTTCTACTGAAGCATGATTTTTCTCTATATAGTTATCCCCAATTTTACTAAAAAAATTATAAATAAAACTTATTTTTTGCAAAATTAGTCTAGTCTCAATAAATTTGGCCTAAAAATAGATAGATAGATAGATAGATAGATAGATAGATAGATAGATAGGCAGACAGACAGACAGACAGATTTGGCCTGATTATTTACAAAGGTATAGCAAGAATAGTGATTAATCATATAGGCTTTTAAAAATCTGCTTTACTGAAACATTTTTTAATGTTTATTTTAATTTTTGAGAGAGAGAGAGAGCATGAAGGTAAGGGAGGGGCAGAGAGAGTAGGGGACAGAGAATCTAAAGCAGGCTCCACACTGACAGCAGCGAGCCCAATGTGGGGCTCAAACTCAAGAAATGGGAAATCACACCCGAGTTGAAATTGGACACTCAACAAACTGAGCCACCCAGGAATGCCTGAAACTTTTCATTAAAAACTTCAGATAGGATTTTTAAAAGTCTAGAAAACCAAGCCAAGATCTTGCTATCCAACCAGCCTGAAATACTTATAGTTTGTAGTGACTTCCTCTTTTCTCAAAGTCTCCAAAATATCCTAAGGTTCCTATACCTGCCAGAAAGTGACATTCCTTATTCACCCCATAAGGCTTCTAGGAACCCCATAAGTAAGGTGCCTGGTTGTGTTTCCAAGGGGCTTTATTGGCTCCATTAAGTCAATCTTAGGCCCTTAAAGTTGTCTAGCATATCTGATTTTATACACATTCTCAAATCTGACACTTCAGTCAAAGCTTTGATAATACAACCAATTTGTGTCCTATTACAAGAACAGATTTTTGTTGAACTTATGAAAATAAGTATATTGCCATGGAAATAAGAATAGTCATTGATATTTTCTGAATTCTGGGAGAACCACATACGGATAAAAAGATATATGTTTCATCTTTGTTCAAGGAGGTATAATTTACCAAATGGCTCTAAGTCATAGGTAGCTTAAGAGAAAAGAGAAAAAGATTAGCTTTAATCTGGAAGAATAAAATATTTTTTAAAAATCAGCAACGTTTCAATATATAATTGGCAAATATCTTCTCCCATTCTGTTGGTTGTCTTTTAGTTTTGTTGATTATTTCCTTTGCTGTGCAGAAGCTTTTTATCTCAATGAGGTCTCAATAGTTCATTTTTGCTTTTATTTCCCTTGCCTTCAGAGACATGTTGAGTAAAATGTTGCTGTGGCTGAGGTCAAAGAGGTTGTTACCTGTTTTCTCCTCTAGAGTTTGGACTGCTTCCTGTCTCACATTTGGGTCTCATCCATTTTGAGTATATTTTTGTGTATGCTATTAAGAAAGTGATACGGTTTCATTCTTCTGCATGTTGCTGTCCAGTTCTCCTAGCGCTATTTGCTAAAGAGACTGTCTTTTTTTTCCATTTGATACTCTCCTGCTTTGTCAAAGATTAGTTGGCCATACATTTGTGGGTCCACTTCTGGGTTCTCTGTTCTATTCCATTGGTCTATGTGTCTATTTTTGTGCCAGTACCATACTGTCTTGATTACAGCTTTGTAGTTCAGGCTAAAGTCCGGGATTGTGATACCTCCAGCTTTAGCTTTATTTTTCAACATTACTTTGGCTATTCAGAGTCTTTTGTGGTTCCATACAAATTTTAGGATTGTTTGTTCTAGCTCTGAGAAGAAACCTGGTTCTATTCTTCAAGTTGTAAATCAAGAGTTGTTACTTATTGGGGTGCCTGGGTGGCTCAGTCGGTTAAAGCATCTAACTTCAGCTCAGGTCATGATCTTGTGGTTTGTGAGTTGAGCTCTGTGCTGACAGCTCAGAGCCTGGAGCCTGCTTCTGATTCTGTGCTTCCCTCTCTCTCTGCCCCTCCCCCACCCTCATAAATAATCATTAAAAAAAAGTTGTTACTTATTTTGTCTGCATTCTTCCAAGCTACCTTCAAAGAATTAGGTAGCCTTTTCCCATTCAACATTTAGAGATTGATTTGCCCACTTAACCACACGATTTTAAATTTGTCTTTTTATATCAGGGAGGAATTTTCCAAATCAGATAGAAACCAAAAGATTTCTATGGTCTGCCATGTAAGGGACATAAATTCTTTGGTGGGGGTCTAGGATGTATCAGCAAAGGACATTGCATAGGAAGGTCTGAAACTAGCAAATCCTGATACGGTGTCCAGGAAAATGAGCCTTATTGTCTATTCCAGTACTTCTGCTAAATGTACTTCCTGGCTTTTAGCATTTGCATGAATAATCTGTATATCCTGGGCCTAGAGATTAGGTTGGAGTACTCTCTGTAAATCCTGTAGGAAAAGGCAGCTAAAACATGTAGATGGAGCTAGATTTTGAGAAAGGGAATTTATTCTTGACTGTGGAAATTAATTTTTGTTCTAACTTCTGTCCTTTCATATTAAGTCAGCCTCTAAGGTTAACCATTATAGGTCTCTGTATCCACTTTTGAAGTTGGTCTTCCCATAGGTTATCAGTAAGGTAATTGCTTAAGATAAGAATGATCTAATTTTTTTTCTTTAAAATATAGCCTATTCAAAGGACCCATCATCTGACCATTGACAAGTAGGATCTTAATAATCTCAACAGTAACTCAAATCAATAAACCTTTTTATTACTTGACCATGGGCAACAAGGGGGCTCCAAAAGAGGGTGCGAAAGATGCATTCCTCACAAAGTCCTGAAATTTCACTCCCAGAGTTTGCCTTGTCACCAGCTAGACCTTAGTACTAGACCTTTACGGCTCACCTGCTTGTACTCACGGACCTTTGTCCCACATGTTTCCTAAAGCTATTCTTTCCAGTTTATCTCTTAACTCAGGCAGAGGGAAAGCAAAACCACGCCCCAAGCAATAGCAACTGCCCTGATAAGACCTCCAGCTGTCCCGGACCACCCAGACCAGTTTGAGCATAACTCCTTGCCTCACGCCTACACAGATGTACCATGGAGTGACCTAGAATGACCTAGAATGACCTCATTATAATACCAAAATCTGTGCCCAAAGAGGAGCACAAGCCTTATTTATATAACATGGTGTATGAAGAGGTGTATTTCCTTAAGGGGCCTGCATGGCCTTATGCATGGCCTCTACATATGGTGGCAAGGCTCTCCTTTGTAAATGTTTATTCTAACCATAAATAAAAGGAACCTATCCACCCTTATCAGGGAATCACAACTTTGGAAGTTATTCCTTGTGATCTCTTTATTTGCTGCAAATAAAATTTTCTTTATACAACAACTCACCTGCCTTAGTTTCTGTGACTCACTAAGGAGAGAATTCACATTGGTTTAATTAGAGTGTAAGAAAGCAAAGCCCTCCATTGTCACTGTTGGTAAGAATGCTGTAATACAGACACTGTCTGATTTCCCACATGAACTTGAGACAGTTCCAGTCACAGACTTGTTAATCTGTGGTACTAGGCAGGTGCTACTTATGAGGTTTTGGGGTGATGGCCAGGGAAGAATTCTTGAAGATATCTTTGGTGTAAAAAGGTGATTTTATTAAAGCACAGACACAGGAGCTGTAGACAGAAAGAGCTGCACTGGGCTGTAGAGAGTGACTGGTTATATACTGTGGAGGTGGGGGAGGTAAAGTCAAGAGGAAATTTCTTCAAGGGATTTCCATATGCTAAGGAAGACTCACAAATTACTGGAGGTGTAGCTATTGTCAAGTTAAGATTGTTTTCCCCTGTAGCAAAGCCCTAATGCTGAGACAGTAAGGAGTTTCTGGACATTAGGCTATTGATAAGATTGTCCATTTTTTGTAATTAATTGTACTAAGATATTTGTAAACTGATGGAGATTTCATCAGATTAACTATTTGTCTTCCGTCTTTTCCTCTGTTCTTGGGCAGCCAGAAGTACCTGAGGAATATCACACATATCCCACCAGGGGGTAGGAGGTGTGCTAGCTTGTACTTTGCCCTCAGCTTGCCTTAAGGTCCCTCATCACTATTGGAATGGGACTTTTCCAGTACTAACAAGACACAAAATTGGGATGACAAAAGCCCCTTATGTACTGAGACCTCTTAAGACAAACCCCCTTGAGAGTTAGCACAGCAGGACAAAGAGAATGCTGCTTGTGACTTTGCATCTCAGAATCCCAGTCCATTCAACTGGTCACTAGATGCATACCATAATGTACACCTATGGATGTCAGTGGCCAGAGAGAATATTCTCATAGATTACAAAGCCAACATTTCAAGGCATAGAACAAGCTGAAAGAGACAAAAGAGAACAATGATCATCTCTGGAAAGAAAGGGATTAATATAGAACAAATTTTTACCAAGGTCACTATACACAGGGAACTAGTTCACACAAATATTTTCTCCTGCTACAGTCTAAATTTAGAAAAGGATAAAAAGGACTCTCACTTCCACTGGACTCTGCAGGCAGAAATCCAAGGTAAGAATTTTTACTTTCTGCCTGCATTTTGTCAGGGGCACCAGGATCTCTGAGCTACAGCAGCCCTGGAACAAGGTCCCATCTGGGTTGCCAAACCTGTAAGGGAGGAAACGTTTTCCTTGTCCCCTTCTAGGTTCTTTGGCTGGCCTAATAATTAGATTGATATTAGACAGATAAACAGAAGAAAAACAAAGGTTTATTTTTTTAAAGCTTATTTATTATTTAGTTTGAGAGACAGAGTGGAGTGGGCCCTTGTACACAAGAGAGGCAGAGTGAAAGAAAGGCAGAGAATCCCAACCAGGCCCCATGCTGATAGCAAGGAGTCCAACATAGGGCTCGAAGCCATGAACTCTGAGATCTTGATCAGAACCAAAGTCAAGAGTTGGACATTCAACCCACTGAGCCATTCAGATGCTCCATACAAACAAAACTTTAATAACATATTAAAGTTCTAATGGGAAAGACCCAGGAGAACTGAGGAACTCTCTAAAATGGCCAAAACCATCACCTTAAATGCTGACTTTACATAAAGACAAAAGAAGCTGTTGGGTGTTGAGAGTTATGGGAAGCTAGCAGGAAAAGCATTATAAGGATAATGATGTTATACAGATTTAAGTCTGTGCCTTCTTCCTTGGTAAGAGTTTCTAGATATTGAGTCAACTTTCTTTTCCAGTTAAAGTGAGGGAGACACCCTTCCAAATAGAGATTTCCCTTATCAGTGTAAAGGTGTCTTACAAAACAGTAACCTCAAAAAAAAAAATATATATATATATAAATAAAAAATAAAGAGTAACTTTTACTCAGTCATTCCAGCTACACCAGCGTCTCCTGTTTCTTAAAAATAACTAGTATAGGGGCAACTGGGTGTCTGACTCTTGATTTCTGCTCAGGTCATGATCTTACAGTCCTGAAATCCAGCCTGGAGCCAGGCTCTATGTGGGTCAGCTTAAGATTCTCTCTCTCTCCTTTTCCCTCTGCTTCTTCCCTATTCCTGCTCTCACTTTCCCTCTCTCTCAATAAGTAAATAAATAAATAAATAACCAGTTTAAAGTAAGCAATATGCCATTGAGACATATTTTGAAGCGGCAAAATCTGCTCTCCTTTACTTTGAGGAAACAAACAAGATGTTGTTGATTGTTAAACAGGTCTTATTTAAGTTCAGTCCAAACCATTAGCATTAATGCAAAAAGAGTTTTGGAATCCTTGATATTAAAAGGAATTTTCAGAGGCACCTGGGTGGCTCCGTTGGTTGAGTGTCCGACACTTGGTTTCAGCTCAGGTCATGATCCCATGGTCTGTGGGTTTGAGCCCTACGTGAGGCTCCATGCCACCAATGTGGAGCCTGCTTGGATTCTTTCCCTTTCTTTCTCTCTCTCTGTCCCTCACTCCAACTCCCCCCAAAATAAATAAATAAACTTAAAAAAAGGAACATTCTACTTTTTCAAAATGTGCACATATTTTTGCTAGACTGGAAAAAGATGAACTGACCTCATATATGTATTGGGAAAAAAATGAAGTCACTTAAAATTCCACTTGTACTCTCAGCAATACAATTTATTGTGGCATGATTCAACACTCCTGATTTATTGTAAGAGCCACAAATTCAGTGTATGTTTTCATCATGAAAGTATCTTCTTTAAGCCTTTATATTTTAAAATGTATTTTAATATTTTAGCTTTAATTTTGATGAAATTTCAACTCAATACTATGATGATCTGTTAATTACAAATTCTTTTAGAAGGCAGCTGCTTACTTCTCTGCAATTTATAGCCTTTTAAATCTACTCAGATCAGCTTTGAAACATATAATTATGCAGATTAAAAGTCATTTGTAATGGTCATACTTCTAAGATAATCTTGTATTTTAGATATGAATGTAGTAACAATCAAACTACATCACTAAGATTATTTGGGGTGAATTTCAAAAACTACATTGCTTATTCACTTTTTTACTTTAATATAGTCATCGTACATTTCACACAAAGAAATTTTTTCCTGGAGGCCAGCCTTTAAAGTCAACAATTGGTAGTATTAAAAAGTGATTGGGGGTTGGAGCGGGGGCCAAATATGTAGAGAGAATATTGGACTGAATAGAAGCTCAGTCAGAGAGAAAAATACCTCCTGTATATTACAAATAAATAGTGCATGATCTCATTTGTACCTCAAGACATGCTACTAAGATCTCTATTGAATAAACAATGAAGGACATTAACTGTAATGCTATGGAATTCACTATGGCTATTTTAATATTTGTGCCAATTTTATTTGTAATAAATATATACACGTATATAAAGAATTAGAAGTCTTTTCTATAAGTATTGTCTTAATATGGGTGAAACCACTGCCATTTAAGATAGGGAGCTTCAAGCAATGTATAGTGATATTTGAAAAAGGAATTTTTTTTCTCCTATTGGCATCAAATACAGTCAAAAGCCTTTATCTATGATAAGCAGATTTTTAAATAAAAGAGTTATGAAAATGAAGGCATATGTAGGAAGCATTTTCTTTTAGATCCTTTTTCACTGTTTCAAATTGGCTTTTATTTCCCAGTCATTTCTATGATATTTACATTCAGGTAGCTGAATCAGCAAAGGGGTTATTAGAACAGACTAGTAATGGAAATTATTTGCTCAGGGAGACTGGCAGTAAAAGCTTCCATACAGTGGTGCAATGCTAAATGATTTGCATGCTGGTGGGGTGGGGATTCTACATCCCTGTGTTCTTTTCCCCCGACTTCAGGCCTCAGTTACTGCAGATGGAAATAGGCTCACTGAAACTTAAACTGAGATAGAGAATTACTGGTTTTCAAGTAAACTCTTTAAGTTATATGGAACATGATTTTCTTTTCTTTATAAATACCCAAGAATAATCCCCTTCTTTCCCATAATATGTAAATTGTGTTGAATTTTTAATTTTGCTAATAATGTCAGAGTACACCTAGGACATATTCTGGGATACTGTAAATATCTTGGATTAAAAAATGTTTTTGTTTTAACATCAAGAATAAATATGTCAATTAAATGGAAAGTAGCCGGGGCGCCTGGGTGGCTTAGTCGGTTAAGCGTCCGACTTTCACTTAGGTAGTGATCTCGCGGTTCGTGGGTTCGAGCCCCGCGACGGGCTCTGTGCTGACTGCCAGCTCAGAGCCTGGAGCCTGTTTCAGTCTGTGACTCCCTCTCTCTCTGACCCTTCCCTGCTCACGCTGTCTCTCTCTCTCCTAGAAATAAAGAAAACATAAAAATAAGTAAATAAATAAATAAATAAATGGAAAGTAGTCAATGATCCAGAAAAGTAAAAAAACAAATGGAAGCGTAAAATAAATTGAGCATTATTTTTCCTCTAAGTCACTTGGCTCCAAGCACTTTGGCCTAGTTTCTGTCCCTCCTGCATAGGAATATTGTAACCTCGCTTCCACCTTAGTGTCTTTGAGCTGGCTGTAGATGGCTCCTCTTTGTTATTCAGATCTTAATTCAATTTACTTTCAAAGAGAGTCCTCTCTGACACACCCAAACCAAAGAAGTCAGCCAGTTGGACGAAGAGTATCATTTTGATTTCTTTTCCTTAGAGCACTTATGTTTCTTGAAATTATCTTATGTATTTGTTTACCCATTTGTTATGTTTCTGGTTTCCTGCCCAGTAGCATTCTTCTACCTACTAGAAAATAAACTCCAGGAAAGTACCTCACCCTCCTTTTCCACTGCTTTATATCTGTCCTGGTCTTAGAATAGTGATTGACAAATCCTGAGTGTTTAATATCTGTTGACCACTTGGAAACGTGTTATTTTTTTAGCAGATGTTATGTTTAGAAAATAAAGCTAGCTATATTCTGGCCAATTCTTAAAAAGAAATGTAATTCATGTTTTCAGCCCGTATTTCTATGACAGAGGGCAATTTGGAATTATTTTACATTTATTTAGTTGCACAATAAGTTGGAAGAATTTACATTTTCACCAACTTAGCCAGTTGGCTTTGGTGCAAATTAATAACAATAGATACCATATACTGAATACTTGCATAGGTGCTGTGCTGAGCATTTCCATGCTCCCTTTTGTAATTCCCTTAAACAGCCAAGGACAATAAATACTATTACTACTGTCATTTCATATATGTGGGGATTAAGAACTAACAGAGTTAAGTACCCAGAGTTGCAAAATGTGGAGCAAGGATTGATGTCAGTTCCCTGCAACCTGCAAAGCCAGTGTCAGTGATCTTAATTACAACATTTTATGGCCTCTTATTGGATAAATTGTTATGTCTAAGTATATTTTTCTTATTTGCACAGTAGGACCATATTTTTCTTTTTTTATTACGTACACCTTCTATTTAAGCAATGGTCAGCTGTGGTGTCTGGGTGGCTCAGTTGGTTAAGTGTCTGACTTGGGCTCAGCTGTTGAGTTTGAGCCCTGTGTCAGACTCTGTGCTGACAGCTCAGAGCCTGGAGCCTGCTTGGAATTCTGTGTCCGTCTGTCTGTCTCTCTCTCTCTCTGTACTTTCTCCTACATGTGCTTTGTCTCTGTCTCAAAAATAAATAAACGTTTAGTAATAGCTGCATGATTTTTCCCCTTGTTTTTGTTATTGTTTTGTTTTTTGAAGTAGAGATGTACACTTCTAATCATACTTTTTCTCTTTTAACCAAGGCTAAGGTAGACTATGAATATAGAAGAATGTGAAGGAAAAGGATTCAAATTGTGACCCTCTTTCTATGATGGCATTAGCACAGTGCCTAACCAGCAAGTATTCCCTGAAAAACTCTGCAGATATATAACACCAATCTATGGGACATTGTTCTAAGGATTCAGAGGCAGGCTTCCAGATGCTGGAAATAATGTATTCAACTGGCAGCTTAATTCTTGAAAATGCAGTTCCATGCTTAACTCAAGGAATTAGAGTGTAACCCATCTTGTGCTTGGTTTTATTTAAAACTGTATTCATTTGATTAAGACACTTGAAAGAATAAGACAGGAGCTGCTATATGAGTAAGGCCTCTGTAGATGGTAGTCATTGTGATTATGGTAAAGAAGAAAAAGAAATAGGAGTGGGAGGGATCTCAGCAAGTAGAAGAAAAGAAAGAGGATTAAGAAGAAGAAGAGAAGGAGGAGAGGAAACTATTAAAGGCATAGAAAACAAAGGAGAAATATTTTATTCACCTTTAAAAACATTTGCTATTTTTTAAGGCAAGGTATCCTTTCTTATCTAAAAAGTATTATATAGAGTTATTTGTATACTGCTCTATCTTCTGCAAAAAAAATTAAAATCCTGCAGTTACATTAAAGAACAAAAACTTTAGGTAAGCTTTGTTTCTCAAAAATGTGAGGCTACTAATACTACTCTATGCATTTTACAGAGTGTTGAGTGGAAGAATGTTTAGGAACATAAATTCATGCAGATTGTTGAGGCATAACTTGTTATTGCCCCGAAGGTGTAAAACTACTCTCTTTTTAAGTTTATTTATGTTAATGAACACATATTTAATATATGTGTTTCAGCACTTATGTTTCCCTTACAAATTTTTTTTCCAGTATTTAATCAGTGAGGCTCTAGGCATACTTTTTCTAGAACACTGAACATTAACACAATGAATGACAGATGTGCCTTCATTAGAAGAAAAATACCAAATTGAATGGATAACATAAAAATCACAGTCTCATGCTCTGACTTGCAAAAGCAGGTGAGTCATGTCATTGCAAGTAATACAGCATTAATCTAGACATTATAATTACAAGGAAAACGTGAATTTTTATAGTAAATCTAATCCTACAGCTGTATGGTCTGATTTTATCAAGATTTTGTATTCCTAAAAGATCTAAGTTAATGTATAATCCTTAAAATTTTATATATGAATCACTTTTAGGCAATTTTCATTGTCTACAGGAATGCTTATATGTGTTTATAGCTATAAGATATAGACCTTTAGATATTTTATAACTTTACATCTAAATTTCAAGAAGTCCAATAATCTATCTCTCATTAGCTGGATCTTTAGGAAAAGAAAATTTCTGAGTGTATACTTGCTCTAAGCAGTGTCACCCTGTAACACCCTGACTTATATTTTGAGGCTGTCATTTATGCAGGATATGGATAAAAATAGAACTGTCTCCAAAAATTTATGACATATAAAAATATTGAGTGAAATACGCACATTAGCATTACCATTTGAGTTTAGGAAGAGGAAGACTCTGATTCATTTAATATTGTGAGTGTTCTTCCAGTCTCTTTTTTAAAGTATATCTTACAGTCTATTTCAAATTGTGTCTCCCCTAAGTAGTAGTCATAGGGTACGCACCAAACAAACAACTTAAACAACCGTTCTGACATACAATGCTTCCTCAAAACAGTACATTATCTTTTTCATTGAGGCACATTAGTTGAACAAAGGATTTCAAAACAAAGAAAATAATGTTTTGATGTCAACTAAATAAAAACATTAAATACATAAGAAATTGACTAGAAAATTAGGTGACTTTTCATCTATTGATTCTCAAGATAAAAAGGAAAATTACAGAACTATAAATTTTCATTTTTATGGTTCTCAGGAATATATGTCCACTGTGTTATTTTTCTTGAACAGAAATTCTCAAATATATAGGTGGCATAAATATTTTCTTTGTCCATGTGAGTATGTTCATATGAATCTAGAAAAACATTTAAGACTTCTGAATTAGCAATCTCATCTTATTTTAAATGAGTTATAAAAAATAAAAATGTGTAGATTAAAAATAGTTTTATATATAGAATTATTGAATCATTACATTGAAATTAACATAACACTATGTTAATTATAATTGAATAAAATTAGTTTCATAAATTTAATGTTTAATAATAATACTTCCAAACAAAATTATTTGAATACTAAAAAATCAACAAATATTTGTTAAACTCAGAGAATGGAATAATTATTTTGCTGCCACGTATCTAACAGAGTTTATATAGTCAAGCAAAAGGTATATTTTAGAACTCAGATACCATATATAATATCTGATAGGAATTCTTCCCCAACAACCTACCCCTTAAGCCTGGGTTTTATATACCTACATTACTCTATATTACATAATTTTTAAAATCCTGTTTTGCATCTATTGGAACTCTCAACAGACAGTTTAGTAATTAGCTGTTTATTTATTCATGTTTCCTCTTAGATTATCAACTGTGTGGACTATATCTTTTACTTCTCTGTCTCCATTGCTTCCTTAGCACTCTGCCTAGCATATTGCCAATGTTTAAAGTTTGTGAATATTTATTATTCACCTTTGTATCTAGCTCCTGGCACATAGTAGACACTCAATAAATATTTTTGGACTGGGTGAACAAATGAATGAATGCCATCTGCTTTTAGAATCACCGTGAAGACACATTTCTCAATTACCACATGCCTCATAAATAGTGAAATTAGAAAAAAATTTCCATAAAAAGTCTTTAAAGTTTATAGAAAATGGCAGGAATCTGCTTTTGTTTTTAAGAAAAGTCAGTGAAAATAGTGTTGAAACCCTCTTATTCCCTTGTTGCACTTCTTGTATGTGCTTCATCACTGAATATATGGTCTTGTGCTTTTATTCACTGATTCATTATTCATTTAACAAATACTGTTTGAGGGTCAGTATGTACAAGGCACTCCTTTAGGCATGTGGGTAGGTACAGAAATATCCTTATTGTTGTTATCTTTTATATTAGTGGGGAAACAGACAATAAATAAGAATAAATGTATAATATATATACTGTTTTAGATAGAGATAAATGCTAAAGAAAAATAATACAGGTAAGGGGAATGAGAAGTGGATGTGAGCATGTGTGTGGTGGTGGAGTTACTATTTTAGATACAAAGCCAGAGATGGCTTCACTGATGTGACATTTGAGCAAAGTCTAAAAGAAAGAAGGGATTCCTGCATGTAACCAGGAATTCCTTCACAAAGGGAAATGCGACAACAAATAGTGGCAGTATGCAAGAAGAATTATGAAACTCAGGGCCTGTAGACCTTTCTAACAACTTTTCCTCTCAGTGTGATAAAATGTCATTGCAGAATTTTGAGCAGAACAGGGCATGATCTGACTTAGATCATAATAACACTGTGTTCTGTGCTGATAATATACCGTGAGTAACAAAGGTAGATGTAGAGATTAGTTAGAATGTTATCACAATAACCCAGGTGAAAGATGATGGTGGCTTAAACTAAGTCAAAGTAGTTGAAGTTTGGAAAAGTGGCTCAATACTTTATATAATGTGAAGATAATGTCAGCAGGATTTGCTGACATATTAGATGTGCATTAGAAAAGAAAAAGAGAAACTAAGAATGTCCCAAAGGTATTTAACACAACCAGGAGAATAGAGTGGATGTTGAGATAGGAAAGGCCACATACAGAACAGGTGTTGGGAGGAACCCAGAAGGCTTTGTGTATGTTAAGCTTGAGATGCTTCTCTATAGAAGCACAAACACAGTATGGGCAGATAGACATGAATTCAAGGGTGAAGATAGATATTTGGGTGTCATCCGCATTCAGAAGGCAGCACAACCCCAAGCTCACCAAAACAGTGTGTGTAGATAGAAAACGAGAGTTTAAGTCTTGAGTCTTGGAACATTCTACCTATAGAGGTCATGGAGGTGAGTTGAATCCAGCCAAGCAGACTTAGAATGTATAGGGAGAGTTTGGGATAAAAACAGGGGACTGTTTTGCCCCAGAAGCCAAATGGAGGAAATGTCTAAAATTATGTTAATTTGTGATTTAGCCATTTTTGACTCTTTTCTTTTCCTCACCACCCACATCTAATTCTCAATATTCTTTTTGTTTTCTGTAAAATACATCCATGTAAGTACGTGTTTCATCAGAGAAGCAGAACTGATATGAGTGATATGGACTAAGGTATTGATTATAGGGATTGGATCTTATACAATTGTGTGAACTGAGAAGTCTATGGCCACTGCATTTAATGGTGGGTTTAAAGTCACTGAGATAAACAGAACTGGCAGTTAGGAAGTAAACTGGGACAAAGTAGAATCCTAAGGATAAATTGGACTTCCAGAAGATAATCTCTACCTACATTTGTCTTTCATCACCTCCAACCTCAACCTTACATGTAATATGCAGATGGTGACATGCAGAAGGACTCTTCACAATGCAGTTTTCTACACCTTGTATGTGTACACTCTGAGAGGTTAAAAGAGGAATCCTGGCAGGAACTGAGGGAGCTGAAGGTACAGCTGCTGCCCCAAACCAATGAGGTAAGCTAGCAGATCAATAACAAGGAGCTTGCACTGAAATTGCATCTGGTTCCCTTCACTAACCTTCAGTACGCATAAAGTTGCTGCTTCATTTCTTCACCCAGATCTTATGAAGACTTTTTCTGACAACTGCAATGCAGGAAAGGGAATTCTGGGAAACACAGTTCCAGTTTAGCTAGAGCAACATGGTACAAAGTCACTCGATTCCAGAATCCATCAAAATAAAAATGAAGGCTGAGAGTTAACTTTTGTAATCATTTGTTATAATTAGTGGACATTATGTCCATTAATTTTTGTAATTAATGTAATTAATCTATTAATGGATTATTATTTCCTTGAAGACCTTTTCTATTATACTTTATATTATATTCTAATCACTTGTTTTCATTTCTGTCTCTATGGTGAGAATTTCCCCCCTCCCCATTTTGGTTGCCAATATTTGGCTTGTTTAACAACTTCACTACAATTTTGTTGAATGATTAAGATCCCTTCAAATTCTACTTTTTTATGATTCTAAGTAAACATGGTTTAAAAATAATAACAACACAAGCTTGGTGAGAAATTAACANCAATTTTGTTGAATGATTAAGATCCCTTCAAATTCTACTTTTTTATGATTCTAAGTAAACATGTTTATAGATAATAACAACACAAGCTTGGTGAGAAATTAACCCAGTTAATATAGATCTTGAAATAATTCTTATGTATCATGCTAGTGAATATGTTCTTCCAGTATGCTTAGTCTGATGTGCAGTCTGTCACTTTTATTTAGTTTTCTAGGAAAATAGTAATAAATATATAACTGTTTACTTTTGTTGTCTATGTTGCATGACTAAATGAATGATTATGCTTAATTTATCTAGGAATTCTCTCCACAAGAACTACTCATAGAGTTATTCCAAGATTAGTTTTCTTGTTTTCCTCACCTCTTTTACTTTTATCATTTCAGATTTTTTATTCAGTATTTACTTCCTATGATTCAGCCTTATACCGATACACCAAAATCTCATGCTATTTTTCAGAACTGCAGCATTCTATTGGTTGGAACTTTCACTCATAAACATGGTCACAATATATGAAGGAGAAGAAAACTAATAATTATTTATTAATGAGTCAAAAATGGAAACACCATAATACAAAGAATCATATCTCACTTCCAGCATCACTTAAACTTCTTGGAAACAGTTGAATTTATTCTAAGGTTTTACATTTCCTAAGTCTTAACCTGTGCTATGGTCTGAAATTTTGTGCCCCCTACCCCCATTCATACATTGAAATGCTTTAGTCCAATGTGATGGTGTTAGAAGGTAGGGCTTTTGGAGGTGCTTAGGTCATGAGGGCCCAGTCCCAATGAATGAGATTATGGTTCTTACAAAAAGAGACTCTCCACAGAGATCCTTTGCCTTTTCTACCATGTGAGGACACAGCGAGAAGGCACTGGCCATGAACCAAGAATAGGGCTCTCACCAGAACAAAACCATGCTGGCACCCTAACCTCAGACTTCCGAGCCCCCAGAACTATGAGAAATAAATTTATATGTTCAAAGAAAAAGACATCTAATAGTTTGGAAGAAAATAAAGGTTTTTAAAGGAATAATGAACAAGAAGCTTTCTCTATTACATATCATCTTTAAGAACTGATAAAGAGAGTAAATCTTCACATGCACCACCCTTTGTCTCACCTGAGCACACATTATTTTGCTTCAGCTGGTCACTAGGGATCTAATGAGGAGTAAATCACTCAGGAGCCCACCATTGGCTTATAGTCTAGTGGGAGAGTTTGGTTGGGGAAGAAGACAATGTTAAAGATTTGAAGCATGAGAAAGATTCAAAGCTGCTTTTACTGGCTTGTAGAAGGAAGCAGCCATATGTCAAGGAAACAGAGACCTTTGTACTACAACTGCAAGAACTGAATTTTGTCAACAACCAGAAAGAGCTTGGAAGCTGATTTACACCCCAGAGCCTCCAGTGAGAATTCAGCCTGGCTAACACTTTGATTTCAGGCTTGTGATTTTGAGCAGAGAACTAGCCACATTTTGCAAGAATTCTGACTCATAGAACTGTGATCTAATATTGAATATTATTTTAAGCTACTATGTTTGTGATAAATTTGTTGTGCGGCAGTAAAAAATGACTACAGCTTGTTTTCACTCCAAATGGCTGGCTGGAGTGGTTAGATTTGGAGCTAGAGGGTCTACCTCCAAGATGGCTCACTTACCTGGCTCACAAATTGGCACTGGGTGCATATGGAGTCTGTCAGATAACACTGAGGGCTGAAGCAGTCAGTTCTTTCCCACAGGTCTCTAGGACCCTTACATAGTCTCCATAGCAAGCGATTATGATCCAAAAGCAATTGTCCCAGGAGAACAGGGAGAACGTGAATGGCAATTTCTGAATTAAACTAGGAAATTAAATAGCATTATTTTCATAATATTCTTTTGATGGAGGCAGTCAAAAAGTTCTTCTCAGGTTCAGGGGAAGGGACATAATCCTTACTTACTACTCAGTCAGAATGGTTTCAATGTATCCTTGTAAGAGGTACATATGGGATAGGATATTTTGTGGCAGCCATATTTGAAACCTACAATTACATGGTGATTTAATGATTCACTATCCTAGTATCCATCTCAGTGGGGTTAAAATGTTGACAGTTGGAGAGAAAGTTGGAAGTGAAGACAGTGAAAAATAAAGCATTGTTATATTATACCCCAGTAGTTGGGTTGAATGGGTTTGGATATATAGTATACATGCATGTAATAAGTCCCATAATGACAAGGGTGAAGAATACCTGCTATCTTTTTTAAAAAAAATGCTTATTTATTTTGAGAGTGGGGGGCTGTAGGTATGAGCAGGGGAGGGGCAGAGAAAGAGAGGATCCCAAGCAGTCTCTCGACTATCAGCCCAGAGCCAAACACCCAGGGCTTGAACTCACCAACAACCAACCAGGGCTTGAGATTATGATATGAGCCAAAATACATAGTCAGGAGCATAACTGACTGAGCCACATAGGCATCCCAGAATACTTGTTTCTTTAACATTAAGTTTCTATAAAACATCCAGGATGTTGAAGATGGAGAGTAAAAATAAAAATTAAGATATATATGAATGTTAATATGCTATTTTAACTTTACTTAATATACTTTTAACTTGAGATATGTCTCTACTGATTTCTTAAACACTTACTCAATATTTAGCAATTAATACAGAACATTAACAATAGTTACACTCCATACATTGCATATTTTGATTTCTATGGTACGTAAAGGCTTAGAAATCAGAGAAACTGTTATTCACCCAGGTATAAAATGTAGACAGCTTTTCCATTTCAGAGTTTAGTATCTCATTTAGGTTTATTTTTTCCGGAAAATGAATAAAATTCAATATTGTTTTTATTTACATAATATAATTGTAAGTAAATATTATAAAGCAATAAAATTAGTCCTCAGATCTAGACTGCATAAACATATACAAATTATTTCTTTTCACCTTCTACATTTGGATGATTAAAAATAATTGAAACTCATTACTGAGTGAACCAGGCATAAGGGAAAAACACTTTAATTCATGAGAGCATGTGCATTCATTATTGAAGTAAGAAATTTGGTCAAACAATGTATAGATTTGGCAAAATAAAAATGATTTTTATTTCACATAATTTCATATGTCTAGAATTTCACAATGTAAGAGAAGCTTTATACAAATGACAAAAACTAGGAAATGCATTTTTCACATTTTAATTACAATTCACATGTCTGTATCTCCTGCTGTGATGTTTTGTTAAAAAGAGATCTCATTTGTGAAACTGCCAGTATAGAAACTGACAGATGGTAAGACCAGTTTCCAACCTCCTTAAGTACTGGTTTAATATGGTTTAGATTATTTTATTTGTATTGTCTATTTGTACTATATACCTAACTGGTATGAAAGTGCTTTTACAGTTTTGTTATAGTTCTTCTATTACTATTGAATCTAGTTATAAGATTTATATGTAAATGCATTGTTATAGTTTACAGATTTTATCAATAAACTATTTTTAGAGATCATTTAATTTTTTTTAATGAAATGCCTACAAATAGATGCTTGGGTATACTCATAATAGAAGAACTCAAAAGTTCAAGAAAAAAATCACTTTGATAGATATAACCCATAGACATCAACAAATAAACCAATTATTGGGTTAAATATTTTTAATATTGTAATCAGGAAAAAAAAATCTCTCTTTAGGTGAGAAATCCTAAAGTCATTCTCCAAAAGATCTTATTAATCATATTTGGATATATAAAAAGAAGAAATATATAAAAGGAAAAATTTCTACTGGTGAATTAGATTATAAAAATTCCTTTGATTTTTATGTTGTTAAACACTATTTTTATTTATTAAAAAAAATTTTATGTCTTTAGTTTATTTTGAGAGACAGAGAGTGAGCAGGGGCAGGGCAGAGAGAGAGAGGGAGACACAGATTCTGAAGCAGGCTCCGGGCTCCCAGCTGTCAGCAGAGAGCCCAATGTGGGGCTTGAACCCACCAACTGTGAGATCATGACCTGAGCCAAAGTTGTACGCTTAACCGACCGACCCACCCAGGCACCATGATAAACACTACTTTTAATACAGTTTACTTCCTTTAAAAAACAGAGGCATGAATTCAGAGAACATTAATGTTGATGTCAGTTTTTGCCTCCTGCTACAATTCCAACTTTTTTCAGCTTTCTAAACTTGAGAGTTTCCCCTGGAAATTCAGGATTACCTCAATTGTTGGTAAGTGGTGCCTCTCCACAATCTCTGCTTACCATTCTCTCAGCTCATTAAAATGAGCTTAGAATTGGTTCACTTTGTAAACCTGAGGCATGGTAGCCCAGTGACAAGGACAGTGGCATACAAGCACCTTAATAGTCTTGCATTTGCCTGTGGGATGGAGCCTTGGTGTCTATGTAGTTCCCAGAGCAAAGACAGCTCACGCAGTGAGTATTATGACCCAGTCATCTGGACTTGATTCTACCAAGGATTCCTCCCTGAAATCCTGATCAGTTGACCTGGCTGGCCTTTTAGTTTCCTTCACAGGGTAAGAACATGAACAGACCCGGCTTTTCTGCAGTATTTCTGCTGTGAAAAGACATTTACTACTCCCCATTACCAGAGTTCTGGAAGATAATTCTGTCTAAATTCTTGTCTACTATCCTCTGTTTACCTGGAGGTTGCCCCAATTAATATCATATTAAAATGGAGCTTTTTCCTGTGCTCTGTTGACCCTGAACTACACTTGGGCCAATCCCCCTCTCTTCTATCTTGTACTTTCTCATCAGTTCTTGATCTTGAACCACGTGCAAATTTTAGTCTTGATCTCCGTTAAGGCTACTTGCTCTAAGATACTCATAATGTCACATTCATGTTATAACAGTATCACAAAAGGATAATTTACCATGGTGCCTGATATGGCTCAGGTCATGATCTCACACTTTGTGAGATCTAGCCGGGTGTGGGGCTCTATGCTGACAGCGAGAAGTTTGCTTGGGCCTGTTTCGGATTCTCTTTCCCTCTCTCTCTGCCCCTGCTCCACTAAAGAGACCACGTTCTCTCTCTCTCTCAAAAATAAATACACATTTTTTAAAAAGTATACTTTAAGAACATGTTTTAATGTTTATTTTTGAGAGAGAGAGCGAGCGAGCAAGAGAGCAGGGGAGGGGTAGAGAGAGGGGAACGGAGGATCCAAAGTGGGCTCTGCATCGACAGTAGTAAGCTAGATGTGGGCTTGAACTCATGAACTCACAGACCTGCAAAATCATGACGTAAGCCAAAGTCAGATGTTCAACCTACTGAGACACCCAGATGCCCCAGAAATTCAGAATGTTAATAACAAATGTACAATTATTTTTTTCATTATTTTATACTGTTATTATACTATTTATTTTATACTGTTTATTTTATACTATTAGGCTAAAGCAAAGAGGAGACCATCTAGCTTTCTTCATAAAGATTGGATAATGATGATAGGGTATGAAGTAAATCAAAGGAAGATAAATAGCTAGGATAAAAAAAGAAATGCAAGTTTTAAAGTTATTTTCTGATACTTCATCTATATTGTTTGCAAATATTTTAAAGTGAATCCACTTTCTAAAACATCTTCTACATTTCATTATCATAACTGCATCGTAAAGAAAAATTACCTTTTTACCTTCCCTAGGCACTAATTTCACTTTTTAGGTACCACTACTGAAGAGTTTCTAATTTGGCTTATCATTTCATTCAGTGGGAATTCAGTGCACATAAGGGGCACATATGTAATTGGCAACCTAATTTTTCTGCTTTCATCAAATGGTACAATGCCAAATCTTCATTGAACTTGCCAGTTAAATGCACTTGGGAACCAAACAGGAGCAAGCATAAGAGATGAAAATGAACAAATTGGAAAGAGTCATTAACTTTCTGTTTTCTTATCACAACAAAAATTGTATCATTGAGAGTGTAGGAAAGTGGGAAATTCTACTTGAAACATTAAATAATCTTAAAAGAGAATAATTCATTGACTTCTGAAATGCTGTTCATTAGAATTTATAAATGCAGTTTCTAGTACAGATTTTTTTTTTCAGTAACAAATACAAAATAGTTAAAATGAGTCAACTTTTCACAAGTGTTTTAGGTTAAACATTTTCATACGTCTTTCTGGTATAGTGTATATGAATTCTAGACTTTATGTTGGAAGCAAAATTGTTAGAAAATTAAGCGAGAAATGTTGGCTTATTTAATACCTTAATGAATAAAAGCAATTGACAGATTGTCATGGTTCTCACTAATTATGAATGCAATTGAGAGTGTGAAAATTATAATCAGTTGTGGTTACCAAAAAATGCCCTTGAAATATCTAGTCTAATGCATAATTTTGAAGTATGCAATACAGAGGTCATTATTAAATTATCATTATTGATGACAATTAAATAGAGTATTAGGATGAAAAAAAAAAACCACAAAAAAACTTCCCCAATATGGTTAAGCATTGTTCTTAGGGATAGAGGGTTTTTTTTTTTTTTAAAGGTTTATTTGTAGCTTGTAAAAAGAAACATATTTACTGGCTAAATGCTAATGATCAGATCAGGAATATCTCTTCTGCAGAATTTTCTTTTGCAGTGATAGCAGGATTCCTTTTTTTTTTTTTTAAATGTTTTATTTGTTTCTAGGAGAGAGAGAGAGACAGCGTGAGCAGGGGAGGGTCAGAGAGAGAGGGAGTCACAGACTGAAACAGGCTCCAGGCTCTGAGCTGGCAGTCAGCACAGAGCCCGACGCGGGGCTCGAACCCATGAACCGCGAGATCATGACCTAAGCGAAAGTCGGACGCTTAACCGACTAAGCCACCCAGGCGCCCCAACAGGATTCCTTTTTTAAGGACTTTGGAGAAAAGTTTCCTAACATTTTCCATTCATAAGTCCAAGTATTTAAGACTTTTGAAATCCTTGTCTAACTCTAAACAATAAATATTTTGTAATCCTTTCTTGCACTGGAAAAAGTAGGAGGGAGGTAGAAGGAAAACACCACAGGGTTTTTAGATCAGCTTATTTCGTAATTATCAAAAGCTAAGAAACTATTAAGACATCTAATGAAACCAGGTGTTCTGAATGGGTGGTGGTATGGACAGCAGAATAGGGCCAATTCGGTTGAGCTCCAGCTGCATCAACTAATGTATAAGCGACCTGACGTTAACTACCTACCCTCCCAAACCTGACTTTCCTGGTCTGTAAAACTGAAAAAATTATAATTTCACAGGGCACACACACATTAAATCCCAATATCCTTTGTTAATACATCCATTTCCCATATTTAATCAAAGGAGCTAAAATGTCCTGTATTTATATGTTATTGATGTATTTGTCCACTGGCCCCAACCTTGCTGCCTTTTCTTGATTATATGCTTAAGCCACTTTTAATGGACTTTAACAGACTCTAAACTCTTTTTAGGAGACATGGAAAAACTTTAGGGAATGAAGATCAGAGTGAAAAAGGTAAAATGGAGAATAAAGGGGCACCTGGGTAGCTCAATTGGTTAAGTGGCTGACTTTGGCTTAGATCACGGTCTTAAGGCTTTCGTGTTTGAGCCCTGCCTTGGACTCTGTACGGACAGCTCAGAGCCTGGACCCTGCTTCGGATTCCCTCTCTGCCTGACCCTCCTCTTTCTTAAAAATAAATAAACATTAACAAAATTTTGAAAAAAATAAAATGGAGAATGTATAATGGGCAAGTATTTGATAAAAACCTGAGGACATAGCAATGGCCATGAGCTACTGATAGAGACTGAGTTGTCAACCTTTTTACCACTCCCTAGCCTCTGAAGTGTTCTTAACTTCCTTTTGTCACATTTATTAAAATAAGAATTTTCCATAGTTGTCACTCCAAATCAAGGCAGTCTCCATGCCAAAATAACATCAACCATTAATATTCAAAAAGCACACCTTGCTTTTACAACCCAATATATTCACATTTCAACAGTTGTGGTCAGTAGTGCATGAGATCACGAAGTGTTCAGCAGTCTAGTTATGGAAGTGATGTCAGGCGTCCAAACTTCACACTACAGGTCTATCATCTATCTAGAAATGGTCCTACATGCCAAACAGAATCGGTTAAAAAATGGGGACACCTGGGTGGCTCAGTCGGTTAAGCCTCCTACTTCGGCTCAGGTCATGATCTCACGGTTTGGAGCCCTGCATTGGGCTCTGTGCTGACAGCTCAGAGCCTGGAGCCTGTCTTCGGATTCTGTGTCTCCCTCTCCCTCTGATCCTCCCCTGCTCATGCTCTCTCTCCCCCCCCAAAAAAAACACATTAAAAAATTTATATAAAAAATGTTTCCTACACACACACATGCCCGCGCACACACACGCACAGTTAAATACACTTCATCTGCAAATACACTTCATCTGCTGTATTGCTTGCTAGACATAAATATATAGGAGTGGTGATAAAGAAGGGGATGAATGGGAAAGAGTTCAGGACCCAGTGCAAACCCGAAAGGAAATGAGGCAATACAATGGGAGAAAGAATCAGGAGAAATAAATCAGGTAAGCAACAGCACCATACATCTGAAGTCTTCCCCATCTCTAAGCCAGAAATTTTTCACAAGAGGCCCGTCTGTCAAATGAAACCAAAATGGTAGCTGGCTCTGTTTGTAATTCCCGTGTGGTCCAGGACCTTAGGTGTAGGAACACAAATACCACTCCGGGTCACAGCCCTAATGCTTCATGACCCTACAGAAGAACTGAATGCTGTCAATGATTCCTGGGAACTGTGACTTGCTTAGAGGAGAGAAGTCCGGCTTCTTTCCTTGCTGCCATGGAGTGAAGACACATGTCAGGATGTGAATAGCTTTCGTGAGAGGGACTAAGGGGAGAAAGAACCTCACAATTTCCTCCCTGAGAGGTGGAAGAGAAAGGAGGTAACGTTGGTGGCTTAGAGAGCAAAGACAGTGCATTTTCAGCATCTGAGGTCCCTTCGCACTGGTTCAGACTCCCCCTTCTCCTGATTTGAACCGCCAAAAGCACTTGGACCCGACACACGCACAACGATGGGCTAAGGGGGAAGCCAAGTCAGCGCGGTCGGAAACGGCTTCCCTTAAAATGAAAACTCAGCAGCGGGCCAGCCGTGGGTGCGCGCGCGCTAATGCATGAGTATGCGTGNTCCTCTGGCTCTGCTCTTCTCTCCCTCACCACAAATAGTCGCCGACCGACTGCCAATCCGTCTCTCTCTCTCTCTCTCTCAACAACATGACTGACTGGGAAGCGGTGGCTCCGGCACAGCAGCTCTGCTGGCGCAGGCAGGAGGAGGAGGATTATTAAAAAAACGCAGCTCGACTCTGCAACCGGGAGTGGAGAGAAGGAGCCTAACAGCCGAGAAGGNCCGTGGCCGCCGGCGGAGCCGCAGTGCCGGAGCCGGGACCGCCTCTCGCCTCAGCCTGCGTGTCCTCAGGCGCTGGCTTCTTAGCTCGGAGGCGAGACCTTCCCCAGCGGAGACGGGAACAGCAGCGACTTCGTGTGAACAAATTGCTTTGTGGTGGCGCGTCAAGGACTCCGGGGAGGGGTGTGTGCGTGTGTGTGTGTGCGCGCGCTCACTCGTGTGTGTTCGCGCTCATGACTAATCAATGCTTTGGCTCACCTGGAAAGATAATCAGCCTTCAGGTGAAACCCATGGGCCCCCTCGGCTTTTGGCTTGTATCCTAGGGACTCGTACAGGCAGTGCCATCAAGGGGTAGGGTTGCGCGGTGGGGTGACGGAGGGATTTGTGAATGGTGCTGCTCTGCGCGTGGAGGCTGAGCTTGCTGATGTAAAGGAGGAGGTCTCCAGAGTGAGAAGAAAGGCTATTTATGGCAAAGAGTTGTGAAATTTCTCGGGGTTTCCTTTAGTGTATCCTGAACCTCTTTCTCCCTCCCCCCTTCTCTCTTTCGTTTCTCTCNGGAATATGAAATGAAGTCAGAAATCACTTGTCCTTTACAGGTAGAAAAAAGAGAAGTGTTTCTTAAAAGTTACTGATCCCTTGGCTTTTTATGTTCTTACGTACTTGTTCTCCACTTGTCTTATCTCTAGAGGCCATCACTAGGACCCAGAAGACACAAAGTACCTACCTGGTTTCAACAGCTTTCATTTTTCGTATCTTTACACTTGAATACCTTCCCACTGAAATGTAACCCATTTTCTCCATCCCTATCTTTAAGAAAGGATATTCAAAATAATGCTCACACATTTTACTGTAAAGCTGGTTTTGTTAAAAAGTCTTGGAGAGAAAAGAGAAGCAGACACTTAGGTGAGTTTGTATCGATTACTGATTAAGGGCTATCTATTTAGAAAAGAATAAAATATTATTAATCCAGGCTGTAACACAATTTGTTTCGGTTTCTTTTTCTATTTGCTTTATAGTCGGTACAGATTCCAAAGACATAACTTGAAGCTTGGAGATCACTTAGAACAGTGTCTACCAATAATGCTTCATTCAGCAAATTTATGTTTGTTCTTAGAAGTAGTAACCTGTGCTTTCATTGAACCTAGGACTGGGTGGTGACTGAGAGAGTAGGACAGTAGAGTATCTTTATTATTTTGAATAGTGATGTCTCTAAGCGCCTGGCAAGCACAGTGTTTTTTAAAACATTGACATTCCAACCACTCCTTCATCAGTTTCACAGAGAAGAAACAGTAGTAAGGTGGTCAACCTATTGTCAGAGTGATTTGTCTTCATTTGATATTAATTAAGGAGCTCCTTATTTTGATAGAAACATGCAAACTGTTGTTAGTTGTTGTTGCTAAGTGTGAAAGTACCTTTCATTAACAGTCCTGTTCATTTTGAAGACAAAGCAGAGTTAAGATTTGTTATTTTAATATAATTATATTCCTAACTTGGTTTAAAATGCATTTTTGCAGAGCCTGGCTGGCTCAGTGCCAGTCCATAGAGCATGTGACTTTTGATCTCGGGGTTGGGATCTCTACCCCATGTTGGGTGTAGAGATTACTTCAGAAATAAGTAAAATATGCTTTCAATATTAGAACATGTGCAGTTTTATATTTTATATTAGAAGTTAGACTGAGACCCCCATTCTGTGGTTTGCTACCTTAACTTTCCTGAGTCATTGGAATGTAGAAATGATGGGGATTTTTAAAATGTACTTGATGAATTATATTACTGTAATCATTAAAAAGTCATATCTATGAATTTTTTGTTCTTTCATACTGTCAGAGAATCAGCAACTGTTTATTAGTTTAATGATGTATTATTTATACCATAGAATATTAATTTACATCAAATTCATCAACAGAGTACTCACAACAATGGGCCTCTCTTGTACAAGGCACTATCTAGGCATTGTGGAGGAACATAAGACTTTCCTCCTTGCCCTTCATGAACTTACTCTTCATTTGGGATGAATCTGATGAACATGTTTGAACAAAGTTAACAATCCATGACTATAAGAGATTGCATGTCTAACAAAGACTGCAGGAAATCAAAGCATAACAATAATATTTTATACGGGGATTTTTCTAAAAGGCTTCAGGGTTAGGTAAGACTTCTTTTGTCTTGATCGTAAAGGATAAATAGGATTAATGGCTTGGCAATGAAAATATAAGGTATAAGATGTAAGTCTCCTAGAATTATACAAAAGAATGAAAGATATAAGGGGAAATAAGTTTGTTTTCAAATAGATTTAGATATTGCAAAGTGGTTGCATTAGTTGTGTAAAGGGCACGGTGAATTGGTTTTTGATGTGCAGCATTCTATACACTCTATTCTTGAAATTAATTGAATTTCTGTACCTAAGCAGATAAATCTTTGATTTCTTTTGCCTTTTAATGAACAAAAGGCTCAACATATATTTGTAGAGAATACTTCCTCTAAATATTTAAACATATCACATCACATGAAAATGGTGAACTTGGTATTAATAACAAGATAGCAGGTATAACCTCTGTATCATGAGAGGTTTGAGGTGCATCCTTACCCAACTCTCATTAGATTTTTTTCTAAAGGAAAAAAGAATTAGGTATGTAAAAGAACAGTTACATTAATAGTGAGCATTCACTGAATGCTTAATATTTTATATAAAATATGCTATTAAGTGACGTTTTCTATACTTTTGTTTTAAAGTTATTAGAATGCACTCACATAATAGTTAATATATCTTTACATTATTTTCCATGGATGTAGAGCTAGGATGCAGGGTTTGTGGGGAATAATTTTAGAATAGTAGTCGTTTTAAAGTTTTTTTAAAAAATTTCTCTGGTATATAGATGGTATTAATAGTAGGAACAGGTCCTGTCTCTAAGCATTCTGAACTTAGTTATTTGTTTGTATATGTTTGTTTTTATACAGCCATAAAACTGCTTAAACACATTTCCCCATTTTAAGAACACAAGAGGAAACATCGAATTGACTTTGAGCCTGTCTTTTCAATATGACACCTTAGAAGTATATTATGGTGACAGTAAAGAAATAGTACAAATATTAGATATGACTTTCAATAGATAACAGAATAGAATTACTTTCAGATTAGGTGGATTAAAAGATTTTCATATATATATTTTGTTGACAGTGAATAGATAAGAATTATTACAAAAGTGAAAAGCCTATTATATTGCCAATTCCATATTCATGTAGGAATGGGATGATTTCCAACGTAGTAACAGTACAAACCAGACTATCTATTAATTGGTCTCTTTTGAGTTTGGTTTTAGACTATATGCACAGGTGTAATACTTTGATAATGTAATCTCTCCTTCTGAATGACTGACAGCTCCTGGATTATTTCCCTATTGGATAGTGACAAAATCTGTTTGCTCTATATTGAGGACATACACTTCTATCAGAAATATTATCTTCACTATGCAAGAGTGTCAGTTAACAATAAAACATTAAGTCTGAGGTGGGGGAAGCAGTGAGAAAAGATGGGGAGATTGATAAAAGAAAACACTCTAATGAAACATTCTTCAATATATAGCTTAAACTAAATGTAATATAAAAATATAAAGCTGAACAATCTAAACTGCAATTGATAATAGTATCAAGATACTGTTTCTGGTTCTTATTTTTATAGCACTGTATTGCATTTTAAGTTGTTTTCATGTGCGGTAAATAAAATGGCCAAAAAAAAGAAAGAAAAAGAAAGGTGGTGGTTGAAAGTGTTCAGTAGCATCTGTGGTATGATAATAAAATTTTGAAGAAAGATTTCTTATTTGATCACTGACAGATGCAATTTATTTGGCCAAATGCCTAGCCCTCTACCTAGATTAACTTAAATTATTGCTTTTGGTTTTGCATTTTTTACTGCATTAAACAATTTTAAATTTTAATTAAGCTAATGAAAACTTTTGAATACTGTAACTGTGTTCTGATACCAGTATAAAATTTAAGGGCCATTTAAAAGGAAACATCTTCTTTATCTATTGGCAAATTCTTAACCGAGAACAATAGTTCTTATTAAAAAAAAAAAAAAATGCCAATCCCCAGAATGAATCCAAAATTCTAGGGTGGGTTCCTCTATACAATTCTTAAGCACTCTCAAATTTGAGAACTACGGACCTAGTGTATTTTATAGTGAAACTTGGCAGGTGTGTCTTCTGCCCATTTTGTAGCCAAATACTTTCCTTAGCTGTTAGAGATAACTAAGGTTTAACTATGTAGATCCGAAAAATATTACACTCTCCATCAGAAGATTGCCATCTTTATTTATATACATATGTATTTCTGTATTTAAAAATAAAATGAGTTTGTACTTGTGCATATATTTGCTGTTGATTGTGAAGTAATTTAAAAAGTATAGAGTTTAAAATTTATTTTTTAAAAAACTTAAAAAAAAAATTTTTTTTTAAATTCCTGAGAGAGAGAGACAGCGTGAGCAGGGGAGGTCAGAGAGAGAGGGAGATACAGAATCTGAAGCAGGCTCTAGGCTCTGAGCTAGCTGTCAGCACAGAGCCCAATGCGGGGCTCAAACCCATGAACCGTGAGATCATGACCTGAGCTGTAGTCAGATGCTTATCCAACTGAGCCACCCAGGTGCCCCTAAAAAGTGTAGAGTTTAACTGGACCCTAAAGCCTTCAGGCTGGGCCTTATTTGTAGTCATAAAAATATACACAATGTACAGAGCTTGACCATTGTCTGTTTAATCTTGTTGACTCTTATGTGATAGTTTTGGAGTTGGAATGTAATACTCCTCTTTCTCTGTAAGATAATAGTAAGCTCACAATAGCATCACATATGTGGAATGTTCTCAAGTCTTAGTGCTGAAATAAGTTTTAGACCACATCTCTATATCTTTCAAGATTAAAGATATATGTGTTCACATCCTGTAACTCTTTTAATATCTCTCTCCCTCTCCTTCTCTCTCTCCCTCCCTGTCTCTCTCTCTTTCTCTCCTTCATCCCTTTTCTCTTTTTCAGTTATGTGTTCAATCAACTCCTCGTGAAGGAAATCTTCCATGGTCTCCTTTGCTACATCAGTTGCCCTGTTATATTTAGTTTCAGTTCTGTTTAAGTTCTATATTCAGTTCGATTATTCCTCTACCTTGTGGTACTTACTGCAATATTAATTTTATGTGTATTTATGAGATTGGTTCAATATTTTATCATCAGGTATTAACACACAGTATATGCCCAACATGTATTGGTTGGGTAACTGTGCCATTGTTCTAAGGATGTTTTATGGTTTTCCAAAGAAAGATACTTTAAAAAAGATTTTAAAATATAGAGAGTCCTAGGACATATGTAAATATAGGTATTGCTTTCCTTTCTGTTTTGCAAATGATGAGATATATTTTATTAACAACATTGGCTCTAATGTGCTAAACATGTCTACATGATAGGCACTTTATATTCATTATGCCATCTATTTCTTCTAACATTATAAGTTGTCTTTGTATATGTTTTATAGATGAAGAAACCGGTTTTATTCTATGGTCTGTCAAGCTATCTAAACCAAACTATTTTTTTTTTTTAATTTTTAAAGTTTATTTATTTATCATGAGAGAGAGAGAGCAGACTGGGGGCAGGGAGACCAAATCCCAGGCAGGCCCAGAGCTGTCAGTGCAGATCCTGATGCAGGGCTTGAACTCGTAAAATGTGAGGCCATGACCTGAGCTCATTTGAAGAGCTGGATGCTTAACTGACTGAACTACCCAGACGTCCCTAAATCAAACTACTTATTTAATTACAGTGATGTAAAAATTATGAAGCCAGGAGACAGAGAATGTGATGGAGTGTATCTTCTCTTTATTCCTGATTTAATTCAAGGCTCAGGACTGTCTGTGCCTATTGTGTTTTTCGGTATCATTATTATGTATGTACCTGCAGTGCCATTCAGTGATGATTCTCTTACTCCCATCTGGTCCAAATCTCCCAATTAGCTAACAAAAATTTGAGATGTAAACAAGTTTAATTTGAAGACTGAGTGCCTTAATGCACTAATGTTCAAACATCAAATATTCTCTGTATTTGGTGATATATAGCTTATCTTCTGAAAAGGTTGACACAGCTTTGAACACCTTATTCATATTTCCTTGGAAATATTATCACATGGTAGTATCAATTTAGTTTCTTTTGACTTTAATCCTTCAAATCATTTATTTAAATGTATGTTTAATTAATGTTCAAATGTTTGTAGCAAAGAAAATATTTAAGGCTGATTCTGTAGGAGTCCATAGACCATTAAAGAGTTGTTTGGTTATTCTGAAGTCCTCTTACTAGACTGACCCTAACAAAGTTATATATTTTATAACGTGTTTTAATCAGTCAATAACATGAGTAAATGTAGATGCATATCAACAAGAAGAGAAATATTTGGTAGTTTAAATGGGTATTTCACTTATGGCATATTTTGTACCTTTTGTCAACTTATTTCTGCTGCTGGAATAATTTAATCATTAACTGGAGCCTCAGTCATGCTCTTGATTCAGGACCAATCCTTCTATGTGGTAGGATGATTGACTGGTTTCTAACCCAACTCTTTGGTTCTTAACATTAAGCCACCCTTGATGTCCAGCTCTAATATTATAACATATTTATAGTAACACTTATTTCTTATAACTGAAACTGAAGTCTCACTGAATATTTTTCTGTCAATCTTGATAAATTACCCAATTGTCACCATTTCTCTTAGCATTTGAGCAAAGCCTTTGTTTTATTTTTTTAATGTTTTTTATTTATTTCTGAGAGAGAGAGAGAGAGAGAGACAAAAGCTTGAACAGGGGAGGGTCAGAGAGAGGGAGATACAGAATCTGAAACAAGCTCCAGGCTCTGAGCTGGCTGTCAGCACAGAGCCCGATGCAGGACGTGAACCCACAAACCGTGAGATCATGACCTGAGCTGAAGTCGGACACTTAACTGACTGAGCCACCCAGGCACCCCACAAAGCTTTTGTTTCGATAGAGCTTCTTTATTTCTGTAAAGACTGAGATCCTGTGTCTAAAATCACCTCATTTCCTGAGTCCTTTTGTATGCCAGAAATCCCCCAAATATCACTTTTCCATATTTCTTAACATTACCACCTCTTAGAGGTATGCTTTCATTTCCACTACTCACTCTTGGATTTCCATGAGGCCAACTACTTAAGGCATATTGCCATGCTCCCAAATAGGCTGGTTGGACTTCTTGGAAGTATTTACAGCTGAGTCTCCATAGTGCCTCCCAGACTTTAGTGCAAATCTATTACCAGGTTCTGACCATCACCAGATTACCTCATTTTGCTACATGTAATCTTCCTTTACCTGGCTGTGTCTCACAATAGAGCTACCTCATTCATCATTGACAAGAAGCATTTTGTAAATGCTTATTATGTATTAGTCAATCCATTTAAAAAAGAATGCATCTCCTGGGCTTCCTAAAGTTCCTGCATAGCTTTTATCCATAAAAGATGAAATACACATTCTTCCATGTCTGGTTTGGTACCCAAATGTAATCTGTGTATACAAAGATATGTAGAATGTGCATATGAATTGTTTAGGATTTGCCTGTTTTTCTAGTCAACTGTTAATTTCAGTGTAATCTGATTCTTCTCTGATGCTTCTCCATTCTTCATAAAGTTATTTCTATATGACACGTTTGGGATAACAACTGAAGAAGCAAACCGCAGATGGTGTGATATGTTCTCTGATTTTCCTTATTCATTAATGAAAACTAGCAGTATTCCTGTGTTCAAGAAGTATTTGTTAGGCCAGGTGTACTACACTTATTCAAATCTTCTAAGAGTCTTAGTGATATTATACCTTCCCTGTCAACCAAATTCACATTAACATGTCACGTTTCTTATGTACCTATTCACTGCAATTAACTCTTGCCTGGAAATAGTTAAAGGTTGTGATTCTGCTAATGAGTATTATTGTCGTATGTGTGGCTTTTTTTGTTTTGGGCAGTAGCAGCAAATGACATACCACAAACCTGTATCTGGTTTACAAATAAAGCCAAAGAAATGTGAATAAAGGTATGGCAGAAATAAAGCAAATATAGGCCTTAGCATTCTAATTCTAGGCAATTCTTCTTTTAGAAACTATTTTTATGTTTGTTTTGGTTGATTTTGTGAATAGAATACAAATTACCAATGCATTAAGTCTGAATATATGAAATATAGGATCTTCAAGAAAAGCTTGAAAGGAGGAAAAGCATACAAAGTATACAAAATGTCAGATGAAAAAGTTAGGAAAAGGAAGAAAGTAGTTCAAATTCAATATTAGAAATGCAGATATATTTTAGGTAAGGTTTCAAAATATTTAATGGATAGCCAAACTAATGGATCTGTATATCAGGATTCCTAAATTTTCAAAGGATTTTAACTACTGGGAAGATAGCTCAAGGATGGTTATTTGACTTCGATTTTTAGTATTGTATCCATATGCACACAGACCCAGGAACATAAAAAATATTCATTAACAAGTGAGCTCCTTAAAGCTGGTATATACCTCCTGTAGGAGTATTTTTAAAAATACAGATTACTGGGGCACCTGGGTGGCTCAGTAAGTTAAGTGTCCACCTTTGGTTTAGGTCACGATCTTATGATTCGTGGGTTCAAGCCCTGCATCAGGCTCTGCGCTGACAGCTCGGAGCCTGGAGCCTGCTTGGATTTTGTGTCTCCCTCTCTCTCCGCCCTTCCCCTGCTCACACTTTGTCTCTCAAAAATAAACATTAAAAAAAATACAGATTACAAAATTGGGCCATTAAAAATCATTAGAAATTTGTACATAACAAGCATATAAACTTATAGTAACATTGTTGCTAAAATTAACTTTGAGAGGTATTTCCTATAGAGTAACCCAAGGTGTAAATGTGGTGATATTGAGGAGATACCTTTTTCATCAACACCAGTGCAGCTTCTGAAAGGATAAAGTGTTCTCTAGTAGGATAGTCTAAGTTGATTAGAGGGACAGTGTAATGTGAAGCATCCCTGTGGGAATTGTGAGCAGGCCCAAGCACTGCTTGAAACACTGGAGGGATAAAGGAATAAAGACACTATAGTGCTAACTCTTTAGTAAGAGAAGGAAGGGATTGCCACCTATGATATTTATGAGGGAGGAGCTGTGAACCTGAGTTCTTTGGATGATGATACAGAAAGCACAAAGCCCCAGAGATCTATGCAGGGCATGAATGAGTTAGGTGTTTTAAAAGTCAGATAGTTTTAATTTGAATATAGGGCAGATTGGTAATTCTGAAGTTCTGGAGGTCCTCCAGTCCCTGTTCCAATATGCTGTGCTTGTCACTCCAGTCATCTTTGTGGTAAGGGAGCTATCCAGGGTACTAGGCTTCTGCTGAAACCCTCTCTTGAAAAATTGTGCAAAATATTTTAGTTTTTGTTAATCCTAGAGCCTGCCTTTGCAGAGATACTACATCATTCACTTGGAGTGACTAGCCTGCCATTGTTTGGTTTATTCAAGTGAGCCCATCAAAGCTCAGTTCAAATGCAAATTCATGTAAACTTACTGCAGTCCTATGCAAGAAGCCTATTCTGGGTGTCAGAGCTCTGTTTAAAGTTTCATAATTCACTGCTTGCTTGTGTTTTATGCCCCTTAGATTGTGAGCTCTATGAAGGCAGGAGTTTTGTATTTTACTGTGTTTTTGCAAGCAGCTGATCTAAATCATTGATATGAAGATCCTTAGTAATTGATAAATGAATGAATACTGCTTAAGAGTGAGTTGGAATTTTGTCCATCTGTGTAAACTACTCCTTATTCTTTATGGTAAATCACAACTAGGCTCACTTTGAATATTATTCTTCATGGCTTTTCATTAACTGGAAATTTGTTCTTAACTTGGAATTGAGTAACTTAAAATGGCTAAAAGTCTTGGAAAAAAAAAATGAAAGGACTGGGAGAACTCTAGGAAGTATGGTCATATATGCCACAGATGTTAGGGGATTAGCAAGGTTTAAGGAAGCAAGGAACAAAGGCCGATAAAGAGAATGGGGTCAAAGGAGACTCGGGGTTTTCACTTCCTGAAACCGGAATCCAAAACATCCACTCCACATTCACTTTCTAAGGCCTCTGGAATGTGGGATCCCCTTTCACATCCCATAACCTAGATCCATAGTTTGAAATGTCTGAAAATCTGAGGCCACATGAGGCTGACAGAATTTTTATTCAGTAAACAAATGTTACTAGGCCCTGTGTATATATTGGTTAATGAGACCTATATAGTTCCTCTCCTCTTGAAGCTTACAGTTTAGTTCCCAGTTACAGTACCCATAATACCCTTGGTTCTTGCTGAGAATGGAAGTTGGTAGACTTTTCTTTTTCTTGTAGCCACCCTGGTGATCTCTGGACTGCCATAAAGAGCAGGTGTACTTGTTTCCATTACTCCACCCTTGCACATAGCATTGCTGTGAATATCCCATCATGTCAGTAATTGACTACTTAATTTGAAAAACTTTCATTTACATTAAGACATCCTGTCACTGGTTTTGTAATGACTTGCTTATCACTTTACATGATGTTAGTAAACTATGTGCCTGAATACATCTTCCCATATAAGAATATTTCAAGAATGGTTTAGGAACCAGTTTTTCCTTTTGGTCAGAAATTTCCTGCATTTCAAGAACCATAGGAAATGGTTGTGTGGCCTTTTCATAGAGGAAACAAAACCAAAACCAAAACCTAAAATCACTTGCATTATTAAAAGAAATTTATAAAGACAGATCCCACTTTATAGTTCTTTCACGTTTTTGGAATATATATGCTAACCTATATGTCATATGTTTCTCTTTCTTTCCTTTCCCTCTCCCCCCACCTATTGCCAGCAGGAATGTTTCAGTTACGAAGAAGTAAAAGTAAAGCTATATTTCTTAGTGATTTTTCCCCTTGGGAACCTAGTTATAGAACTCACAAAAATATTATAGATTCAAAATAACTAAAATTTATTTTTAAAACCTTTTTAAAATGTTTTATTTATTTTTGAGATAAGAGACAGAGGATGAGTGGCGGAGGGGCAGAGAGAGAGAGAGAGAGAGACAGAGACCGAGAGACAGAGACAGAATCTGAAGCAGGTTCCAGGCTCTGAACTGTCAGCACAGAGCTGGACATGGGGGTCAAACTCACAAACCAAGAGGTTATGACCTGAGCCAAAGTCAGATGCCTAACTGACTGAGGCACCCAGGTGCTCCTAAAATAACTTACATTTAGAAGAATGGATTTAAAAGTGGTAAAATAAAAAGAGTAAAGCAACGGTTTTCTGGACCTACCCTAAATAAACTCATAGTTTGGAAAACTAATAATTTATTTGCTGAATATTGAGAATTATGCTAAATAATGTTATTAATTTTATGGATTAAAAACCACTACAGTCATTTTTTTAGCAATACTGGAGATGAAATATTCCTATAAAAAGTATTCTAATTTATCTAAAAGAAAAGTTGTCTTAAACTTTTTTCAGGAGTGAGTATGATGTGTGCTCATGGTTAGTTCTCATATAATGAAACTGTTAGGAGAAAGGGATACATTTTAGCAATCATGCAAATCATTTGTATTGTGTAAGTGCAACCACGGGAATCCTCAGCACTCATTCAAGACTAGGACTCTTTGGTGACCAAAAGTGATGATTGCTTCTGATTTAGAGTGTGGTCAGGGAAAGATGCTGTGGTTACATACTTGTTTAGTAAAAGAAGGTGATGAAGTTCACTTCCCCTTCAAAACCACTTTAATTAAGAGTCTTGTACAAGTATTCCTGAATTAGGGACACCTGGATGGCTCAGTCTGTTAAGCATCTGACTTCGGCTCAGGTCATGATCTCATGGCTTGTGAGTTCGAATCCTGAATTGGGCTCTGTGCTGACAGCTCAGAGCCTGGAGCCTGCTTCAGATTCTGTGTCCCCCTCTCTCTCTGACCCTCCCTTCACGCTGTCTCTCTCTCTCTCTCTCTCTCTCTCTCTCTCTCTCTCTCTCTCACTCGGAAATAAATAAAACATTTTAAAAAATCTCAAATATTCCTGAATTTAAAGTTTTACTAGAATTTTTTTGACATTAAGCCAACACAGTTGGATCAATCTTTAAGTATGTGTATGTGTACAGTAATGTAATTTCTTATAATGGAATCCGTTTTTATAAATTTCTTTAATAATGCTTTTTAAGAGGGAGAGGTTATTCAGTGCTTTCCAAAAAAAAAAAAATCCTAAAAAGACAAAACACACAAAACCCTAAAAAAACAGAACCAGTAGTGTATGTACCTATATCATTTATCTGTAATATGATTTATTTTAAGGAATTAGCTCATATGATTGTGAAGCCTGGCAGATCTGAAATCTGTAGGGCAGACCAGCAGGCTAGGAACTCAAGTAGCATTTCTATGTTACAGTTTGAGGTAGAATTCATTTTCTTCTCAAAGAAGCTTCAGTTGTTGCTTTTAAGACTTCAACTGATTGAGTGAGACTCATGCACAGTATTGAAGGCGATATACTTTAAGTCAAATGGTTGTAGATATTAATCACATCTAAAAAGTACTTTCACAGCAACATCTAGACTAGTACTTGACAAAACAACTGGGCACTAGAGCTAAGACAAAATGACACATACAATTTAGCCATCACAGAGCAGGAAGGATATTATGTTAAAAAGCGCTTCATGGTTTACATGATAAGTTGATATAGTATACCTGTTTTTCCTTTGGCCAGAGATACTTTATCATTGATCAGTTATTGGCATTTGTAGACCGAGGTCATCATTCATTTGTTCCTTATTAATTTTGTAATTATTTATTAAGGATGTCTTATGTGCAAGAGGCCATGCTAAGGAGTTGAATACTTTAAAGAAAATGAATGACGGAGGCTGTGTATTTTAAGTGTGTTAATTCTAGTGGAAGAGTTGCATGTATATTAGATGGCTCTTGTGATAAGTAAATTTGAAGAGTGAAACTCTGTGCTTTTCAACCTTGTCAATTAAATGTCATCTTCCCCATGAGCAACCTAAAAAGAATCCATGTCAGGGGTTAATATGCCAAGTTATTATGCTTATTAATTTAAGGATAACTCATATGTAAAATTGGATCATGAAAGGTATGCTTGCCCACTGCAGGTCAATTTCATTTAGACAACATTGGCTATACATACATTCATTTTAGCACATTAGAAGATTTACATTTGTACTCAACCTGTGCAAAGATGATTCAGTATATTCTGAAACAGGTCTGACAAGTGGACTGTCCTATTTATTGATAATCTTGCTCTTCATGTAGCATAGAGCAATAAACATTCTCTTTACTGTCCCTAAATGGGTGTTTTCTCCTGGTGCTTTCTCATTTCAAAACTGCATTTTGTTTCTATTTCCTTCTTCAATTAATATGAACTTGTCTGCCTGGCTTTTGAGCCCTCTGTAAACTCACCACACCTTGCTTATCCAAACATAGATCTTCTACTTTGTTAAGGTCAGGTAACTTAGAGCACCCTCACACACACAACATATACACTTAATCCTTTCTGTTTATGCAAATCTCAGCTGTCATTACAGGCCTAACTCCATGAAACCTTCCATGACGACTTTAACCTGCCTGGGGAGTTTCCTTTGCTACACTCTGAGGTATGAGCAGTATCTATTTGGCACCAGACAATTAAGTACAGTCTGTTCTGCTACAATGCATTTTTCTGTAGTATGAATTAGCTCCTGCATGATGGGTAAATATGGGAATTACATTACTAAAAGGTTGCAGTTGGTTCATGTGTGATTTTTTTTTTCTATAGTGTATTCATATTTAGCTCTACCAAGTAATTATAAATGAATTCAGAGTGTATACTAATGCAGGCACATGCAAAATACAATAGAGGTATAGCCTTTTCACAAATCTACTTTTATTACTTTTATCTTTTTTTCTAAAAATGGAAGAAGTTTATGCATTTCCTATCATATTTTTATCGGGAATTTTACATATGCTTTTATAGAAGATCTTTATAAAAAATTGTTATGGTTTGTTTAGAGCTTTGTATCATAAGTCACATAGATTTTGAGTGTTTCTGCCAAGTTCTGTTTTGGGGGAATAAGCTCTGTTACTGTCCAGTTTTTCAGAATGAAAGAACACCTACATCGCAAAGCAGGAATTGAACCATTTTGCTTCACATTACTCAATATTTGTTGAATATCCACTGTGTGCCAGACACTAGTACCAATGTTGGATCTTTGAACAATGAACAGAGTTTACTTTTGAGTACAAAGGAGCCTTAGCAAAAATCCTGTAAGATGGTGTTTTTATTGCTTAGCTCAGTAGATGAGAAGGAAGAGACAATAAAATGTAAACTGACATTTGTCTTGTTCCTCCCTCTGCCTGGGATGCTCTTTCATTCCTGCTTTATTTACCCAGTGTCTTCCCAAATTTCATGTCTCAACTCAAACATCAGTAATTTATATTATTCTAAGCTCTTAAAAGCCATTCACTTTTTAAAATTTTTATTTTATTTTTTGAGAGACAGCATGAATTAGGGAAAGGAGCAGAGGGAGAGAGAGAATCTTAAAGGAGAATCCACACTCATCGTGGAGCTCAATCCCAGAACCCTGAGATCATCACCTGAGCCAAAACCAAGAGTCAGATATTCAACCTTTCAACCGACTGAGCCATCCAGGTGCTCCTAAAGACTTTTCTTTCATAGCACTTAAGGTAGCTGTAACTTTACAATTATTTGTGAGAATATTTAGATAATATTTTTCTTTTTCTTAGTTCTGTGAGAACAGAGATCATGTTTGTTTTTTCCCATCATTCTTATTTTCTGGCAAGCATGTAAACATATACAAACACATATACACACATATAGCAGGTATTACTATATATTATAAATTCAATCTATAATCTCACCTCTATATATTTAGCAGGTAGGTTTTAGTAAGTTTCAGTTGCCTGAATGAATGAAAGGTAAATGAATTTTTCTTTGCTTTCCTTTATTTTTTTAACAACTAAACTTTGAGTATTTCCAGAATGAGTCTGTTTCTTTTTTTCCTTTCTCTCTATATCACTTTTGTTAGCCTCACATTTCCTGTTAGTATGTGAATTTGTGGAAGTTTGTGGCTAATATATTTGTCTTATAAATTTTTATTACATCCATTTTAGACAGCAAAGTATATTAGGCCCTAGAATTTGTGTTTATCTCTTTCAGAAATAAAAAAAAAACATTAAAAACACAAAACCTGAAACTGTAGAGAAGAAGGATGTAGAATAGTATATTTATTAGCTTTGAGTAGAGAAAGATAACTTGAACAAGGTCTTGAAATCAAAAACCTAAGAGAAGTAATTTTGGAGGAAACTATTGATATTTTTTAATTAAAATTAAGACTATCTGAGCATCAAAGGACAATCACAGATAAGAAAATATTTGCAATAAATATAACTAGCTATGTACCCAGAATGTATAAGGAAAGCCAATAGCCAACAATAGCAGGACCACCTGCCCAATAGAAAAAAAAAATAGATTAAAGTATATGAACTGGAAGCTCATAAAAGAGGAAACTCTGGGAAATAAACATGAAAATATACTCTGATTAACAGGTAAATGCACACTAAAAGGGTGGAATGTTTTTTCCATAATGACAGAAGAAAAAGTTTGACACTACTGAGTTTTGGTGGAAATGCAAAGTATTTAGAATATATACATTTCATATGAAATTGTAAATCACAAACACCTTGAAAACCCTTTTGGTAACATGTAGTAAAATTGAAGATATGAAGGATCAGTGGTCAAGTAGTTCCACTCTTAGGTTTTATATTAAAGAAATTTTTTGACTTGAGCATCAGAATACATTAATAGACGTTAAATACAGTTTTAAAAACATCAGTGTAGCATTTTTTAAAATAGTGAATAAGTGGTAGCAATCTTAATGACTTCACAGAAAAGCATTTATTAGAGTTTAAAACTATTTATATTAGTCTTGAACATGCAAATCAAAATTATGTATTGTGTACGGATATATAATTGTATAAAAAATACATGTGTACAAAAATGCATGTTGTGTACCAAATTTTGGGAAGTAATTTCTTCTGGGGAGGGAGGAAAAAGATTGAAAGGAGTTGTATTAGCTTCCAAATTTAATATAGAAAAAAGAATAATCACTCATTTTATATAGGAATAAACTGAAGCTCAGAGAGGTTGTGAGGTGCCCACAGTCCCTCATCCTGAGCTGTGCCCTACATCCCATGTTTGCTTTTGTCTTGCTGGCATCCTTAATACATGTGAGGGAACTGTCAATTCTGTTCATGCTGAATCCTCCCAAACTGTTTGTGTACCCATTGCTCATAGGACTACCTCAGCAGTGAGGCTGTAAGATATCTTTTTTTAAAGTGAAAGGTAGAAAATACTTGTCAGGTTGTTCCATCTCTTATTTTTTTGCCCTGAAACTTAGCAGTTGTGATTTACTTTTTGAAACTTTAGTATAGCTCACTGCTTCCCTGAACTTACTCCTACACTTTGCCTGGTCAAGCCATCGTTAGGTGATGTTCACGTTCTAGCTAGGGCAACCTGTGGAAGGCTACCCTTAGTATTGATAGAATTAATTCTAATTTCAAGCCTTGTGGATGACACCATTTTGTTGCCCATTTAATATGACTTGTAGGTGGCTAGGTTATTTTAAATGAAACATCATTATGTCAGGTACATGTGAATCACTGTTTACCTCTCATGACATTCATCCTACCACCAACTGTTAATAATTACCTTACTGCCACTGCCTTAGATGGAAGTTAGAAGTTTTTGTGAACTCTAATTTAGTCAATGCACATAGTGAAGCAGATGAGTAAAACCTTACGTAGTGAGGGAAAAGAAGTGATAAAGTAGTAGAATATAATTATAACATCCATATCTAGTCATCATTTAGGGCATGAAATGCCAACTGGATTCATAGACGATCTTGGCTATTTGGAGTGCTTAGAGAATACAGACTTCTCACATAGGTATACTTTCTGTACATCACAATTACATGGAACCAGTTTCAGAAATTCAGACTGTTGTAATCACTAAGTATTATGCCTGTGGAAAAATTTCATTCCAAGTATTTTTTTCTAACGCTTAGTTTCCCGTTATGAATTCAAGTGTTCCATTTATTCATTTTGATTAGTTGTATACTTTTTTGTATCAAATAATAAGTAAACTGTTATTTATCTGACATAATAAAAATCAACCAAAGGAGTGAGCTCATCCAAATTTATTACTACTTGAGTAATATTTCTACAAAAATTTAGGACTATCATTATGTTTCTTTTAGTAAATCTGTTCTGGCTATGTATAATTTTGAGAAGAAAAGACTGATGGCCAATAAACTTCTAGATATCGAGTAATACATATATTAAAAAATTTATTTGCTTTTTAGATGACATTTGAAATGCTAATCCTACCCTTTTGTTACCTTCTACCTTTAAAATATTCTGATCTCGTAGGCCCCAATTAGATTTCAAATCAAAATCTGAGAGTAGAGCACCTTTCCAATTTAACAAACAAAAGGCATCATTTTTTTATGCATAGGGTAACTCCAAGTAAGAGAATGTAGAATGCCACATAATCAAAATAACACTTAAATAATTAAAGAGTTACATTAGAAAATAAAATTAAGAAGGGCAAGAGAAGTAACAACTGTAGCTTTGCTTGCCTTTTGTCTTATATGTTCTTGCCTTTAAAATAAAGGTTCATTGCTGTATTATCTCTTCAGTATTATGCTCTGCCCTCATATTTAAATTCACATTGTCTATAGACTTGAGCTGACTTTGTATTTAGCATCTCAGTATCTGTTGAGCTAACAGTGATTTTATTTTTTAAAATCACAATCTGTGGTTTTAGGAAATGATTACAAATGTCTAAACTTTTAGAGGAATATGATCTTTAGGCAGTCATTGTTTTAAAGCTGATATAGATGTTTCATTATTCTGACTATATTATTTTCTATTTGTGAAGTGTCTCATATTAAAAAAAACACAAACTTTCGTTTCCCTTTACCATGTCTTCATCCTTTGGAAAATTTTAACTCTGGAGCTCACACTTAGTATTCTTGGTTAATGTGTACAATAAAAATAAAAATAAAATTCTATAGATTACAAAAATGAAAAATAAGACCAGAATTTTCATATTAGCATGATCATGCAATCATAGGAATTAGGATGCATTTTTTTTCTTGTAACATTGACAAATGATGAAAGAGGTGACAGATTTCTTGAAATAATCTGTGAACCACTATTAGATAGCTTTGTAATTGGCATTTGCTGAAAGCTAACTGCTAGTAGGTATCCAGGAAGCAACACTCTTACTCCCTCAAGACTTAAACAGAAGATAAACTTTCAGCGGGAAAAATGTTTCAAAGTAAAATATCTACTTAAAGTAGTGAACAAGAACAAGTGAGATAAATATTGTTCTTTTGAGGTATGATTCTGTAGTGTCCCCATTTTTCATATTCTTGTATTTCTAGTTTTTTGAAAAGTGGAACTAAATTTATATAGCACAGATGTAGAATTTTAATCTATAGTGTAAGGGTAGAAGATTGGAAGGGTATTTCAATATGTAAAGTATCTTTAAATTTTTATAGACTATAAAATAATGTTTTTATAATAATACTTTTCCTATATTATGCTTTTCCTCATGTATGGAATTTAATAAATGTAGAGGATGTGCTCTGTAGATTTTTTTTTTCTTAAAATCATTTGTCCTATAATATTACTGTCTCTGATTTCTCCTGGAAAAACAGTTAACATCATTTTGTTTCTTGGCAAGTTTGGTTTGGCAGCTTGTACTTGGTTCAGAGAATACGTCCCAAGAAAGACCTGAGTTAAATAATAAAAGAGGGAGGTAGGCTTGGGAGATTTAGTTTAGCACTGATAATTTGTTAACTTTTGTTACTGAAATTGGCTAAATCATTGTAACTTTTATTAGCCAGTTTTGAGGTGACCAGGTAATGTTCATGAGATATCTTCATAGTTGGTGGTTACTTATCCAAAGAGTAATACATCTGTTAGAACAGCATGCTTTTGAAAATATTTCACTAGAACATGGTCATTTTCCTTACCTTGAGGATGTGGCATTGCTTTGGCCATGCTGTCATGTATTTGACTTTTGTCAAATCAGCATTAGTGCTAAAAATACACACAAATTATTTTAAGACACAAAAATATCCTTGTAAAAGTAATGTATAAAATTAAATATTCATTTTCATGATCTCAGTAGTTTATGAAGTTAAAACATAGTGTTTCTTTTGATTAGATTACTACTTCTAATTTGGTTATTTATTACTTGTATTTATTTAGTGATTACTTATTTGCTACTTTGTTTTCAAAACTTGTTTAAAAGTTAAAAAAACTTAACAGCTATTGAGTACTTTTCACATGTAAAGCGTAGTGCCTAGTGCTCAGCTTTCATGGTCTTGTTTTATTCTCAGAACAACGTTGTGAGATAGGTTGTTTTTAACTCTCATATCTGTAAAAGTAAAGGCACAGAAAAATTAATATGTCAATGACTGCTTAGCTTGTGTGTGCTGGAATAAGATGTAATTTCATTTTATCTTATTTAACTGCTTATATAAAATAAAGCGTTCCTCTGTAAAAGGAACTTAAGCCAGAAATTATTTCTGGTTTATTAAAATAATAATATCTATACCTGAAGCCTAGGTATCTAATACCTATAGATATGAAAGTAATATTGGTCACCTTAAGCTAGTATAATATTGTGTGTCGACTATGCTTCAATTAAAAAAAGGAAAAAAAAAGAAAAGTACTTTTGGCAATATTCAAACACCTAAGAGGCTACTATAAAGTATTCTGAAAAATAATTTTGTTAAGTACATATCTCAAACTAGTAGTATTTGAAGAATTCAGTATAGTGTGGAAGCAAGAGGGTTAAAATCCTAGAAAATCTCCTTGACAAAATTATTTCACATTTAAAAGTGAGAAATACATCAATAAACACAAACATTTAAAATTATGTATGTATGTATATATTTGTTTATTTATCTTTTTATGAGTATGCTCCATGCCCAGCATGGAGCCCAATGAGGGGCTTGGGGTCTTGAACTCATGACCTTGAGATCAAGACCTGAGCTGAGATCAAGAGTCAGATGCTTAACCCACTGAGCCACCCAGGTGCCCCAATTTTTACATTTGTATTGCAAAACAGAAATGTCATTGCATTTGCTATGCTACTGTGACTTTATTAAAAGACAAAAAATAGTACTGCTTAAGATTGTGACCTTATAATATGTAAGTTAGAATGTCATTAATTTTGAGCAAGATAATTTATTGGAAGATTCTTTCAAGAAGGAGTTTTAGTAATTTAACTTTTTGAATTATCAGGCACTTTTTGTAAGTTGAGAAAATTAATGGTCCTTTTTTTTTTTTACCCCAAATAAACATGTGTACATAAACAGAATAAAAACAGTGTTTGTAAGTTCAAGTAGTTTGTAGATCTTCTGGAGTGTCCATGGGTTTACTTTGAAAAGCCCAGTGCTAGTCTTTTAGATTTGTTCAGTCAGAATAAAGAAAACTACAAATCTTTTGCATGGCTAGTATACTTGGGTTGACCACAATGGAATGCATAGAAAACGTAGAATTTACAGTGCAGTGTTGATACAGATACGCTTCTGGTCATGGAGTAAAGGGTTTTTTAGTCAGAGAGATAGGGACCTATCTACCTACAGTAAACAACCACACCACAAAATTACTCAGGAGAAGTTTTAGGCTGTAATTGACTTTTCCATTTGAGCCTCTATCTCATTTGAGCCTTATAGTAGGACAGGTTTCTTCTTTCTTTTTTTTTTTTTTTCCTGCTTTAGTAGCAGGCAAAAGTTTATTAGAGAATAAGATTAGAAAGAAAGAGTAGTAGAAAAACTTTCTTTGCAGAGAGAGGACATTCAATGCCCTGTAGGACAGGCATTTTGATTTTGATTTTGGTTTTATAGTGGACATACTTAAGGATTGGAAATAAAATGTATTTCCTGTGATCTCACTTTTAATTAGTGCCTCTGGCTTTAGCTAAACTGTTCTTTTCTCTGTCACACTCTTGTGTGCTATGAAGCAGAACCTCTAACAGAAACTCCCCTGTATGTGTGCTTTCCTCCATTAGGGCATAGTAGTAGGCATATTGTCTTTTGATTTCTTGAATCACTTTTCCAGATGTTTTGTTTTACACATAGATCATACCCTTGATAAAAATATCTGAGTAATTAAATGTATTTTAGAATGTGAAAGGTATACTGATAATTTTTTTAATTGAGAGAGACAGAGAGAGAGAGAGGGAGGGAGAGTGGGAGAGAGAAAGAGAAAGAACAGGGGAGGGGCAGAGAGAAAGGGAGACAAAGAATCTGAAGCAGCCTCCATTCAGGTTCTTAGCTGTCAGCACAGAGCCTGCCTCAGGGCTCAAACTCACAAACTGTGAGATCATGACCTGAGTCAAAGTCAGACACTTAACCGACTTAGCTGCCAAGGCATCCCAAGTTATTTTGATTCTGTAAGGACTTTGCTGCTGCTGCTGCTGCTTTTTTTTTTTTTTTTTTGTTTTTGGTGCAAAAAATATTTTATTAAAGCATGGGGTGGGACCAATGGGCAGAAAGAGCTGCACTGGGGTTATGGGGAATCACTGGTTTATGGAGTTGGGGGAGATAAAGTCAAGAGGGAGTTTCCAAAGACACTTTCACATGCTAAAGACTTACTAGAGGCCTAGCTATTGTCAAGCTAAGGTTCACTTTACTTCTTATGGCATCTGTTTCAGAAATCCAGTGACACTTACAATTGCAGGTAATAGCTAATAGGATTTAGGATTCATCAGCTCCTTCTAAGAGTTTTACACATATTAACTCAGTCCTCACAATAACCTGTTGGAGTAGGTGATATTTTCCTTATTTTACAGATGAGGACATTGAGGGGTTAGAGATGTTAAGTAAATAGCCCAAGTTCATACAGAAAGTAGAGCAGGGCTTAATTCATGAGGTAGGTTGCATAATCCATGCTTTTAACTACTTCACTGTGTAGACGTGGAGCCTAACTACAGCTTTCTTCATAAACATTTGCATGTTTTGTTATTATAAGGCCATGCCATTTGGTGTCCCTTTCAAAAAAATAGTGGGAGTCTGATATTGGTGAAATTGTGTACTTCTATTTCATGGGTATCTAAAGAGTGCCTTTGACCTTCATTTTGGAGGTAGTGCTATTTACCCAGTATAAACTAAGAAATAACTTAGATCAAGTGGATTAGTAGATAGATGTCTGATGTTCCTTTTAGTCTAACCTAACGTTTAGTAATTCCTAAAAAAAATGTGTTCTTTTTTGAGGTAACTAATTGAAATTATAAATAAATTCAGGAATAACTTTGTTTATTTTAAATATTCTGGTTATAATCAACTGAACAATGAAACTTGTTTAGATAATTTTTTAAAATCAGAAATCGGCTTGTTCTTAGGTGAAATTTTATTATGACAGACATTGATATTGAAATTATATAGAACTTTGCTAAAATATTTAGTGTTGCAGGAAAAATAGAAACATCCGATAAAGGTGAAAAGAGACCAACATATTTTTCTTAGTTGAGTTGTCTGTATTATACTTAAAGTTGATCACCTTGTGTTTTCTAATGTAAAATAGAAGTTTTATAGATGTGTTATATGATGAAACGAAAGTCTGAAATTACCAGTGTTTATGATGACTTCCTGAGCTGTATTTAATTTTCCAAAGGAATAAAAATCAATATTAGTCTGTTTAAAATTTATTTTTCTGTTTTTGTTGCAAAGGGACCCCACAGTAATGAGAGTTGCAGATGTGGGGAAAATGTGGGGTTTCACACATATCTGATAAGTTCTTACCTAATCATTATTGGGGACACTTGTCATCAATCCTGCCTTTTGCTACTTTAAATAAAAGAGATGCATGTTTTGTGACCAGTTGTGTATGTGTAGAAACTCACATTTTTTTTTAAGGTCATTACTAGCTGGTGAAGCATTCTGAACATAAAAACATTTATTTGTATTTCTACCCCATTCATCTTCATCATCTCTGTCAATGTCCTGAACGTAATAAGCAGTGTGTTGTTAAAACCAGTGCTGACTACCATGATCTTTTCATGTATGTGACACTGTAATTATTAAAAAGAAAAACCAATATCTCACTAAGTGATCCAGCTTTAGTAGATATAAATATCTTCATAGAAATCGTGTTTGATGTAGTGCATAGGTTTAGCATTGATGGATAGATAGCTTTAATAACTGAACTGTTGGATCTAACTAGTTATTAGTTCAGTGAACAAATGTATTTATCCAATATTTCTCATCATTTTGGTATTGTATTGTTTTGTGGTAGGAATTTATTTAAAATATCATCGTTAAAATCTTATTGAATGGATTATTATATATTTTTTCTCCCTCACAAAAGTAAAGCATTTAATTCAATAAAAGATGCCACATCTATGCTGTGGGTTGACAAAGACTTGCTTGATTGATTAGAATGAATGAGAATATGAAAGATTTAAAGCAAAGCTGTCAAAGCAATTAGAACTAAAGTCCTCTTATTGCTGAATAATGAAAATTTGTGCCTGAAACACTTTAAAATATACCTAAGAAAATTGTACTTATGCAAAATGAAATGCTGGTGAATAAAAGGAATTTCATTTTAATATATTGTCATTGCTATATTTTAGATTTATCAAGAGACATGATGTTACATGTTTTCTGCAAAAATTATATGTATAATGTTCAATTTAGGAATATTTAGATACAATGTGTTGAATAATTGTTTGAAAATATTTAATTTTAAAGTGATCCTATAGGATTTATAAAATCTACAATTTGGTGTATTTTTCTTTACAATTTAAATATAAATCAGTTATTTGGAAGGGAATACAGATAGTAAAGCTACAAAGGAGATTAGCAGGCATTTAATATTTAATATATTCTTAATGCCTTTAAATTGTTAAATTCTAGAATACATTGCTAAAGTTTCAGAATATTTTGTATAATTAAGACTCATGGTGTATAGACTATGACTGGAGAGAAAACTAAGATAATATAGATTTTTATTAAAATATAATTGGTTCTGGGAGATAATCACATAAATTAATATTGTTTCTTTTTGTTTAGGTATTCAGTATTAAAGCTACTTATCCTATTTTTATAATATACATATACAAGGTATTGTGAAAGATATCAAGATGAATTAGACGTGAGCCTGACATTGATGGCTTTTGTTCTAAGAGAGTAGTTATGACAATACTGTGTATAACCAAATGTGCTAAATAGAATGTAAATGTCATAAACATTCATATTAAAAGGTTTATGATTTTAAAGGAGAGCTTAACTCCTGTTGTATGTTGTATTTGAATTTGGTCATGAAATATGTGTATGTATATCAATTAAAAATGTTTTTGCCAGGGTGCTTGGGTGGCTTAGTTGGTTAAGCATCTGACTTGGGCTCAGGTCATGATCTCGTGGTTCATGAGTTTGAGCCCCATGTCAGGCTCTGTGCTGACAGCTCAGAGCTTGAAGCATGCTTTGGAATCTGTGTCTCCCTGTCTCTCTGCTCCTCCCCCACTCCTGTTCTCTCTCTCTCCTCTCTCTCTCTTCTCTCTCTCTCTCTCTCTCAAAAATAAGTAAACATTAAAAAGTATTTAAAAAATTGTTTTTGCCTGTAAGTGGGTAGTTGAAGTATCCTAAATAACACAGAATTTACTGGCTCTTATAACTGAAGAGTTCACACAGAGAACAGTGAACACATACTGTTCATTCAGAGTTTCTGCTCTATTTCTCTCTAATATTATCAGCTCTGCTTTTTTCCTTGATTGGTAGGAAGGTGGCAGGAGATAATTCTGAGACTCATAACTGCATAGCAATCTCTAGAAGAGAAATACTGCCCTAGTATTTTGAGAAAGTGTTCTGGGATCTACCTTGATTGGAATGCCTAAGATACATGTTCACTGTTAGCCTATGGCCAGGATGGAGGACTGTGCATATTGGCCTAAGTGAACCAAGACTTATCCCTGGATTTGGAAATGGAGTTTGATATTCCCGGAGTATTCAGCTGCATGGGTAAAGTTTTGGGATACTGCACTGAGAATGCATATACTGTTGGAGATGGGAAAGGGAAAATGGGTCCTGAGTAGGCAGTCTGCAGTGTCCACATTCAGATATCAGGAAGGAGCTTCAGGCAGACTGGATTGTGTAAACATATGAAGGGAAAAAAAAATACCACATATGTGTAGTTCAGAACACAGCTGTAGTTCAATTTAACTGGGTAGAGAGTGTTTGCAGGGAAGCTGTAGGAAATAACAGCAATAGGACAAATTTGGATCAGTTGGTGAAATACCTTGAAGTTAGGAAGGGGAATTTGGGATTTAATTTGTAGATAGATGGAAAGAAATAAATGTTTTGTGCAGTAGAATAATAAGCTGAGAGTTGCTATTAGGATTTAAATGTGTTAGTACTAGGTTTTTAAAAACAGGGAAATTCAAGGAATTAGGTTTCTGGCTTTGGCTCCTGGTTGAATGGTGGTGTCATGTTTTGACATGGGGAGAAAGACAGGCAGTTTGTGAATGCCTGTCTTAGGTGTCTAGGAAGATGGTTGTTTATTAGAAAACACAGGAAAAAATTTGAGGAGAGATTTAATGAAGAGTTAATATTTGTATACACTGAATTAGCTACTCATGGAGTCATTGAATGTTTGGGCTCTTGGAGTTCAATTTTTCAATTATGTTCACAGAATGTGGTGACTTTCTCAATTCACATTGCTTTACATTTTGGAGCTAATTTTTACATCCAGTTCTCTTGACTGTAATCTCAGTATTCTGGTTTAAAAATTTTTTTTTTTTTAATGTTTTATTTATTTCTAGGAAAGAGAGAGAGAGACAGCGTGAGCAGGGGAGGGTCAGAGAGAGAGGGAGTCACAGACTGAAACAGGCTCCAGGCTCTGAGCTGGCAGTCAGCACAGAGCCTGACGCGGGGCTCGAACCCACGAACTGCGAGATCATGACCTAAGTGAAAGTCGGATGTTTAACCGACTAAGCCACCCAGGCGCCCCTGGTTTAAAAATTTTTTAAAATTAAATTTAAAAAATTTTAAACATTGACTTTTTTTATTATGTTTTAGAGAGCAAGCAGGGAAGAGGGGACCTGAGTGAGAGAGAGAGAGAGAGAGAGAGAGAGAGAGAATGAATCTCAAGCAGGCTCCATGCTCATTGTGGAGCCCTATGTGGGATCATGATGCCTGGGATCATGACCTCAGTTGAAATCAAGAGTTGGGATGCTCAACAGACAGAACCACACAGGCACCCCTCAGTACTCTGTTTTAACATAGTTACCTCATGCTTGATAATACAGACTGATATGTTTTGCTAGAATAATATATAATGCTTAATGTGGATTGAGTTACTTTATTTCAGACATTGTGTAAAGCCATATTTTACTTTTATTAATTATGCTTACTTGATAAGAATGATAATTAAAATCTTAGTGTCTAATATTACTACTTACAATAAGACCATTCATTGTGTCAGGCAATTTGCATATATTACATACTGTGCTTTTAATAAGCATCTTATGGTAGGTAGTGTTGTTATTCTCATTTTACAGATTGGAAAACTGACACTTGAAGAGTTTATGTAATATGCCTAGGATCACACAACCTGAAGGAACAGAGCAGAATTGGAATACATAAAATTTTGGAACTCAAACCAGTGCACATTGTCAACTTAATAGTAAATCCTTAAAATAATGTTGTAACTTGTTGAGGGAGTGTGGAGATAGACTGGAGAAAGTTGCATTTGGAAATTAGAAATGTGAGACTGAGGCACCTGCCTGGCTCAGTTGGTTAAGCAACCAACTCTTGATTTTGGCACAGATCATTCTCTCAGTTCATAAGTTCAAGCTCCACGTTGGGCTTTGTACTGATAATGTGGAGCTTGCTTGAGATTCTCTCTCTCTCCCTTTCTCTCTCTGCTCCTCTTGTGCTCTCTCTCTCTTTCTCAAAGTAAATAAAATAAACTTAAAGAAAAAGAAATGTGAGACTGAAAATTTATCTAGAGGACAAACTTAATAGAGTTGATGCTATAGATATCACAGTAATGGACATTAAGATAGGAGTTGAAGCATGAGTTTGGGTCGTATTTACAAGGGAGAAATTAGAGAAAAAGAAGAGTTCTAAGGGCGCCTGGGTGGCTCAGTCAGTTAAGCATCTGACTCTGGATTTTGTCTCAGGTCAAATTCTTACTGTCTGTGAGTTTAAGCCCTGTGTCAGGTTCGGTGCTGACAGTGTGAAGTCTGTTTGGGATTCTCTCTCTCTCTCTCTTTCTCAAAGAAATACACTTTTTTTTTTTTTAAAGGAGGTTTAGAGTCAAATCTATGGCCAAGGAATAAGACTGAACAACCACAAAATTAGAAGGACCATCAGGAGAGTTTAGTGAGAAAGAATGCAATGAAGATGAGATTTTCAAAACAAAGAAGATGACCACTGGAGAGTGCTACAAGAAAAGCTTATTAGGGTTGATGAGTGAGAGGTCATTGAAAATCCTTTGGGACACCAGTTTTTTATCAAGTAGCAGTAAAAAAGGCACTGGAAATAAGGTTAATGAATGAGTGTAATGGCTGTTTATAGTTGGAGAGAAATTCCACTGGAGAGGGAAATCTTGAAGAATCACAAGGGAGATGGAATAGGTAATGAAGCTTGATATTGGAGGCTATGGGAAGAAATAGAATGGAAAGCATTAGTGGAAAAAATAGCTCCACAAAGACTAGAGAGAAAGGAAACTGATGAAGACTTAGAAAAAAAAATTAAAAAAACATTGTGAAGTAAAGTGAAATTGGGAACAATCTATTGATTTCAGGGCTCTCAGTCAACTATATGACTAAACCATCAATGTGCTTTGGTGTGATGTTTTTGCCAAATGCCACATATACTACAGTTAATAAATTCCCTAGAAACTAGGACCTTTAAAATTCAAATCCAGCTGCCAAAAAAGATAAACCACCAAAGACATAAATCATGCAAAAATAAGACTGGCTGACGATGAAAATGCTTGATAGAATGCACAGCTTGTGATGTATGTTAAGCAAATGTAAAGGCAGAAGTGAATTTGCTCTATGTAAACTTTGGAAGTCTTCAAGTTTCCTTTTGTACATTTATTCATCCCATGTGCTTTTCCTTCTCACTGATAATCTTTGAGTTATTACAAGTATACAGTAACTACCTGCATTTTTACACTTCTCTGTTGTAGAATAAGAGCAGACTGCATAGTCAGTTTTTAATAATAGTTAATATTTATTTGGCACTTACTATGTACCAAGTCCAAGCACTGTTCTAATGGCTTAGATGTAATAAATCATTTATTACTCCCACTGACTTTTAGTTAGATACTATTTTCATTCAGATGTTGTAAATGTGAGAACAGAAATATAGAATTTGCATATTGCTGGATTGTTTATAGTTTACTATAATTCATTCAAAATCACTATAAAATGACTTTAAAACTTTCAAAATTAAAGAGTTCCCTTCTGTACAATACAGGTTTTCAAGCAATTAGAGAAATTTTGCCCTGGATAGAAAGAATATCAATATGAGGTCTATTCTCCTATTGAGGATGTAACAAAAAATTGAAGTGTCTTGGAAGGTGGAATATGGTGAAATGGGAATGATATAAGTTGGTGAAATTTGTGGGAGGAGAACATTGTAGGCTCTCTCAGACTGACCTTCTTTTGAATGGCAAGCTCATTTTGACTGTTACCCTCTCATTGGAGTATCTGTTGACAAACAGCCTTACTTATTTTCTCCCTGAGTATAAAACCTAAGGCTTTTCTTCATTAACATGCTTTTCCCTATTCTGTTCCCAAATTGAAAGATTGATATTTTATGTATTTATGTATTTTATGTGCTCTGACATAATAAGTTCTCATGTCCATTAATATCTAATGATTGTACTAGCATGATTCATGCATATTCTCTTATTTCTGTATCTGATGACATTTTGGACAAATAATTAAAATTAGTTCTTCATGCTTGTATGTATCCTTCTGTATGTAAAAGTTTACACCAATGGACTGTGTATTTTGAAAAGAACTTCTAAAACTTTTTATTCTTTATTTAAATAAGTATCCTGAACAGTATTCTAGTCTGGAAAAAAAAAAAAAGTTAAGACATCAAAACCCTCACAGTGGTAGGAAGTGACTTAAGCAGTGACAAGAAGAAAGTCCAATGAGTCATAAATAAACTAATTTAGAAGCAGCAGGGTGCCACCAAGATGTGTTGCTATCTTTTGATCTGTGACAAAAAAACCAATTCCCTTTGTTCTTCATAGTATATAAAAATAGCCTCATGAGAATTTTACCCACTGAATTTACAAAAATCAGTATTTGAATATAAAAGTAAGAAGAACCATCTTCTTAAAAAATGGTGGATTAGAGATTGTCAGGAACAGTGGCTTAGATTAGTGTGTTAAAATTTCAGGTCGCTAGAGGACTGCTTAATTGAATCATCTAAAACAGTTTATATCTTTACCCAGGGAGTAAGAAACCAAGGAAATTATTCAGATATGTCGCAGGCTGAGATTTTTTATGCATGTGTTTGTTTGGGTTTATTATGTTTTCATATATTCATATTTATTTCAAAATAAGAGAAACCTATGATTATTTTCAAATGTTTTGCCACTTATTTTAGTCATGGCTTTTTACTCACAATCAGATAAAATCATCACTAAATTTATGTGTTTTCTTATACATCAATATTGAATTTTGTGTCATTTTTGTTTATGAAGCAAAATTTAATCATTGCATTGGTAGAGGGAAGTGAAAGTGATAAAGTAGTTAATGTAGTAAATATGGATAATATAAGAAGTATTTCTTTATTATATTTAGCAGTATAGCAAATACTAAAGAAAACAAAATTCTTTTTTTATTTTATTTTATTTATTTTGAAATAGTATGAAGCAGGGGAGGGACAGAGAGGGAGAGAGAGAATCCCAAGCAGGTTCCATGCTGCTAGCACAGAGCCTGACTTGGGGCTCAAACTCATGAAACCGTGAAATCATGACCTGAGCTGCAACCAAGAGTCTGATGCTTAACTGATTTAGCCACCCAGGTGCCCTGATAGAAAACAAAATTCTTAATTGACTTAGAATGTATACATTTTAGTTTCCTGGGCCTTGGATTTCCTTTGCTTTCTTCATTCATTGTCTATAATTACTTTTTTAAAAAATTTTTAAAAAATGTTTATATTTGAGAGAGAGAGAGAGAGAGAAAGAGAGCGCGCGTACACACGAGCAAGCGAGTGCACAGGGGAGGGGCAGAGAGAGAGGGAAACACAAAATCCTAAGCAGGCTTCAGGCTCTGAGCTGACAGCACAGAGCCTGACACAGGGCTTGAACTCGTGAACTTTGAGACCATGAGTTAAGCTGAAGTCAGGTGTTTGCCTGAGCCACCCAGGTGCCTCTATAATTACTCTTTTGATACTGATGAAAATATGGGGGAAATTTTAATTTTCTTTTGATCAAGGAAGAGGATAGTTCCTTCTATCAGTGTGTAGAGAGATAGAACTTCAGTTTTGAGTTTATAAACCCACACTTTTCTACATGCTATAATTCATTTTGATAAAATATTTGCTTTCTGCCTAAAGCTTTTCTACATATGTTCAGTGTATTATCTAATTTAATTCACAATGATAAATATTTTCTATTATTACTCTTAAAAATTAGAGATTTGAGGAATGAAATCGGAGGGAAAAAAGTGTATTCCCTAGTAATGCTTTCTTTGTTGTCCTTGACGTACTGAAAAGAAGAGTATTTTGAAATTTTTGAAATTTTCTAGGCATTGCTTCTAAACATCTCTGTTGGCAAAGAATTGAATTTGGATGCATTTTTTTTTCAGTTTGCTTAGCTAGGTGTCTGCTGCTACACTGGTTCATATTTGTCAGGGGCTGACATGAACCTTTAATATGTCACATCTTTAGGTTAACAAAAGATTGTTTGGTACTTGTGACTGCTTCCTGAATTGCTGCCTTTTATTAACCTAAAGGTTCTGAGACTTCTATGGCTTAGTAGCATTTCAGAAGCTATGTGAAGGTATTCTATAGCACAAATTGAATAAGGGCCTTTCCTTTTGCAAATTATAAAGGGAAATAATAGTAGCAATTTATTACACTTCAAAGGTTTTAAAACTTTTTTTCTTCAATATATTGTCTCCTTCTATTGTTTTTCTATGCCAGAATCTATTGTAGTGGTTAATATTTGTATAGGCACAAAAAGTTTATAGTTAAGATAGGTTGACAGTCACAAAAAAGTTCAAGGAATAGTTATAGGTTTTTCTCCTTTGTTTATGGCTAAAGAAGAAGCTGTGCCTGTATAGCTGGCTCTTGAGATCTTTTTTTAGTAATCAAGATGATGGATAGGAAGGCTGAAGTCGCAGCTATGGTAGATAGAGTTGTGTAAGAAGGGGACATACAGGGGCATCTCGGTGGCTCAGTTGGTTGTGTCTAACTCGCTCAGGTCATGATCTCAAGGTTCATGAGTTCGAGCCCCACATTGGGCCTTGCACTGACACTGACACTGCGGAGCCTGCTTGGAATTTCTCTCTCTCTCTCCCTCTGTCTCTGTCCCTCCTCCACTTTCTCTCTCTTTCTGTCAAAATAAACTTAAAAAAAAAAAAAAAAAGGCAATGACCTACAGCTAACTGGATATTTTTAGAAGTCTACTTAAAGGAATAGATCCAGTAAAATAATGTCAATTAATATGTCCAGAAATAGAGAAGAGGAAAATCAGAGGTACCCTAGAATTCTTATAGAAATGGAAAAAGAAGAGAAATTGAAGCAGCTGCTGTATAGAGTGTGACTTTATTTAAAGAGGGTTTTTTGGATATTTTACTCTTTGATGTATAGAAATACAAATTTTCTCAATCACCACCTTTGCACCTCACACCCCCAGTTACCCTTTGCTGTCTCTTGAAAATTGGCATGCTTTGGATTATCTTTTTTGAGTCTTTTAGAGTCAGATTGATATATTTTTTTAAGGTTTGAACTGGTGTTCTATGAATATGGTAACACCTATAGATGTTTAGATGTTTCACGATTTGAGCATTTTAAAAAACACCAGCTCTCTCTTTCTCTCTCTCTCTCTCCCCCACACCCCAGTTCTAATCATCAGCCTCAAGGCTGAATCATTATCTACTTGGCACTGTTTATGAGGATCTAGAATCCTGACCTTGGTAATGCTTATGTCTTGTAGTTGATAGAATCATCTCTGATACCTACTGTGCCCAATATTAAGTTTCACTAAACACAGTAGCCTGTGCTTTACCTATGCTTGAAAGTCATGGAAGGATTATTTGTTTAAAATGTGCCTGACATGATTTTAAGCCCTGTAAGAATGGCGTGGGGGGAGGAAGACACCTGTCTTTAAAATACGATTTTAACCTAATGGTTTTGTTATGGTTGTGCCCAAAATATTTAGTTTGTGGAATGTGCTTGAATTGGAATTACTGAAACTATGCTAGTATTACCCTATTATTGATCTACTCCTTTGAGGGTGGTTTAGAATCACACTCTCTTGGAAAGGGGAAGAAACTGTCCACTTATTAAGTCAATGAACAGTCATTAATTTTTTTAACAGTTGCTGTTTAGTTATAGAGATACAACCATATATAAGAACTCATTTTGACATCGTGAATCATATTGTCCATTGGAAAAGACATACATAAGCAGATTGCAGTTCTATAATTCTATTATAATGGCATACAGATGTGATAAACGTTAAAATAGAGGGAAGCACAGATAATAATCTGAGAGTTGTTTTAACCTTAAAGGGATGGTTGTCTTAGAGAATCTGAATAGTAAGGGTTAATTGGGTTGAAAATTTTGTAGTGAAGGGTGAAGCAAGGTGAGTTCAAGAAATAGAAGTATAATTGAGATAATAAACTAGGAATGAGTGAAACCAGAGGATCATTAGTTCAATATTGATATCTATAGGGAAAACCAAGATAAAGTTAGAGATGTTCATTTGCAGAATTTAAGAATGGACTTACAAGATCTGAGTTTACAAGTACAACTCATATCGCAAAATAGGAAAATTAAAATAGCGACACTTAGGAAAATGTAAGCTTGCAATCCTACATTAGAAAACAGATTATCATATGTTTAGAACCTTGCCACAACAATTTTTGGAAAGATACCCTCAAGGAAGCATTTTCTTTAGATCGTTAAAAGTTTATAGCATTTTTTTGTCAATTAAAAAGAGAATAATTGTCAGATTTTTAACTCTCTTGCTAATAATATCAGTATAAGTGAAATCTGTATATGCTATGTTTAAAGAATATAATTCAATTAAGCCTTCCTCCTCTGAATTTTAACATAATTTTTACAGTAATAATTAATTATGTAAAAACAGGTTATAGAAAAAGTACCTAATTGCATTAGTATAGTCAAATTGCAGGTATTTTTCTTGAGCTTTTTAAAAGAATTCTCCATATCAGCTTTTAAACTTTTTTAAAGGTTTTCCATATACCAACTTGATTTAAATAGTTTATAATTTATATACATAGTAATTAATATTACTGGTGTTTAAACAATTTAGGATGATATTCTTGGAATTAGGCCATATAATTTTTGTTTTAAAAATTTTTTTTTTTAATGTTTTTTATTTATTTTTAGGAGAGAGAGATAGGCCATATAATTTTTGGAGTAGGTTTTTTTTTTTGTTATATTTCAAATCTCTAAGATAATTTCTTATTGAAAACATTAATTTAGTGAAATTCTCAGACTTTAGTCAAACATAACTTTATATTTTTAAAAAAAATTTTTTTACATTTATTTATTTTTGAGANTATAATCTTATATTCTTATGTATGTTTTTATTATAATATATTATAATATATAATATAATATATAATATAATAATATATAATATAAGTCACATAAATGACTTCATCTTGATTATAAAACCAAGCAAAATAAAACTCAGTATAATTTTGGAGTCTCTGTATTTCTATGTTAAAAATGCTTAAAAACTTAAAGAATTGCATGGTTGCTAAATATTAAAACATTAACTACAGTCACTTATTTAAAATTGTTTCATTTTAAGTATGTAGTTTCTTAATAAATGTTTTTCAGTTACAACCATTAGAATTGTGTGAATATTGAGGATATTATTACAGGGATAAGAATATATAGTGAATTTAAGACATTTAAAAAGAATACTGTCAAGGTTGCAAATTGTAATTTTATCAATGGCTATCCACACAATAATGAATAGTCATTTATGCAAAAAGATAATGAGGAAAACAGTTTGGGACAAGTTTAATTGAGACATGAAAAAAACAGGTTACTCTCAGAAGGAAAAAGATATCATTTGAAAACTTGTGGAGTTGCTATAAACCATCATGTTGCCGAATGTATTAATTTTAAAGGTCTCTTTACCTTATGACAAAAGTTTTAATATGGAGCATGAGAATAGCTTCTTCCATTCTCCATATATACTGAGCATTTCTTCCTTCCTCGTTATTTAACTTTTGCCTGTGTTTCTTTTCTTTTTATTTAATGTTTATTCATTTTTGAGAGAGAGAGTGTGAGTCAGGGATGGCAGAGAGAGAGAGGGATACACAGGATCTGAAGCAGGCTCTAGGCTCTGAGCTGTCCGCACAGAGCATGATGTGGGGCTCAAACTGATGAACTGTGAGATCATGACCTGAGCCGAAGTTGGACACTTAATTTACTGAGCCACCCAGGCGCCCCTGTCTGTGTCTTTACTTGGTTTCTGTGGGTGTGAATCACTGGGTTACTGTATATCCTTGTCTTGTGTCTCTCATGTTTTATTCCAAGTTCTGAGCATAAACCTTTCTTCCTTCCTTCCTTTCTCCCCTCCCCTCCCCTCCCCTCCCCTTCGAGAGAGCGCGAGAGCATGAGCAGGGGAGGGGCAGAGAGAGAGGGAGACACAGACTCTGAAACATGCTCCAGGCTCTGAGCCGGCAGTCAGCACAGAGCCCGACGCGGGGCTCGAACCCACGAACCGCGAGATCATGACCTAAGCGAAAGTCGGAAAGTCGGACGCTTAACCGACTAAGCCACCCAGACGCCCCAAACACTTCTTAAAAATTTTCCAGGCTGTCTTTTCTGACAACCCACTTATCCTGCTGCACTCCATAACCCTTTCTTCTCTCCTATTCTCCCTCTTTCTCTGTCCTTTTGATATTTTTATCTCCCCTAGAGAGAGAACCCTCTAGCTTCCATTCTGGTTCATATCATCCAAGATTCCCTTTGATTCATTTGTTTCCTGGTTCCTCTAAAAGTTTCTAGATTTTCTCACATTCCCAGCATCTTGGCTCCTACCTAATCACCTGCACATTTCCCTCTACTGGAATGTCTCCATTTCCAGTCAGAGGCAACTGGATCTTCTTTTCTGGGAGATAGGTAGTGTATCTGGAAACAGTTTGCTTCATGCTAGTGTTTCTACTTCTGAAATTAAATTTGTATAGAAGCTGTATTTGGGCATCTAAAAGATTTAATACCTAATGTTATATCATAGATAAGATTTGTAGTGTTTGTTGTTTTTATCTTCCTAACTATTGATATGTGACCATGGCATGTGAAAATAGCCTTGAAATATCTTTCTGTTCTCCAGTCACATACATGCTTAATAAAAGCTGACATTCTTTTATCATCTTTTATCATCTGCCTAGCATGAAACTCAATAATTTAAAAATATTTAAAAAAATATTTAGTTGAAGAAATCCCCCAGTCTCCTTTGAACACTTATAAAAAATCTCAAAAACAGTGTTATTAAAACTTTCCTACTAAAACCTAACCTAATACTGTGCCCATTTTCCCTCATGAGAACAGAATATTCATAATGTAATGTAACCATTTACTTCTATTAAACATTCAGCTTTCTTTTGAGTATGATATATTCTTTTCTTAAAAGACTTTTTAGTTATACCCTTATTAATTGGGTTGCTTTTGGTAATCTGCCAGTGTAACTTCCAAATAATAAAGATGCTTTAAGTTAAAAGCACGTTAGAGGTTTTTCTTCACTTAGAAGCAAATTCCACTGTGTAAGTCCCTTAAAGTCATAATTATTACAGTCTGTGGGGATTATTATATTGTAAGGAGATTACTAGACTTCTTTACTTAGAAACACAGTGAGAGAGGGTGCACTATAAGGATACAGACCAGTAAATGTTGGAGTTGAGCAATTAAGAGAACTCTGGATAAAAGTGTTATGTTCCAATACCCTCTTTAAATACAACATTAATCCCGCTAATTTTTATTAGGTGCTACATATATATTTTCTGTAATGAGTGGAAAGTATAGAAAATAATAAGACATGGTTTCCATTCTCAAGAATTCTATAAACAATTTGAGGAAGGGATGTGTTCATATTGGTATACATATTTTTTAGAATTGTCAATAGCATTATTTTAATAATAAAGGCAAAGAAACTGAGAAACAGAGAAGTCCAATGGTTGCCAAAGGTTATTACAGGTGGAAACTGATAGAGTTGGAATTCATATTAGTCTGTATGAGTGAAAAGGTCATATTCTTTCCTCATTTCAAATCAATTGGATAAGAAAAGAGAGATGATAACATGTGAAATTAACATCAGATCCTTACATGTTGATGACTTCAGTTATGAGTAAGATCTACGGTTGCTCTAGAGGAACACAGGGAGGGTTAAAGTGACCTAAAAAGACTTCATGAAGGAGATGAGAATTGAGTTCTGTTTTGAAGGAAGGTGGAATAAAGACACATACAGAGAAAGTTGAAATTTATGAGAAGGAATTGGTACAAAGGCATGCAAATACAAACAGGCTGACCCAGAGGGAAGGTGTTGTCTCAGGGACTGAGGGCCCCAAACCTTACAAATTCATCAGAGATCAGAACTTATCTCCTTCACATTCATTTATGGGAGGTGGGGAAGGGTCTAGGTGAGAGAATGTCAATCTACTTTTATTGGAAGAAACTTGGCTTGCAAATGCCTTAAATAATGCATGCTATACTCCACTCCAGTGCCTGGTGGGCCTCAGAGGATCCTCCTCACAAAATCTTACATGAGGGCTGAGAATTCTCAGGAGGCATGGCAGTTGCTCAGGTACATTTAAGAAAGACAATGCAAGCCATTTTCGTGTTGACATTGAGTTTCCATGCTTGCCAGATTATAATGCACAGGTTTAATTAGTGCTCTTACAGATTCCAGAACTGACCGCAGCAACCTGTCATTTAAGTGACCTATGAAAATGACCTTGGTTATTTTGTTAAGCAAGAGAAAATTGTTGTTCCCTTTCATATTCTTTTTTACCTTTAACCTGTGACTAGTCTTTTTGTATCGGTGGGTTGTCTGGTTTGACTTTGGTTCCATTATAGGACTCTGCCTCTTGGATTGTTCACTTTAATCACATATTACAGAAGAGCAGTGCTCTGCCCCAGAACTTGTCTGAGACTACTAGGACATTGCACTCCAGGACAAGGTTAGTGACCAAGGCTCCTACTACTCAAGGAGAGGGCATTGGAATGGACAAAAATGAATAAAGTGAATTCAGTTGAGCTTGATCTTGAAATGTTGGAAATTGCCTCAGTCTGTCTGAGTGACCATGGTATTGACCAATCATTACAGTGGAGGGATGTAAACATCCAGAGATATACTTCTCAAACTACTTGTCATAAACAGCCAGCTTTTTTTAAAACCTCAGTTGCAGATCAATACTTTTGTAAAATGAAATAAGCATGAATTACTCTTAATTCTGACCAGTGACAATTTGTGGACAATATGTTGACAGACGTACAAAGGGCACCCAAGTGAGCCTTCAGAAGTACTCAGGTTAAGTGAATTCAGGAAATAAACATAAAAAAGAAATGGATATAGAGGACAGGTTAAGTGAATTCAGGAAGCATAAAAAAGGAAATGGATGTAGGGGAACAGTCATAATCACATCGAAGAGACCAGTTGGTAAAAGATCTTCAGAAACAAGGATATATAGTTTTTGAAAATTCAGAAGAGAAGTCCTGGAGAGGAGGAAAAATGAAAGGGCCATGGCTTCACCAGTGAGAAGATATTACATTCTTAAATCAACACAATTCATGGGTCTCTACTATGAGCTGTGTGGAACATATCCCGTTATCCAGGGGTCTTCTATTAGAGCACGCAGAGAAAGGAATCTTCTGTTGAGGTTGATGATTTCCTGAAAGGTATTTCTAGAGGGCAAATTTTGCCTGATATTTTTCCTCCAAAATTTGGCTTACTGTAGGACCTACAGGGAGTATCCAGAAACTGAGGACTCCTAGAACCCAAGAACCATTCCAAGTACTGTTAACACTATAATAGTTCCAAATTATTTTGACATGGATACATTCATTTGTTGATTCATATTTTGACATCTTTAAACTTCAGAATGAGGAATATCTTGGAGATCTTAAAATTAGAAGGGACTTCCCAAGGTGGCCTATAATTTCCCTTTGGGAGTTGAGTGGGAACCAGGCAATTCTATAAAGTAGAATAAATCAAAATATAGCTTAGGCCACTGTGTTATTCTCTGAATACAAATTAGTTAGGCTGCTGTAAGTCACATTCTCTTATTTCATAATAGAACAACCTGCTGTTGATAAATGTGTTAGCATTACATTCTGAGCAAAACATGAGGAGAGGGGTTGCAAAGTTGCATTGGTACATGAAGCAGAGATACAGAGCTGAAGTGACAGACTTTACCAGAAGCGTTTAAAAAGGTTCTTCTGGTAAAATTTACCATGATATTTTCAGATAAACTGTGCATCCAGGACACATGGATAATGACAAGATTGTGAACATCATCTCTGAATATGAAAGGCATGATAGATGTATGCTCAACTATCAAAGAGCAGTTCATTTTAAAATAAGCCATATTTCTCCCGTAGTTGCAGGGTAAGAGAAAATAGTTTGTAAAGAGAATGAAGATGTTGATCTCTGACAGTCGATCTTTTCAGTATAAGTGAAAACACCAAGTGCAGCAGCAGTAGTGACAAACTTACCAATTTGAAGGGTTCCTTGGACATTTAAAATGATTTTACCATAGGATAAAAGTACTAGACTATCAATTTCATCTTCGGATCCCTTGTCAGGGGTGGATAGCCCCTTCTTGAGGAGTCAGTAATCATTTCAAATGCAGAGAATCTAGTGCCTTTAGGGTAGATAGAGACTGCTCTTCTGTGAATATGTTGTCTTCCCAATCATCCACTGTTTTATTCCTCTCCTATCACTTCCTACAAACCTCCTCAAAACATCACCCCCTTAACCTCACAAAAATATTACTGTCATGTTGGAGGCTAAGTTCATCATTGGTTTGTAAGCCTAGAACTAAGGGAGGTATTATTGCTTTTCTTTATAAGTCTAGCTCTTTTTGTGCATTTTCTTTATAAACTGTGAAGAAACCATAAGGTTTCTTATAGCATGTCATAAACTATGTTATATTTCAAGGAGGATGCACAGTTTTGGTTATTCTGACCATGTTTTATTTACACAGCAGGGCAAGCATGGTGAGTAGCTCTGATTTCCTAAATGGGAGTGTAGAGAGAGCTATTACAGTTTTTGGAATGTGTTATCTTATTTTGAAAGTAAAATTGTTGTAGCGTGTTTGAATCTGAAATGCAGCAATTTAGTATAACCAAATGAGTTTAGAACATAAACATGAAAATATTCCTAGAATTGTTGCAAAATTGGCATTTCTGGTTTTTTTTTTTGGCTTTGAAATAAAGCTTATTAAGTTTATAGTAAAAATACAGTAACTGGTAGGAAATCTAGTTAGCTTTAATAAATGGAAACAATTTGTCCCTGATGGAAAATTTTTTTCTATTTTTGCTACTGCTACCCTCCTGTTTTTAGGTCCGTATTCTAACCAGACATTTTATGTGGGCTTTTTTTGGGAAAGATCAGATACTTGATGTTAATTTTTGTTTGAAGTAGTGAAGGCTTTGCTAGAAAACTGTGAGTTCAAAATGTGACATTTATTATAGAATTATGCGTCCTTACTGAGGAATGTTGAATATAAATAAGTGTTAATGAGTGTCCTGGGTATCCTGTAAAGAATAATTCATTCCCACTCAAAAGGTGAGAAAACTTGGGAGCAAGTTGTGATAAACTATACCAGATGAACATTTTAGACTTATGAAATGACAATAGTATGAGCACAATAATATATCTTTGAAAGATAAGTGTAATTTTCCCAAGACTGGAATAATCAGTTTGCTCCCAAGTAGAGACGTTTGGGTGATTAAATTATGAATATAATTTTAAGAGTGCTTGTAGTTTTCAATGAAGTTCTGTATGATATGTTCCCCAAATGTGAAATTCTTTTGATATATGGGTAAATAGTAATCTTTGAAAGTGGCTAAATAAGTGTTGAATGCTCAGGATTGTTTTTCCTAACCATTTATCCTGACAGACTTAAAAAATTTTTTTTTAAATTTATTTTTGAGAGAGAGACAGCATGAGCAGGAGAAGGTCAGAGAAAAAGGGACTGACAGACTTTTGACGCACAGTGTGTGCGTGCACACACACATCACACACACCCTCAGGGAGATTGCTTTTTAGTTTCTGTAAATTATACTTGTGGCGATGTTTATGCAAGTAGTTATTCTTGTTAGTGTATTCAGCTGTTGGCTTTGGATTATAAAGAAAATAGTACACAGCAGGAACAACAGAGCAAGTCATCAATTTTCTTTACTTGATGAAAATATCTGAGTGAAAGCCTTGGACGTGATATGTTTAAGTAAAAAAATTAAGTTTAAAATGGAATGTAGCCCAGAGGTGAGCATAAAGTAACATCTGGAGTAAATGGGTATTTTGACACGAATGGAAAGTTGTCTATCTGCCATGTCACCAACACCTAATGTATAAGATATTTTCAGAGGTAGGAGTGTCTGGGTGGCTCATTTGGTTAAGTGACTGAGTCTTGGTTTTGGCTCATGATCTCACGGTTCTCATGAGATGGTACCCTGCATCAGGCTCTGCTCTGACCAGTGCAGAGCCTGCTTGGGATTCTCTGTCTCCCTCCTCTTTCCCTGCCCATCTCCTGTACTCGCTCACTCTCTCTGTCAAAAAATAAACTAAAAAAAAAAATATTTTCTGAGGTATAAGTTAAAGTATTTTAATGCTTACTTCATGGATGTCTAGTAACTTACTTTGAATTATTACATAGCCTTTTTTTTGTCTTACATAGTCTTAATTGCTGTTTTTATTAGACCTTATTTCCTAATGTTTAACTCTGTTTTCCATTATCCAATTGAATTCCATTATCTCTACCTGGTCTAATTAAAAATATACTAATAAATCTTTCATGGTTTCGTTTATCCACTGGTCTAAAACGTTCACTGTTTTATATCTTTGACATTTTTTGTAAGGTATTTCTAAAATAAATATGCAATAATCCTATCAAGATAGTTAGAAAAGTTGAAGCACCTGTAACGTGTGATGGGAGGGAAAAGATAAAAATTTAAAAAGTAGGCCACCTTTCTTTATGGCTCCTGAAAAAAATTCCATTAGCATATTTGAAATTCTAAAATAGGAACATTGTTAGAGATATATTAGTATTATTATATTCTATTTTTATTTTGTTACATTTTGTGGAGAAAAGTAAAGATGGTTCTTAGGCAATGCTTTTAATCATATACATATTTTTTTAGAGATGGAACAAACTTTTTGAGTACATAAGAAAACTCTCAAAATTAAGTCAAAGTGTAAAGAGACAATTGTTTATCTCCTTTCTAAAACTCTTTCCTGTGTGTCTTTACTATTATGAATCAGCCACCTTTTTTTTTTTTTGTAAATTTTTAAAATGTTTTACTTATTTTTAAGAGAGAAAGAGACAGAGCAGGAGCTGGAAAGGAGCAGAGAGAGGGAGGGAGACACAGAATCTAAAGCAGGTTCCAGGCTTTGAGCTATCGGTGCAGAGCCAAAAGCCCTGCTTGAACCCATGAACCATGAGATCATGACTTGAGCCAAAGTCAGATGCTTGACTGGCTGAGACACCCAGGTGCCCCCAGACAACCACCATCTTAAAAATTCTGTTTTGAATCCGTGAAAGCATATTCTGTCTCTCAGGCACCATCTCTCGATATCAGATGCACCAGTAACACTCCCATTTAGGACTGAGAAACAAAAAGGGGATATATCAGTATTCAGAAAGTATTTCATGGCTTTGGTAACAAATAACACTAAAAAATGAATATCATCATATAGTGCAATGTGGCTAAGACTACATAGGTCAAGAGCTGGATTACATGGGTTTGAATACTCTACCATTGTTTAAGCTAACTACTCTGATGCAAGTTATTTAACATCTCTTTGCCTCTATATACTTGTCTGTATGATGCGTATAAGGATGATGCTTGCTTTTTGTGTTGTGAGAATCAAATGAGTTGATGCATACAAAACACAGAAAAATTATTGGCACAAAGTAAGCAGTGAATAATAATTAGTGGTGGTAGTAATAGTTACTTATGTAAAACAATTTTTCATCAAGGGAAAAGATACAATGTGACATACAAAAATGAATGAAATTTGATACATGCTACAGCATGAATGAAACTCAGACATTCTTTTTTTTTTTAAAGTTCATTTTTTGAGAAGAGAGAGAGCGCAAATGGCAGAGGGCAGAGGGAGAATCCCAAGCAGACTCCACACCCTCAGTAAGGAGCCTGAGGTGGGGCTCATCCCATAACCAGTGAGATCATATCCTTAACTGAAACCAAGAATTGGACACTTAAATGACTGAGCCATGCAGGCACCCCTCAAAGACATTATTCTAAGGGAAATAAGCTGGACACAAAAGACATCAATAACACTTTACATATCTTCTTCCATCTTTGCTTTCTACTCCCCATCTGCAACCATCTCAGGATAAAACAGTAGAAAGAAAAGGGAAGGGAGAATATTTAAGAGAGAGACAAGAGAAAGATGCAAAGTAGTGAAAACAAAAGAGGCTCAGGAGAGGTGGTTAAACCTCTTTTTTCCCCATGGCTCCACAAACTCTTCAGTTTTCCTTAACTTGGAAACTTCACAGGGCCAAAATTAAAAAAAAAAAAAGAAAAAGAAAAGAAATGAAATTGCACAGAGCAACTTTTTGATTAAAAAGTTAGATTTCCTAGTAATTTCTGTGCCCACCCGTATATGAATTATCAGGCTCTGTGGCAGCTTCCAGATTTACTGATACAAGAAATTCTGAATTGGTACAGCAAACAGAGCTGGTGAGTCAGTCAGCTGACTTCCTTTATCTTTCTCTACTACCTGTCCTCTTGGAGTGAATAAAAGGAACATTCCATAAATTCCAAATTCCATTTGGTGAACATCTAAGGGCTGGGTTGAGAAATGAGCCTTTGAATCCTAGGATTTGGGGTAAAATAATGGAACATGTGACATTTACTAGATATTTGTAATTAGATCCTATAGGCACAGTATATCTTAAACAAATCTGTTAATTTGCCTAGGAAACGAAGGATGATGATTTGCTCAGTTATTTTGGAGATTAAAAGCCTTTTTTATACTAGTGTTAGAAAAATTCTTAAAAGATAACTTTAAAAATGTACTTACAAATACATTGTTTAAAGCTTCATTTTTTTTTTCCACATTTGGGGTAGGATTGCATTGTTTTTGTCTAATTATTATAAAATATGACTTCATGTACTCCAGAAAATAGGGTTATGGTTTTAAAATACTAAGAATATATTTGTCTGTGATTTGATTCACTTTCCTTGACCTAGAAGAAATAGAAATCAGATTATCTATGATTATGATGAATGGAATTTTCTAGGAAGCAAAATTGGTTGAATCAGAGCAATTATTGTTTTTCATTGTTGTTAGCCCAGAAAAGTTGAACCAGTCTTTCTGCTATTCTTTACTGACATCTCTCAGATATTATAGTCAATTTGCCTTACCCAGAGGTGAAGGAGGCGGTTCAGGATAAATTGTTATACTATCAGAAAATTACATGTGGATAATGATGAGAGTCTCTGGTAAAAATCGCAATGTCTGAGGTTAATTTTTCAGGAAAAGAATTGACTATTTAAGCTTTTCTTAGGCAATTGCAGATAATTGCCACTGAATAATTTTTGGTAAGACTTGTTCACTTCTTTTCGAAAGAAAGATTTGAGAGAATAATATAAGCTCAGAGGGAAGATGGATTTATTAACTTTTTTAAGACTTCGGGTTTTTTTTTTTGTGGGGGGCCAGATTTAGGTTTACAATAAAATTGAGAAGAACATATAGAGATTTCTTATTTACCCTTTGTTCCCACATATGCATAGCCTTCCCTGTTATCAACATAAAACCAGAATGGTCCATTTTTTACCAAAGATAAGCCTACATTGACACATCATAATCACCTAAATTCCACATTTTACTTGTGTTAACTCTTGGTTTTGTACATTCAGTGGGTTTAGACAAACATATAAGGACACATAACCATTAATATATCATCTGAGTTTTCACTGTCCTAAATATCCTCTGTGTTCTGTATATTCATCCCCACCTCTTTTTTGAAACTATTGATCTTTAAATTGTTTGCATAGTTTTGCCTTTTCCAGAATGTCATAAAGTTGGAATCAGGCAGTATGTAGCCTTCTCAGATTGGCTTCTTTCACTCAGTAATAGAAAGATTGACTTTTAAAAAAGTAAATATACATCTAACACTTTGATGAAATATATATTTAATATCTTCATCCTGAAAGAAAATTGCATTCATCACTGACATGAATGGAAGGACAAATTCTTAAAAAATGAGTTTCAGAAGAAAGTATTGGTTTTTTTACTGATGTTTAATAAAATCATATTTAATTAAATTATACTTGTTTTTAATAAGCTATTGCTGACATGAAGGAAGCTCACTTATAATTAAAGAAATAGATTTATTTTTTCAGTACTCCTCTCCCTTTTCTCTAAGTTTTATATCTTTGATTTTCTTGATTGTTGTAATAGTATAAGGAAAACATAAAATTTGAGTTTTCTAAATTGTTCCTCTAAAATAGGAAACTTCTAAAAACTCATGAGTGGATCTTGAGGTAGTGTTTAAATTATGACATCTAAGATGGTGCTGAATTAAATATTCAGTATTTTTATAAGCAGAATTACAAAGTACATAGATGGTTTGTCTTAAGTTTCTTTGTTAAATTTCCTTCCCAGTTGTATGATTTCTATGTCCTTATGATTTCCAAGTGTACACACACATACATAAACTATATCATATCTTAACCATCTAGTAAAGATAATAACTAATCTCTTACTATAGGTATAAACTAATAGTGCTGACAAAGGTTTAGGAGCTGTCAAAGAAAAACTAGAGCCAGATAGTAATTAAAACCGTAAAAACATATTTTATTCAGAGCTATTGCATTAGGGGAGAAAAGACCTCATTATAGTACTGGGCTCAATTCCAAATATAGAATGGGCAAGAGGGAATTTATAGCCAAGGAACAGGTGAGAGTCAGTGGAAGGTAGATAACTAAAGGAAGCATCAGTGATAAGGGGTAATACCTGTCTACACCAACCCAGCGGGATTCTTGTTGAAGGCAAGCCAGAATGATCCAACATCACTGGGTGCAGGGAATGGGGGAGGATGAAGAACCCAATTAGATATTGAGAGTGATCAGATATTCAGGATGGGGGTGATGGTTAAACTGACTTAGAGGATTTTTGTTGAAACTGGATTTTACAAAGAAATGCACAAATGGGCTTAAGGAAAAGGTTCAAGAGTCTGGCTGAAAGTTTGGCCAAGTAAGTAATCTGTCAGTAAAGTCTACGATGATTTATTTGCATTTTGTAACAGGTAAAAGGTAGGGAGCTTCAAAAATGCATATATTGAAGAGTGAACCCCCAATGTGATGGTACTTAGAGTCAGGAACTTTTAAGAGGTAATTGGGTTAAGTTGAGATCATGAGGATGGAATCTTCATGTTGGAATTGGTAGCCTTATAAGAAGAGGAAGACAGATCTCTCTCTCTTTCTCTCTCTCTCTCTCTTTTCCTCTCTGCTCACATACATAGAAGGCTATGTGAGCACACAGCTGGAAGGCAGCTGTCTCTAAGCCAAATAGCTTTCTCCAGAACCCGGTTCTGAGAGCACCTTAAAGAACTGTGAGAATAAATGTCTGTTGTTTAAGTGAAAAAAAAAAGAAAGGTGGGGATGTTCAAAGACAAGATTGGAATGGTAATTCCAATTCATAGTGGAACTGAAATTCCACTTCATAGTGAAGTTACCTCTGGGTGGAGACTCATCAAAATTACTTAACTTTCCTATGAAGGGCTATCAGAGCCTGTTTTCCTACCCCCCCTACCCCCCTCATTTCTCTCTCTCCCTTTCATGCGCACGCACACACACACTCACACAGAAGTACATGATAGTGGAGTGGATAATGAATAATGAACTTATAATACCTCTGGAAAGGCACTCATTTAGCTATGTATCTATTCTGACTTGGGCTTTTCCACTGACTAAAATTTTAACCCTCAAAGGCAGTCTTTGTCAAATTTTAAATATTTTCACAAGGACAACACTAGATATTAATGTAAATTAAATTCTTCTCTATTGTCACAATGGGGCAGTATCAAGGACAATTTCATTTTATTGCAAATAGTATATTTGAAGGATGTTTTAACAAAGATTTGAATGAAAACTTCCTTTTCAGAGTAATTGTTTATTAATTTGAGACGCTTCATTTGAGAAGTAATTGTTTATTAATTTGAGACGCTTTTTATATGATAACAAACTGCCATAGAAGGGTCAGCAAATCAGTAAATAATACTGTAAAATTGTAAGTATATGTTTCTGTGCCTCCTTCTAGAAAAAGAAAACTGCATTTTGAGGAGCATCATAAAGCACATCTGAATGGAAATATCTCCCCAGTGGCTGCTGTGTGCCTGAAATATTCAGCACTAGTCTAGAAATAGCATATCGGGGAGGAGATTCTGTTAAATTGTGAATATATTCTCTGAGACTAGTGAGACGTTTAGCTATGTCTATAGAACAACATGTGCACATATTTGATTATTACATTTGTTGATTGCCACTTTAGAAAGTATGCATCAGAACACTGAGAAAATAAGACATGTGGCATGAGACTGTCATTTGAAACAAAACACAGTATTGGCCAATCCAATGGCATATTGTTCTGAGTAGTGAACCCCTGTTGGGAGTTGACAGAAAGATTCAGCACCAAGGAACAAATTTCCAAGCGATACCAAAATGATCTGTAGAGATGGCTCAAGATCTTGACTTCTTAACAAGATTTTTTTAAGAGAGTGAGCACTTTTTATACCCAGATGTCTAGTTTTTCTTTTTAAAGATAATATTGAAACATGGGAAATAGAGGAAATGTCAATAGAACCTTGTGGCAAAGAATATTCTGAGGAGACAGTGCAATAGACTGAAGATATAGGACCATATTATTGAAGTATTTTTTTCATTATTAAGTAAAAGTGAAAGTGCTCTGCCTTTAACACCCAGCTCTAATTAACTGCTGGAAAAGTCAAAACTGTTAAAATTGTTCTGGACTTAACCAGGTAAAACTCTTGCTCAGTCTGTCAAGGGCTTGACACACCTAATGTAGTTTCTGGACTCCTGGGATTAGAAGTGTAAACACTGAAAAGGAATCACAATGTGATGATCTCTCCTTTTGGCACAGCTGGGTAGAGAAATTGTGAGGGCCTTGGGAGGGGAGGAAGCAGGGATGAGCAGTGGAAATGCAACTTTAGATGCTTAAAAGAATGATGTGCTTTACATATCAGATGGAAATGATACTTCAGTTACTGCTGCAGTTCTGGATTTTCCACATAGCTTGTGTGGGATGAAAGAAAACAGCAGTTGTTTCTGTGCTACAAAATCCTTATTCCCTAGGGTTTGACAAAAATTTGAGGTTACTGGAATTTTAGAGAGTGTGAGTGAGGGTAATCAACATCAGTCTTTACAGTCACCTGAAGGGGCGCCTGGTTGGCTCAGTTGGTTGAGCGTCAGACTTCGGCTCAGGTCATGATCTCATGGTTCATGGGTTTGAGCCCTGCATCACATCAGACTCTGTGCTGACAGCTCAGAGCCTGGAGCCTGCTTCAGATTCTGTATCTCCCTCTCTCTCTGACCCTCCCCTGCTCATGCTTGCTCTCTCTCTCTATCTCACTCAGAAATAAGTAAAACATTAAAAAAAAATTTAAAAAATCACCTGAAGACAATAGTCACTTGACTGTCACTTGTTATCAGATAGCCAACAACAATTTAAGTGTTGGTACAAGGTTGGTGGTCAGCAAGTTGGGGTTAAAGACTTATGCAGAAGGAGTGAGAGAATCCTTCACACTCTCAGAGTTTGTTTAGATTAAGGACCTCCAGCCTTTTGTGGGAAGAAATGACTTTCTATTTCTCTGAAACTGCTTTCAACATGTATTCATTGAATGTGTGTTTTCTGAGGCCCTCTTGTGTATTTTTTTGAGATGTAATGGACATAATATTGTATAAGTTTAAGACAATGTGTTGGTCTGATACATTAATATATTGCAATATGATTACTCACTGTAGCATTAACTCCTGTATCACCTCACAAAATTTTTTTTTCATGGTGAGAACAATAAAGATCTAGTTTCTTAGCAACTTAAAAGTTTATAATACACTATTATATATATTATGTATTAGATACGCAGTATTGTATTATACTATGCCATTCATTAGATCTTTAGAACTCATATATCTATTACTTGAAAGTTTGTACCCTTGAACAGCATCTCCCCAATTTCCCCATCCCTAATTCCTGATAACCACCATTCTGCTTCCAGTTTTTATGAGTTTAGCTATTGTAGATTACATATATAGATGGTAGCACATAGTATTTGTCTTTCTGTCTCTAATTTATCTCACTCTACAATGCCCTCAAGGGTTATTCATGTTACTGCAAATTCATTTTTTCTCATGGCTGATATTTCAGTGAGTGTACATACTACATCTTTATCTGTTTGTTCATTGATGGATACTTAAGTTGTTTACATATCTTGGCTATTATGAATAATGAACATGGGTGTAGAGATCTCTCTTTGAGATAATGATTTCAGTTCCTTTGGATATATACCCATGAGTATTATTTGTATATTTTATAAAATAAATAAGTACCCATGAGATTATTGGATCATATGGAATATCAGATTTTTTATTTGATTTTTAATTTTTGTGAGGAACTTCCATACTGTTTTCCATAATGGCTGGATCATTGTATATTCCCATTATTAGTATTTAAGGATTCCCTCTTCTCCATATCCTCACCATCATTTGTGATCTCTTGTTTTGTGTTTTTGATAATAGCCTTCCTGATAGGTGTAAAGGGATCTTCCATTGTGGGTTTGATTTGCATTTCCCTGTTTAGTGATGTTGAGTAGCGATTGGCCATTTGTATGTCTTCTTTGGAAGAATGTCTTCTCTTTGCCTATGTCTTAATTGGATTATTATTATTATTTTTACTACTGAGTTGTATGAGATTTTATATATTTCGGATATTAACCCCTTTTCAGATATATTGTTTGTGAATATTTTCTCCCATTCTGTAGGTTGCCTTTTCAATTTATAATTGTTTCTTTTGATGCACAGAAGCTCTGTAGTTTAATGTAGTCCAACTTGGTTGCCAATGCTTTTGAGTGTCTTTACTAAGAAATCATTACCAATACCAATGTCAGAGATCTTTTCCTCTATTTTTTCTTCTAGGAGTTTTATGGTTTCTGTCCTTATATTTATGTCTTTGATACATTTTGAGTTAAATTTTGTGAGTGGTGTAAGATATTTATGGTCCAGTTTCATTCTTACATGTGGGTATACAGTTTTCTCAGCACCATTTACTGAAGGTTGTCCTTTCCCCATTGTGTACTCTTGGCACCTTTGTGGGTTTATGTGTGGGTTCTCTGTTCTGTTATACTACTTTACTTGCCTGTTTTTATGTCAGCACCATACTGGTTTTGATCACCATAACTTTGTAATATGGCTTGAAATCAGTCAGTGTGACTGCTTTAGCTATTTGGGTCTTTTGTGGCTCCAAATTTTGGGATAGTTTTTTTCTTTTTCTGTGAAAATGTGAAAAATGCCTTTGGGATTTTGCTTGAGCTTGCATTGAATCTATGGATCTTTTTGAGTAGTATGGTCATTTTCACAATATCAGTTGTTCCAATATGGGATATATTTTCATTTATATGTATCTTTATTCTCTTTCATCAATGTCTTTAATTTTCATTGTCTAGATCTTTCATCTCCTTGGTTAAATTTATTCCTAAGTATCATATTGATTTAGATGCTGTTATAAGTGGGATTGCTTTCTTAATTTCTCTTTGAGGTAGTTCATTGTTGGTATGTAGAAATGCAGCTGATTTCTGTATGTTGATTTTGTATCCTTCTACTTTAATCAATTCATTTATTCTATTTTTTAGTGGAATCTTTAGGATTTGCTACATGTATAAGATCATGTCATCTGAAAATAGAGATTTTACTTTTTCCTTTTCAATGTTGAATCCTTTAATTTTTTTTTTTCTGGCCTCATCTCTCTGGCTAGGACTTCTTGTGCTATTGAAATAGAAGTGGTGAGAGTAGGAATCTCTGTTTTGTTTCTGATCGAAAGGAAAGGATCTTAACTATTCGCCATTGAGTTTAGTGTTAGCTATAGGCTTGTTGTATATGTCCTTTGTTAGGCTGAAAAATACTCCTTCTATACCCAATTCTGTGAGCACTTTTATCATGAAAGAATATACTTTGTTGATTGCTTTTTCTGCATCTATTGACATGATCATATGATTTTTATCTTTCATTCTGGTAATGTGGTGTTTTCCATTTATTGATTCAATATGTTGCATCATCCTTGTATCCCTGGGTAAATCCCACTTTATCATGGTGAATGATTCTCCTATATATATATATATATATATCCTATATATAATGAAGGCTTTTCTTTTTTTTCTGGCAACTTACTGTCATATACATAATGTCTATGATAGCTGCTTAACATTAAACAGTAAACTTGGTCTCATCTTATATCTCCTAGATGAGCAATGGGAAGGTTGACTTAAAAAATGTGATTATCAATTTTTAATGTCGATTTTTATGTATTCCTGGAAAAATTAATCAAATACATAATGTGGATATACAAACTCAAGAATAAGCTTGCTTTGTGATTAGAAAACATCTCAGAATGCAGGACATTTGAGACCTACTGAAGTGGAGATGTTGATTATAGGGTACTGAGGTGAAATACTGACAGAAAACAGATTCCATTGTTGTTTGTACTTGATTTCATTCTGAGGGTCAGTAAAGCTCAAGGGGGAGGATGTTCACTAATGTCCTTAAGTCATCATGCAGAATTTTAGTTTTGTTCAGTGGACTACACACGCATCTAATATATAAATCTCCCTAGAAAATATCTAAAATACAGTGATTTTTGGCAAGTGAATGTGTAATTAAATTTAAAGTATTTATCTATGCTTATACAGTTTCAAGGAAGTGAGGTATTATTATTGATGGAAGAAATTCTATTTTCACAAGGGATTTCTACATTTCTCCTTGTAGAGACAAACCTAATACAGATGTCTTCTAATACAGACAAACCTAATACGGTGCTTTTTTGATGCCTGGTGCTCTGTGTGTTTGCGGAGTTGAATTACAGCTTGTAAATTGTGCGCTATTAGGTTCCCTGCTATTAGGCATTTTTGAGATGCATAATTATCCATTTTCAAAGAATATATGCATATTGTACCTCTCAACTATCTTACATGTTTGAGACTAGAACAGACTAGTGAATCTTGGATCTTGATCACCAAGAAATAATCTGCTTAGGACACTATCTTTAGGCAGATATTATTAGAGATGAGGCAACTAAAAAGGTTAAAGGACTTCCTTAGGGTCCTATAGCACATTTCATATTTTTATATTGCCTTTCTAGCATAAACTAAAAATGCTTACTGTCTTCCACAAGGGATATATGCTGGGTAGTTTTACTCTTGTGTGGGAAGGTTAAATTGTTTCTGCTTGTCTTGCAGGAAGTCAGTGGCACAGCTGTATATAAAACCCATGATGTTTGACCCTGGGTGACTTTGAACTCTGTTCTTAGTATCAAAAGCAAACATTGTGACTCATTTTAGTGTAAATCAGTGTCTTTGTGAAGTTTTAAAGGGAGAAAGTGTGTCACAGATCATAAAATATGAAATAGAATCTATGAAGTGAGTAAACTGCTTCCTGGTCTTGAGAACAGTTGTTTTTTTTAATCCCTTAATAAAAATCATACATATACATAGGATATCCATATTTTGAATGTTCCTGGAAGCCTTAATGGAAATGTGGTTTCCTTTCAGCTGTCTCCTTTATCCTAAGTGTGTCTAATTTGTTTTCACATTAGGCATAGGCAAAACTATGAAGTTTGCTTTTTTTTTGTTTATTTTCTACTTTTATTTTGCTTCTCTCATACTCTGTGCTTTGTATCTTCATGCCTCAATTTCCTCATTTTCCTTCTCATATGCACCAGAAGTCTCTTTCGTGTAGCAGGCTAACGTCTGCAGGCTGAGTACCTACTCTTCATATCTCTTTCCGCATCCCTTTTCCTCTCTTCTTTGCTCTGATAATCTGATAAACTAATATTCCTTGATATTAATGGTTTTAATGACTGCTAATAGATTGAGGCATCTTAATGAATGAGGCATCTTAATGAATGCTAATGGCTTAATCTGCTGCACCTCCCGGGTAAAATATATGTATTTTAAAGGAGCTTTTTGGAATTATAACCTTATTTAAAGAGATAATTTACAGTGTGAGAATCCAAAACCTGTTGACAAATCTTTGGGGATGAATACCATTAGATTTTTTTTTTTTCACATTTTAACATCTCTGAGAACAAAAGTGTATATTCTTAAAATTGGTGTGATAATAAAACACTGTGTCATAGTTNTCATAAGTTAATTAAATAGCATTTTCCCCCCTCCCCCATTCTTAATGATGAATAAAATAACAATGTCTTAAAATGAATGACAGTCTTAGGTTTGGTGAACTATAGTGGCTATAGTTTGCCACCCTTGGAACCCTGCCTCATGCATGGTAGGTGGTAACTATCTCCTTTATCTCATTTTATTCTCACACACACACAACCTGAGTCAAACATATAAATAAACTCATTTCCCAGTATCATTGGACCATTAGCATTCTCTAATTGGCTGCTGGGGAAACTTCAATTAATTTTTTTTTTTTTTTGCTCACTTTTCAGCTTTCCAAACTTGGCTCAGGAACGTTTGTAAGAAATGTGCATGGGAAATGAGATTTTATTTATAAGATGTATTTGCTACTGAAAAAGTCACTGATAATACTTTGATTCTTTTTATTCTGTCCCACTTTACTTTGAGAGAGAAGTGATAAATATGAGTAAATACCACAGATGAATATAGTGTCTTGAAGGACTGGCTATCCTTTTAAAGATGAAAAGGCTTTGTATTATCTATAATTACTGATCATGTGATACACAATTTCAAATAAAAGAGTTAGTGTCATTCTTTCTTTTTGGAAGACATTAGAAACAATTGCAGAATAAAAAGCAAGCTCATCAACAACAAAAAAATCAGTCAGAAAATTGGCTAAAATTCAGCTCTTTGTGCTCTTGAGACTGAAAGTGGTAGCTGAAAGAAAGCTCTCCAATTTTCTACCATGCAAATCCATTGCCTCCTTTCAGATTGGTTTACTCTTTTCAAGCAGTTAAGTAGTAGAATTTCTTAGAAGAACAGCACTTATTTAAATAATTCTTTGCAAATTCTCTTTATTCTTCCCCCTTCCTAATCCATTCCAGTGTCCATCCTGCACCATCAACTTCACACACCAGTTTGGGAATGAGGATAGTAATGTGTGTTCCTCAAGACTATCTTTATATTTCCTTTTGAGTACAAAATTGAGATAGTGGAGATAAGGACATTTTAAAAAATACAATTCCAGTCATATTTTCAGTATTGAAAATGTGTGTATACACACACACATTTTTTTTTTAGTATTCCTTATTAATTTTTCAAATATAAGCAGGATTGGGTTTTACAGGGCTACATATACTTTGTAGGTTGCAGAATAAATGGTGAACTTTGAAAATATCAAGACTGATTTTATTTTATGTATGGCACTTAGTAAAATTATAAACTCTAGTAACTGTGAAATATTAATATTAATCCATTAGCTCTCCAGATATCTCAGCCTGGATTAGTGTTTTTCAGAATAATAGTTTTAAAGAGATGTGACCAGAGTAAGAAATAAAACAGGAGACTATTACTATGAGTGTAGTTAAAACCTGATGAACCTAACACAGTGTTGATAACTAATGGCAAGAGGAGATTGCTGCAAGTAAATAAAGAAGATTTGAGAGAATGTGAATTCAGAAAACAAATTTCACCTTCTTTATATTTTTGCCTAGAGTTAGCCCAAGGGCTTTGGAAATGAATGGCTGGCCTGTGGCTGACAGCAGTGTTGGAAAAATTAACATCATTTTTACATATACATCTGTATCTTTTGAACTGTGGGATTGCATTTTCACGTGAAACTAAATTCTTTAGCTGCCATGCTGTCACAATAAGGAAGGAGGTGCATATTTAGAAGGTGCCCATGAAAGGCTGTCGGACCGAGGATCTGTGAAATGTGGTTTTGTCAAGAGAGGCACCCGTGAGTCTATTACAAGTACAATACAGTGTGGTCTATAATGAATCTCCATCCCTAGAGAGCTCTAAAAATAGAATAGATAGCCAGGTCTTTGGATGGTTTAAGCACTAAACTGCCTAGAGGAAAGGATCTCCTTAGATGACCTCTCAGTGCTCCTTACAGCTCTGTAATTTCAAATCTGAGATAGTTGGCTTATGAAGAGCACTGAGCATATAAATGTGTGCAAGTATGTATAGTGTGTGTATATAAGCATGAGTGTATATGTATATACATTTCTGATAGAGGCATGAGACAGTGGAGAATTAAACATTTATGCTTTGTTATTTGGCTTTAATGCGTAATAACTACAGTTCGTCAAGAAGCTGAAGTACAAAAATACCATGTGACTTAGCAACCACATTTAGAACGTGAATAAAACCACCCAGCTCTGGATCAGACACAATCTGCAGAAAGGACTCCTCCCTAAAAGTAAATATGAACATTTATAACCATATTTACAGTCATGATAAAAAAAAGTCTGCTCCATCATAACCCCTGTGACAGTCGTTGTGGGGGAAGTTCAAAACCTTGTACATTGTTATGTTATGAACCACCTCAGTAACTCTTTCTTGATAATGGCATTATCCACAAAGGGGTGGTCATGGTCAGAATACAGAGATTTCATCAGAATGCAGGGAATTTCTTCTGAAGCTTTGCTATTTTTACATACACTATTGGAAAAAGCATTTTATTTCTCAGGTCTCAAATATTCTTCGAATATTTTAACGCCACAAAAGCTATTTATAGATTTGTGTGTTTGCATGTGTGTGTGCGCATGCTTGATAACAAACATAAATTCACAAATTGCAAAGAACAGGTAATTCTTGGCCACTTGCTCTCAGACAATAGTAGTAGCATTTCAGTTATCTTGGTCTTCATTTGTCACTTTTGCTTAACTGCTATCTGGGTACTCTGTCCTCTCTCATCGCTACCTACTGTGATTAGAAAAGAACACTTTTTTGGGCAAGATGCTAGGTGTAGCTGTTATTGGAACCAAGGATTTCTTCCTGGTGCTTGGAAAAAAATGATTATTAACAGCAGCAACTTGAAAATGGAAAATTTGAAATTGTGCTAGTAAGGCATAAAAAATATTACTGGGAATAAATTTTTTTATGTTTATATAGCTAATACAAATTGAAAAAGAGCACCAAAGTTTATGTTGTTTTTAAAAAATGAAAATAATGAGAATTGAGTATCTTGTTTAAAAATATTTAAAGAACTTTGCTTCTGATTTGAACTATGTCGATTGAGCAGTTACTTATGTTCATAACTTAGTATGTGATTGTGGGATTTATAGGAAAAGGGGAGGACATAGCTAGGCAAGCCCTCTCAATGTAGGGCTCTCTAGGAAACTATTGCCAGATACTGATTAAAGTTGAAGATTAGAGGAAGCTTCTTTTTCCCTGTGTCTCTGCCTATTTTATAACAGGTTTATAATAATCTGAATGTGGGTAGGGTCTAAAACTGGTGTGAAGCCTACCTACCAGAATAAGATAGGTGGTCAGAAAGAGCTATTTGTCTCCAATGCCTAATGCCAAATTGAACTGCCTGGTCCTTTGTTTGCCTAGGTCATTTAATCCATGAAGAAGAGAGTAGTCAAGTCCAAGAGATAGTGGGGAGACTAGAGAGAGTGGCATTCATTTTATCACACTGGCAGTGTGTGTGAAGGCTGTGGTAGAAAGGATGAGAGGGCTTACCATGAGTAGAAGCTGGCCTTTAATCCATGGTGACTCCAGCCACTTACAAAAGCACCCCAGCAATGACTTAGGTTGATCACATGTCTCTTATCTGGGTAAGGAACTTGTAAGAAGATAGGGAGGGAAGCTGATAGTGTTTCCTACAACAGTCTTCTCTAGTGAGGAGTGGAAATTATATCATTCTTATAAAGTAGAAATATGTGGAGAGAAAGATTCATCACAATAATTCTTCCTACCTTTAAGAAAATTACTCTTTGTGAGTCTGGAGAAATAAAACCAAAGAAACAATAAATATTTCTTAGTATGGAGTAAGGACCCAAATTGTGAGTTTTAGAATATGGGAATTTATCCCTGTACATTAAAGACATTGCACTGAATTAAGTTACATGTAAGACATTGTCCTTCAACTCTGTATTACAAAGTCATTTGAAGAAAAGGCTCTATACTAGTTATTATAAAGGTATGAAAATAATGGAGGAAATGTGAAATAAAAATCATATCTCTTTATTTAATAAACATCTACTGGAGCCGTGAAGTGTGGGTTTGAACTGAATTTTGACGTCACTTGTCATACGGTAGTTGTATGTCCTTGGAGAAGATACCTAACCTCACAGAGACTATTCTCTTATATGACAAATGCACATAATGATAGTGCTTATCTATTAAGAGTGTTGTGAGAAAAATAGGTAAAGCATCTAGTACACGGTTCTTGGCTCGTAACAGTTAATAGTGAAGATAATTTATATTGCCAGTATTGTATTGGATAGAACATAATGGGTAAAAATAGAATCCCACTTTTTTTTTAATGTTTTTTTAAATTTATTTCTGAGAGAGAGACAGCATGAGCAGGGGAGGGTTAGAGAGAGAGGGAGATACAGAATCCGAAGCAGGCTCCAGGCTCTGAGCCAGCTGTCAGCACAGAACCTGACGCGGGGCTCGAACCCACGAACCGTGAGATCATGACCTAAGCCGAAGTCGGATGCTCAACTGACTGAGCCATGCAGGTGCCCCTAGAATCCCTCTTTTGAGTGGGAGGTGGTTTGCAACAGAAGGAAGTTAGTAAAGCAAAAACAAAAACTAAAACAAGTGTTTTATTTCTATAGGATTAGATTTGAATAGAAAGCGATAGTAACACTTTAACAAAATATACCACTAATATTTTCCCTTGTGTCATGAAAATGTATAGGCATAGTATTTTATAAAATAAAAACAACAAAAACATATTTTTCTTTCTAGAGAACAGCTTGTGCACCACAAATAACTAAATCTTAAAATGAATTTCGTTAAGATGCCTATTATCACCTCAGCATACAAATGACTCCTCATTGAGAATCTCAAGAGTAGTTCTTTTATATTGAGGGCAGTGACCTATCACTGTTTTATAATGTCCATGATTAATTTTCTTCTGAGAGAGTAAAATCTGATATTCTTAAGCTGGGTGTGTAGGAACCTTGGATGCATAATTCTGAACAATAAAACTGAGTGAAGAGTCCTCATTTGTAGGTTCCTTAACTAAAGTAAAGGGAGTAGTTCTTAAACACTGAAGACAGGACCAGGTCTGTCTTGTTTACAGACAAACCTCAAGTGTATACCATATTTCTGGCACAGAGCTGGTGTTCATTGAAACTATAGAGTTGCTAGGTGAGTGAGAAACTTATGGTCATAATTCATATATTGGACTACCTGGACAACTATTTCCTATTTTAGTGGTATAAGGACATTGAATTTGGAATTGAAGAGCTAAGTATGAAAACAAGAAAGAGCATCTTGGAGATAATTTTCTGCTTATGAAGTTATTTTATAGATTAAGATAATAGACATGATCATTTGCGGAATTGTAAAGTACATATTCTTGAAAATTATTACTTCATATGATCACCTAATTATATAGTTTTATCTACTACCTAGTTCTTTAATATCATGTGTACCTGTATTCCCTTGAATGCAACCGAGAAAGCACTTAACATTATTTAGTTTTGTTCAATAACAATAATGTTCCTGTTAGTTTTAAATACAGATCATAAAAATGCTTAGAACACTTCTAACTATAGGAAGATAGTTGTGTATTTTTAAACTGACACCTACTAAAAAAGATGCAAAAACAAGAGAAAAAATAGATGAGGAAGATGTCTATTGATGTGTTCAATAGATTCTGTAAATGTTCGGTGCCTACAATTTGGAAGCTAAAGTTAACAATATGCACTAGAAAATTTGAAATCCGGAACTTTGGTTTTATTCTCTATATAAACATATTAAGTTGTTATGATAGGCATTTTAAATATTCATACATTTACATACACCATATCAGCTAGTAAACATTCATTCAACTAAAATTCATTCTTTTGGAATTATGTTGTCACTGTAGGTCCAGTGGGTCAGTAGTCACAACAGGATGCCTTAGGGAAACCAGAGCTTCCTGGCTTTTACTCTGGGACAGTGATATTATGCTTAAAAGGTTGTAATTTGTGAGGCACCTGGCTGGCTCAGTGAGTATAGCATGTGACTCTTGATCTAGGGGTGGTGACTTTGAGCCCCATGCTTGGTGTAGGGATTACTTACAAAACAAAAGAGAAAAAGAAAACGATTATAGTTTGGAACAAAGAGACTAGATCAGAATTTTAGTTCAATTACTGATCAGTAATGTAGTTTTTTTTTGCAATTTATTTAACCTAAGCCTTAGTTTTCTCATCTATAATGTGGGCATACTATTGTCTGTGCCATCCCACTGTTAAAAAGATTACAGAAAATTAAAATCGATGGTCAGTTAGTACAGTGTCCAGAATGTTCAATAGCTGGCTGTTCTTGTTATTTATGTACTTGTTAGTCTGAATTTTAGTGGTGGTAGTTATCTATGTAATACATCAGTTATGTATACTGCATCTTATTTATCACACTTTAAATAAGGAGAGGTTTGGATTTCATAGTGTTTTGAATTTTCTCCAGCTTTAAAACCTATTATTTTTTAAAGTCAGTCTGCATTCTGATAAGTAACTTGTACTGTGCATATTTAAAGTTGGCCATATGTAAATATGGAATTTATTGAATTGTAGAATATTTGATCTCATTTCTTTTTTTCTAATAATTTTTAAGTTTTTATATTGAGAGAGAGACAGACAGACAGAGCACAAGCTGAGGAGAGGCAGAGAGAGAGAGGGAGACACAGAATCTGAAGCAGGCTCCAGGCCCTGAGCTTTCAGCACAGAGCCCGGCACGGGGCTCAAACTCACAGACCCACAGACTATGAGATCATGACCTGAGCTGAAGTCAGATACTTAACCGACTGAACCACCCAGGTGCCCCTATTTGATCGTATTTCTGTGGTCTTAATTGATGCTATTACTTTGTGACCTGTCAATCCCTGTGGATAACTGGAAAGTCAAAGTTTAATAGAGTGTTTAAATAAAAACACACTTTGCTTTTCAGAAACTGAAAGCAAAACAAAACATGGAAGCTCTGACCTTATGAGCTAATCCAAGAACAGATCAGAAAAACACTTAAATAGAGCATAAGAGGAAGTAATTCTTACAGTCTTAGTATAATCTTAGTAACTTGGTTACTCTTCCGAAGAAAATCTAGAAATCATTTTTGGAAGTGTATAAGTTCTGTGGATTTTAAGAACAGAGGAAATGTTTTCTCATAAAATACAGGGAAGATTGATGCTTATATTGTCACTCTGACAAAGGAAACAATAATATAATAATAGGGAAAAGACTGCCTCTTCAATAAATGGTGATTTATTGGACCACTATGTGCAAAAAAATGAAGCTGGACCACTTTCTTACAGCGTACACAAATATAAACTTAGAATGGATTAAAGACCTACATGTAAACGTGAAACCATAAAATTCCTAGAAGAAAACATATGCAGTAAACTCTTGGGCATTGGCCTTAGCAATATTGTTTTCCGGATTTGTGTCTACAGGCCAGGAAAAGAAAAGCAAAAACAAACAATTGTGAATGTATCAAACTAAAAAGATTCTACACAGTGAAAGAAACTATCAATAAAAGGAAAGGCAAACTACTGAATGGGCGAAGATATTTTCAAATGATACATCTAATAAGGGTATTCAAAGTATATAAAGAACTAAGTACCAAAATCCCCCACAAATAATCTGATTAAAATGGTCTCAGGAACTGAATAGATATTTTTTTCCAGATAAGATGTACAGATGATCAACAGACATATGAAGAGTTGATGAACATTACTAATCATCAGGGAAATGGAGATCAAAGCACCAATAAGATATCACTTCATACCTATTAAAATGGCTAGTACCAAAAAAGATAAGAAATGACATATGTTGGTGAGGATGTGGAAAAAATGGAACTCTTGTGCACTGTCGGTGGGAATATAAATTGGTGCAGCCACTCTTGAAAACACTGGAAGTTCCTCAGAAAATAAAAGTAAAAATAGAAATACCATAATATTCAGTAACTCCACTACTGGATATATACCCAAAGAAAATAAGAATACTCATTAGAAAAGACACATGTACCCCTCTGTTTATTGAAGTCATAGCAAAGATATTGAAACAACTGAAGTGTCCATCGGTAGATGAATAAACAATTTGTGGTATATATACACAATAGAATATATTTAGCCATAAAAAAATGAAATCTTGCCATTTTTGACAGTATGGATGGTCATAGAGAGTATTATACTTAGTGAAATAAGTCAGAGAAAGATAAATATATGATTTCACTTATGTGTTGAGTCTAGAATTCAAATGAACAAACAACAACCAAACCCAGAAACACACTCATAGACAGAGAACAGGCGGGTGGGTTGCTCAGCAGTGGGTTGCCAGAGTGGGAGGGAAGATAGAGGAATGGGCAAAATGGGTAAAGGAGATTTAGAGGTATAACTTACAGTTATAAAATAGGTAAGTCACTAGTATGAAAAGCACAGCACAGGGAATATAGTCAGCGATATTGAAATAACTCTGTATGGTGGCAGATGGTAACTACACTTACTGTGGTGTGCGTTTTGTAATATGTATATAATTATATATAATCACTACACTGTACATCTGAAACTAACATAATATTGTATGTCAACTATATTTCAGTTAAAAAAAAAACTCCCTACTTAAAAGTAAAAAAATATATATACAGGAAAAGTTAAAGAACTCTGCATTGTCTGTGTAACTGCCTTAAAATGATCAATAGACTATCCCAAATGGAGTAACTTTTACCCAGATGTTAAGTATGTCTTTTAAAATAACTTCTAGCCAACCATGTCTGCCACAGTTCCATAAATGGGAAGCTTTAAATAATTAAGTAATTTTAGCCCACTGTCTTATACATTCAGTTGTTTAAGCAATAGTATATAAAGTATTTGACTATTTGAAATAACTTTTTTATGTTTATTTTTGAGAGAGAGAGAGACAGAGTATGAGCAGGGGAGGGGCAGAGAGAGAGGGAGATGCAGAATCGAAACCAGACTCCAAGCTCTGAGCTGTCAGCACAGAGCCCAATGAGGGACTCGAACTCATGAACTGTGAGATCATGACCTGAGCCTAAGTCAGATGTTCAACTGACTGAGCCACCCAAGTGCCCCTAAATAACTTTTTTTTTTTTTTTAGTGGAAACTGTGAAATATGTATTCCTAAAAGAAAGAGCTTTGGTGCTATGACATAAATAGAAACAGATTAAAAAGAACAACTCTATACCACAATGAAACACTTTCTGACCGTTGCTGTTGCAAATCAAAACCTTGATTGGGTCTAGCATGAAATTTCAGTGAACTTAATCTTGGTGAATTTCAGTTCTAGAAGGATTCAGCTTTTGCAGAAAACTTCAATGCACCATCTACAGTCAGCACTAAAAGAGATGCTTACTGACCTTTAAATTTCAAAAGAACTATTTCAAATCAATCATGTAAGAGACCTTTTGATGGTAATGTACAGACCTATCAGTCCAAGAAAAGCTTCTTCTTTGAAAGAAATAATGAATCAATAGATTCTTTACAGAAATATCTATCCACAATGCTTCGCATGAACAGGATAGTTGTACTAACATAAATGGCTTGAACCTTTTAGATTATTCTGATTTTTCTATTTATTGTGACTATCTTTAGTTATCCTTAGTTTGGTGACAACTTTAAGCCCATTTTTTCAACAAATTTTTCTTTCACTTATGAACGTTTACAAATAATTGATTTTGAAACATGTTTGTAATTTTGACTTTCATCTGAGATTTCTTAAAATGCTTATAAAAGAACAATGTAACAGAAAATTTAATCAAAATATCATGAGCCAGAACCATAAATATTTTAATATTTTGTTAATATTAGATCAGAAGAATTGATTGAAAGACTGTACTAGAGTTGTTATTTTTCTTTTCTCCAAATAAAGAACACCTAAAATCTATGATAATATTTGCTGAAAATCGTATTTATTTTATTTTTAAAATTTTAAATATTTATTTTTGAGAGATAGAGTGTGAGTGGGAGTTGAACAGAAAGAGGGAGACACAGAATCCGAAATAGGCTTCAGGCTCTGAGATGTCAGCACAGAGCACAACGCAGGGCTCGAACCTACAAAATGTGAGATCATGACCTGAGCTGAAGTCGGACGCCCAAACCACTGAGCACCCCACTCACCCTGAAAATCCTATTTAATCATTCAATTATTCTTTTTATTTTATTTTTTTTTTGCTTATTTATTTTTGAGACAGAAACAGAGCATGAGTAGGGGAGGGGCAGAGAGAGAGGGAGATACAGAATCTGAAGCAGGCTCCAGGCTCTGAGCTGGCTGTCACCATAGAGCCCAATGCGGGACCCGAACCCACGAACCGTGAGATCATGACCTGAGCCAAAGTCGGACGCTTAACCGACTGAGCCACCCAGGAGCCCTAAATTATTCTTTTAATTTTCCCCAAAAGTATTATCTAACATCGGCCTAATAAAAATCACTATAATTGCTACCATGGTAATGATTTCTTTAAATGAAGTAATTTTTCTAACTATGTAATAGAACAGATTATTTTGTAATTAAAAAGTTACACAAATCCAATCCGAATAACTAACCTTTGCCTTTTTTTCTCAAGGAAAGTAAAACTGATTGAACAAGAATAAATAAAATGTGTGCTTAACTCTTTAGTTACAATACTTTAGCTTAAATGTTGAAATAATTTGAAATACACTAATTGATAGTAGGCAAGGTTTTGGTTTCCAAGAATCTTAACTACTAGTGTTTCTTCTTTGTTAAGCATAAAGATTGAGTTAGTATTAGACACTAATTTTGTCTAGTTTGGAATATCCTCTGGCCCCTATATAATTGAAAGTCCTATTTATGGTTTTTCCATGCTTAGTTGCTTTGCCTTTACAGACTGTTAGAATTGTTCATTCTTGTTTTTAAAAACTGTTAGTTTTGAAGCACTGCACTTTGTGAATTTGTATGTGTGTATTAGAGTGTGCCACTCATAATGTTGCTACAGTTCCTCTCTCACCTATACTTGGATATAATTGTTTTGAGTTTTTTTTTTTGTAATTTATTTCTTTTGAGAGAAATGAGAGAGAGTGAGCAAGTGAGCAGGGGAAAAGCAGAGAGAGAGAGGGAGACAGACAGAATCCCAGCAGCGCCCTCACTGTCAGGGCTTGAACTCACAAACTGCGAGATCATAACCTGAGCTGAAATCAAGAGTCAGATGCTTAACTGACTGAGCTACCCAGACACCCCTTAAGTTTTATTTTTAAGAAATTAAGAGCAATAGCAAGGCAGAATGTTTTCAGAACCATAGGATCACAAAGTTCTATCAGTTGTAAACTTTGTGAACTTGGGTTGCAGTTGATTTATGTTTTTCGTATTTGTTTATAGCAATAATAATAATTACTGTATGTTGAAAATCTTGATATGACAGTCTCCTTATGTGTATTATTGCTAATGCATATAAACCTGGATGTGAGATTTGCTTCTCACAGGAAAACAATCCGCGATTCACTTAAGTAATTTGCCTGATGTCACATAGTAAGTAAGTGGAAGAGTTAGGGTTCAAATTCATGGTATCTGTTATCAGTGCAGAATTTTTCCCATTATGTTATTAACTCTGTTCCTGTCCCCCCACCTTTACATACACATACACACACACGCATGTACACACACTTCCTGACTGCTAGCATATCCTGATTCCGAGCACTCAGTTCCCTCGATGCTGAAGACTTGATGGCATTTTGTGGTATCTCCTTCCCCACAGTCCATATCCAGAACCATTCCAAGACTAAACCTCCTTACTCCAGATTTTTTTTTTTAAATTTTCTTTTAATGTTTTATTTATTTCTCAGAGAGAGACAGCGTGAGCAGGGGAGGGTCAGAGAGAGAGAGGGAGATACAGAATCTGAAACAGGCTCCAGGCTCTGAGCTGGCTGTCAGCACAGAGCCTGACGTGGGGCTCGAAACCACAAACTGTGAGATCATGACCTGAGCCAAAGTCGGACGCTTAACCAACTGAGCCTCCCAGACACTCCTCCTTACTCCAGAGTTAATTCCTTCTGACACTGCCTTCTAAATTCTCTTGAGGATTATATAATGACTCACTAAATAATTTTTCTAGATATCATATCAGTATTTTCAAAGGAACTTGTAATACTTTATTTAAAAATTTTCAAGTATACTTATTTATTTTTGAGAGAGACAGAGTCAATGTGAGCATGGGAGGGGCAGAGAGAGAGGGAGAGAAAAAGAATCCCAAGGAGGCTCCATGCTGTCAGCATACAGCATGATGCAGGGGTCAAACTCACGAAACCATGAGGTCATGACCTGAGCTGAAAGCAAGAGTTGGACGCTTAACCGACTAAGCCACTCAGGTGACCCGGAGCTTGTAATACTTTAAACCAGAATAAATGAGTATACAAATCTGTTGATATTTATTTGATATCTTTTTAAAATTTCAAGATTGTTTCAGCAACTGGAAAATCATATGAACAGCAGGGAAGCCCACTTTGCTTACAAAGTGCACTCTAGACCCTTCAACACATACTGCTACAAAGTTATGGTAATTTTTTAGGAAACAAGTATGATTCCAGTTTATCATTAGCTTAATATTACCAAGTGTATTAGTAAAAAAAGAAAACTTGACTGGAGGTTTTTTTTTTTTTTAAATGTACTATGTTACCAAGAGACCATATGAAATGGTTTACTAATCTACTTTAACATCCTAAAAATAGTCAACTTTTCTTCTTTGAGGATTATTATTTCACTATTTATGAAGCTCCAACTGCATGCCATGTATGATTGTGCTTTCTATAAGTGTTGCATGCCATGTATGATTGTGCTTTCTATAAGTGTAGAAATACATAAGAAATACTTTCTGTCCTTAAGAATTTCACAGTCTATGGGGGAAAATCACCAATTTTTATTTAACATTTATAGTGAAATATACTTCAAATAAATACTCTGAAATGGTTTCAAAATAAGAGTCCATAATTCCATCCATACCCTGTCTGGGAATGTGCAAAATTGACTTGCAAAACTCCCTCAATATATCTCAGCTTGTTCTTGGATTCATGAGAAGTGCAGGAACAGCTTTGGTTATGCCATTCACTTACCATTCCTAAGTAAATATACAGAGTTAACTCTAATTTCAGAACTAACTTAAGTAGTTATAATAAATAATTCAATATATACTTGATGTAATAAGTCAAAGCATATTTATTTGTATTCATATTAGACTTTTCTAGGTTCTGTTTAGTTTGTAGGCCCTTGCTCCAAAGAAGCATGCTATAGAGAAGAGGAAAAGAAATTAGTTGAAGTAATTATGTAATTAACACTGACTATTATGTAACTGAAAGAATGGGTGGTATAGATTAGAGTTGTTAAATAGAAGTATAATGTGAACTGCATATGTGATTTTAAGTTTTCCAGTAGCCATATTTAAAAAAGGAACAGGTAGAATTAACTTTAATAATAAATTTATTTAACAATATAAGTATTATTTCTACAGGTGATCAATGTAAAATTATTGAGATACATAATTTTTAAAACAAAATCTTTGAGATTATGTGTTTATACTTAAAGAAAATTTACCTCAAAGAAGAAACAAGAGCAGAAGTGTATAGAATATGTCAAAAAAAATTTGAGTCATGAAAGTTCAGCAAAATTTATACAGATGGGAGGAAAGAGTATCTAACAAAGAGGAGTACTAAATTTTGAAGCATCACTTACTGAAAATTATCATAGTAGTTACAGCTGTTGAGCAGATTTCCAGTTTACAATCTACTTCATATTACTATTCAGGAAGGTCAGTATGCAATTTGAAGAGGATAATGGTCAATTTGTTATTTTTACTATGTTTTCTAAGAAACATTAAAACATTTTTCAAAACAGTATTCAGTTGAATAGTAATTTTTGAAGCATGTAATGTAGAAATAGAATCTTTTGGTTTAAACATGTGTCAAAAAAGAAACCTGCTTGATGATTCACAGTGAGCTTGTAAATTAAACCTTTTAAGTTTTGTTTAATTCAGTCTTCCCAAACTTGCTGGACTATAAAGGGTCTTATTTTTACAGTACTACTGTTAATGTCTATGGATCTGATGTCCCTTGGAACATATGCGTGGGAGCACTTGCTGTAATGTATTTTCTATTTTTGCAAGTCTCTGTAAGAAGAGTATTTTATTACTACTACTGGAATTTAGGAATACTTAATGATATCTTTCTAATTACGTAGTCAATCTGTCACATTTAGTTAGATGATGACATTTATTCATTTATTCACTGAAATTACTACCTATCTTCTCATATATGGAACTGCATTTTTCGTGAACCACAGCTGCTTATGTGATTTCTAATGACTCATGTAAATTGATAAATGATAGGCACAGTACTTTCTTTGTACCTTATTAAATATTCTGCAGTTAAAAGGCCCAGGAATCTTAGCAGTCTGTTTGATTATCCACTGATTTTTAACTGATTTTGAAAAAATTATAGTGACTAAGTTTTTCATTATTAATTTTTTGGAGTGCATAATTATCTAACACTGTCAAAGTACTTGCCTGCAGTTTGTCTCCAGAAAAAAAAAATTATGATTTCTACATATATTCTTTTATAGACACAGAATATAAAATTATTTGCCACATGACTCTGCATTAAATATTTAATCATTTATGACAAAGTAGTAGATGTTTCTTGTGATTTTTTTCGGTGGTCTGTGTATTGACAATAGATGAAATTATTTGAGAAATTTCAGGACTTTTTTTTTTTTTTTTTTTTTTTTGTCCTTACAGAAGATGCCCAGAGGGCTACTTGTGGACAAGAAATGGGGCCTTTTATAGTGACCATTTGGAAAGAGTCTTCCATTCCTTGTTGCCTCCCCTCACTGTATAAAGAAGTTGTAAAGGATGATTTACTCAAACAGTAGCTATGTGGATAAAGAAAGGGACACTACTTGGTGGCTCAAGTGAAGTGCACTCAGAGCCAAACCTAGCACAAGGAGTGGATTTGCCCTTAGAGCATCCTCCTTGTAGTACTGGCATAGATAGTGATCTGGGTGAAAGAAACCAAATTTCAGCAGTGAGCAGCAGAGTAGGCTAGATGGTAGAGAGACAATCCAATTGCATTCAGCTCCAAGTTTAAGGAGGAGAGGCAGCAGCCTACCCACATTAGGTTTTCTTCCAAAGAGCAGAAGTCTCGCCATGCTTCTCTTTGAATGGCATGTCATGACTACCTGAGGGGTATCATGGTGCAAAAAATCCCCAACCTTTAAGAACGTTGTTCAGGGGCGCCTGGGTGGCTTAGTCGGTTAACTTAGTTGGTCCGACTTTCGCTTAGGTCATGATCTCGCGGTTCGTGGGTTCGAGCCCCGCGTCGGGCTCTGTGCTGACTGCCAGGTCAGAGCCTGGAGCCTATTTCGGAGTCTGTATCTCCCTCTCTCTCTGACCCTCCCCTGCTCATGCTGTCTCTCTCTCTCTCTCTCTCCTAGAAATAAATAAAAATATTAAAAAAAAAAAGAACCTTGTTCAAAGTATAATACTGGCTTTTCCATTGACGTGAACATTGGGATTCTGAGATAGTTCTGATTTTATTTAGGAATAATGGAACGTAGAATAACTTCTATTTTCAGTGGGTATGATATTACACTGTGAAGCTCACTTTTCCTTTACTTTGGGCTAGATTGAATCCTGAGGATTTCCCTCCAAACTACATTTCTCTGAATGATTAAGTTCATTGTGTTTGTCTATTGTTTTTTAAAAAATTTTGAGTATAGTCGCTGCAAATTAATTTTTATCAATTATTGTATTTAAGGCTTACCATATTTCCTTTTATTGTTTCCCCTCTAAGAGTGGGTAAAACTATCTCATTCTGCAGTATTTCTTTTTGTTTTGCTTTTGTTTGCATAGTACTTTATTCAGTTTTAATTCCTCCTAATTAATTTGATACTAAAATTGCTTCAGCCTTTCTCTGTCTGTATCTTGCTGGGTTCCCCCCTGTCCCCAATCTTAATATAGTAAAAGATTAGATTTCCTCTTACTATTGACATGGGAATTCCTTGCTTGCCCTTCCATGCGTTTTGCACTCTATTTTCAATAGCCCAAGAAACGGCTGTGTAGGTGAAAGGTCTTTTGTTAAAAAGAAGGAAATTAAGCAGCCATTTCTCATTTCCTTTTTCGAGCAGCACCTGGAAGCAAGTGGTCTGTGCTTTAGTTTTTTCTGTTTACATTGTTTTAAAAGAATCAATTATTGTCTTAGAGAATTTACCTTTTTGAAAAATCTACACAAAAATAACAAAAAAATAATGCTCTAAAACTGTGCATATAGCATGTTGTTTCTTAAGTCAGATTGTAAAGTTTGAACAGTTGCCTTCATCTGCATTGCTTACAGCTAATTTCTGTATGTAGTTTCAGGTATTCTGCTGTCATTACTAATAAAATTAAATAGTATATATGGCAAAGCTCTCAAGAATTGTTTGATTTTGTTAGGTACTAGTTTTGATCACTATAGAATATTGTGAAGTATTATCTAAAACACTTCTTTATTCATACCGAGCTTCAGTTACTTATCAAAAGCATGTAAAATTACTAAAGTTGCTTTTGTGGAGTTCGGAGGCCTACTAAGAATTAAATTTAGCAGAGAAGTGATATTCAAATGTTGTTGACACTGTGAAAATAAATCATTTGGTTTCATATAAACAATATTTAAGTCTTCCAGAGTCTTTCATGACCTTCATAAATAATGATAAATATATATGTGCATGTATTAACAATTGTATAGCTTTCTTTCCCCAGTTTTCTTTTTATGAATTCTGTGGCTAAGTACATATACCTATTTAAAGAATGTGTTCTAGAACTCAAATATTTTACTTTAATTTTTGAATTGATTGCTGTTAAAATAACTGTTTTCCACAATCATGTGATTGTTACATGTCTTAGTATTATGATAATATTGTCTTGTGGGAGAGATGTATTTTTTAATTTAAATTGTTTTGTTCTTACATTCAACATTTTACATTTTACATTTCCCTAAATGGTGACTCACTGTTAAAAAAAAAAAATAACAGTTTAGTTTCATAGACATTTTCTTTTATATAACAATATAAGAATGGCTAGGAATTTAGTAGCTTTTATGTACATCAGTGGAATAAAAATAAACTTCTCTAAGAATTCTTTTAAATTGTTTCTAGAAAAGAATAAGAGCATCTGAACTCTCTGTGTGCTCCAAGATGAACAGATTAATTCTTCTTTCAGTCCTGCAAAACTAGGAATTCGTGAGTTTCTCAAATCCCTCTTGTATTTTTAGCCATTAATAAGAGTTATATTTCTATTGTCGATGCTTTTTGGTTGAACCGAACCAGGTTAGTCCTGCACCATTCCAGCATCATTGGTTTCCCTGCAATTCCAAGGAGGGTGAATGATTACATAAATGGTACACTTACATTTTAAGTGAGTAAGAATGGAGATTCTTGGTTATTGTTCCAAGAGCTACTGTTTTGACTATGACATCCCATATGAATCTTTTACATTCTGTTAGATACAAGAAAATCACTAAGGCCAGGCCAGAATTAAGAAGAGGGCAAGTTTAGTTTGCTCCAAATGGGGAGAGTGGCAAAATCACATTAAAGCAATGATGGGATGGGAGTATTCTTACAGCCATCTTTGGAAAATGTGATTTGCCATGGTAGGTTATCCTAAGTATCTTGAATTTCATTCTCTAGGTGATTGAGAGTTATTGAATAATATTAGTTGGAAGGAAACAGTACTTCTTTAATGACATAGACTCCTTCCAGTAATTTACCTAACTTATCTTGATGGAATGCCACATTTACTTTCAGGCATCAAGCAGACATCAGTCCTTTGTCTATTTAAATACAATTCTCATAAAATATCTGCTTTTATTAAATATAAAAATTTCAGGAGGTATCAGCAAATTGGGCATCATCCTTTGGAGATGCTTTGATTTGTTTATAAAACTTTAAACAAAGGATCTTATATATAGTCCAGAGATTATAAAAATACCATAAGATATTGTCATTTTTTTTTAAGTAGGCTCTATGCCCAATGTGGACCTTGAACTCCCAAGACCAGGAGTCACATGTTCTACTGACTGAGCCAGCCAGGAGCCGTGTCATTTTAAATTCCTACATATTCACTGCAAAGAGCCCAAGTATTGAAGGTTACTTTGAAAGCAGCTGTATTTATTTGGGTTGTCAGATATGTCAATATACAAATTAGTTGTGTTTCTTTATTTATTTTCTTTTTAAATTGAAGTATAATTAACATACAGTGTTATATTAGTTTCACATGTATGGTATGATTTTACAATTCTGTACATTACTTAGTGCTCATCAAGATAAGTGTATTCTTGATCCCCTCTATCTGATTCACCCATCCCCCCACCGACCTTCTCTCCTGGCAACCACCAGTTTGTTCTCTGTATTTAAGGGCCAGATTTTTGTCTGTCTCTTATTTTCTTTGTTTGCTCATTTGCTTTGTTTCTTAAACTGCACATATGAATAAAAGCGTACGGTATTTCTTTTCTCTGATTGACTTATTTCACTTAGCATTATACCCTCTAGGTGCATCCATGTTGTTGTAAATGGCAAGAGTTTATCCTTTTATATGGCTCAGTAATATTCTGTTGTGTATATGTGTGTGTGTGTGTGTGTGTGTGTGTAGAACAGTTGTTTCATACACACACACACAGACACATCTTTATCCTTTCATCTATTGATAGACACGGGTTACTTCCATGTCTTGGCTATTGTAAATAATGCTGTAATAAGCATAGGGAGGCATATATCTTTTTGAATTCATATTTTTTGTTTTCTTTGGGTAAATACTCAGTAGTGCAATTACTGAATCATATGGTATTTCTATTTTTAATTTTTTTGAGGAACCTCCATATTATTTTCCAGAGTGGTGGTATCCATTTATATTCCCATTAACAATACATGATGGTTTCCTTTTTCACATATCCATGCAAATAGTTGTTACTTCTTGTCTTTTTTGATACTAGCTATTGTGATTGGTGTGAAGTGATGCCTCAGTATGGTTTTGATTAGCATTTCCCTGACGATTAGTGATTGAGCATCTTTTCATGTGTATGTTGGCCATCTGCATGTCTTCTTTGGAAAAATGTCTATTCAGGTTCTCTGTCCATTTTTAAATTGGATTTTTGTTTTTTTGGTGTTGAGTTGTCTAAGTTCTTCATGTATTTTGGATATTAACCTCTTAATGGAATATATCATTTGTAAATATCTTTTTCCATTCAGTATGTTGCATTTTTGCTTTGTTCATGGTTTCCTTTGCTGTGCAAAAGCCTTTTATTTTGCTTGGTTTCCCTTGCCTGAGGAGTCATATCTAGAAAAATGTTTCTGCAGCCAATGTCAAAGAAATTATTGCTTAGGTATTCTTCTAAACGTTTTATGGTTTCAGGTCCTATAGTTAGGTTTTTAATCCACTTTGAGTTTGTTTTAGTGCACAGCTTCATTCTTTCACACATACTTGTTTAGTTTTTCCAGCACCATTTCTTGAAGAGGCTGTCTTTTCCTGATTGTATATTCTTGCCTCCTTTGTCATAGTTTAATTGACAATATAAGTGTGGGTTTATTTCTGGGCTCTCTATTCTGTCCTTTTGATCTATGTGTCTATCTTTGTGCCAGTACTGTCATAGACTCTGGATCTAGAGTTCTTTCTTGTCCAGCAAGAAAGTAGGGGACAGGATTAAAAATGCAGGAGATGGCTGATGTCTGGGAAAAGACAAGAGCCCCGATTAAGGGTCTGTGCTCTGTTTTTATTAGGGTCAGAAGACTTACAAATATGGTGATGGATGTGCACAGAGACCATAAAACTGTGAACCTTATCTCATGGATATGAGAGAAAGGTGTTTTGAAGATATGCGAGGTTGGGGGTTTGGTTTAATACAAAACAAAATCCTGGGCCTGGTGGAAGGTTATTTACAGCGGATGTGAGTCACCACCTCTGTTTACCTAAACTGGTCTAGGGAACTAGAAAGACAGAGCATCTACCTCAGTGTCAACAAGGCACCTTTCTTGGCTCTGGGCAACTTTGCCCTGCTGAGGTCCATAGCCCTATTAAACTGTTTACCTAATTTTATCCTTCCTTCCTGTGAAAGCAGCTTTCTTCTATTGTACTAAATTGGGGGGCACTTCTGCCCTGAATACCTAATCTTGTTTACTTCATCTTGGATATTTTCATCCTGAGATTCACTATTCCTATACCTTTGTCCAATATTGGGACCTTTGCCCCACTTTACCTATTCTTATTTACCTAATCTGGTTTACCCAAACTTGGGTGTGTACATCCTATGGCTTTCAAATTCTTTATGCCTTGTTAACCAATCAATGCAGGCTCAGGGAATTCCTAAGCTTATTCCTCACACAGCACCATACTCTTTTGATTGTCATAGCTTTGTAGTATACCTTGAAATCTGGGTTTGTGATATCTACAGCTTTGTTTTTCTTTCTCAGGATTGCTTTAGCTATCTGGGATCTTTTGTAGTTTCATACAGATTTTAGGATTATTTGTTTTAGTTTTGTGAAAAATGTTGACATTTTGATAGGACTGTGTTAGATCTCTAGATTTCTGTGGGTAGTATGGACATTTCAACAATATGGATTCTTCCAATCCATAAGCATGGAATACCTTTCTATTTGTGTCAGTTTCTTCATCAGTTTCTTTCATCAGTATTTTATGGGTTTTGAAGTACAGGTCTTCTACCTCCTTAGTTCTAAGTTCTAAGTATTTTATTCTTTTTGGTGGAATTGTAAATGGGATTGTTTTCTTAATTTTCTATTTGCTATTTCATTTTTAGTGTATAGAAATGCAACAGATTTCTGTATATTAATTTTGTATCCTGTGACTGTATTGAATTTATTTTATTTAGTTGTGTTTAAATTTTTGATGGACATGGATGCATTTGAGTGCATTTTCATTTGGAAATATTTTTAATACTTCTAAATGTTTAAAAAGTTGATAATTCTATCTTAAGGGACTTTATACTTTTTATTTTATTTATGTCTGTTGTCTTCATGTTATATCACTAAAAAAAGATAGAGACCTTATATAGTTAAATGCATTTGGAGGATTAACTTTTTTTTATAGGAATACACAAAAAAGTGAAGAGTAGTTTTAATCTTGAATAAACTATATTAAATGTTTAATCTTATTAGAAAGTTGTTTACCAAAAATTAACTGAAAATTAACTGACTTATCTGAAAATTAATGATATTGAAGACTTTTGAATTCTTAACTCCAAAAGAGTGTGAATATACAGAGTATGTCTGATAGTGTCAAGTGCCAAGGAGAAAAGTAGAGCAGGATGAGGAGAAATGGGAATGCAGGAGAGTGGTTGCATTTTTATATAAGATGTTCAGGGATGGTCTTTCTGAGGTGACAGACATTTAAGTGGAGATCTTTGGGTAGCAAATTTGTAAGAAGTATATTTCAGACAAAGAAAATGTAAAGTGAAAAATCCTCTTGGTAGGCAGGAACCCCCTATAGTAGAGTGGCCTCATGAGAGATGAAGCCCAGTAGGTGTACAGGGAAATTAGATTATGAAGGCCTTTGTAAGGACTTTGGGTTTTATTCTGTTTNTGAGAGAGAGAGAGAGAGAGAGAGAGAGAATCCCAAGTAGGCTCTAAACAATCAGTGTGGAGCTTGGCGAGATGCTTGAACTGTGAGATAATAACTTGAATTGAAACCAGGAGTTGGATGCCTAACCAACTGAGCCACCCAGGTACCCCAAGACTTGAATGTTTTTTAAGAGGAGTGAGAAGATCTGAGTATTTGGCACATGCAACCTGGTATCAGCCTGGAAGTGTCCTGGTAGGATGGTGATTAGGATAAAGCTTTGATGAGATTGAGAGCAGTGGCAATAGAATCATACTGAATTGCTGAAGGATTGATGTGAGGTATGAGAGAAAGGCCCTCAAAGATGAGTGGTTAATAGGCTGGGCTACAAAGATGGATTTGCCATTTATTGAGATGGAGAGATTTGTGAGATGAGCAGGTATCTGGGAAAAACCAGGTGTTTTACTTAGGGATGTTTAGGTTGAGAGGTCTATTTAATGTCCAAATGGAAATACTGAGTAGGCTGTGGATTATATGAATCTGGATTTCATAGGTTAGGTCTAGGGTACAAATGTAGACTTGAGAGTACACAGTATGTAACTGGCATTTAAAGGGTGGAGCTAGGTGAGATCACCTGGCACGGTATATACATAAGGAAGAGGAGAAGTCCAAGAACTGAACTCTAAGGAGTGTGTATATGTGGAGATTGTGGAAGTGATGAGGAAGAACTAGCAAATACACTAGGACATAAAAGCCAAAGAGGGACAGAAGAACCAATCGTGTGTTGGACTGGAAGCCAAGTAAAGAAAGAGATTAGTCAGGAAGGAGATTAGTCAACCCTGACAAATGCTGCTGATAGGTCTTAAATAAGATGAGAATTGAATTTAACAGTAGTCTTAGCATATAGAGATCATTCATTTTGTTGACAAAAGCAGCTTTGAAATGATGGTGATTAAAAAAAAAAAAAAAACCTAGAATATGTTTAAGAGAAAATGGGAGAAGCAGAATTGGAGACAGCAAATATGAGCAACTCTTTTGAGTTTGGTAACAAAAGGGGAAGAAGAATAATAGGGCAATTGCTAGATAGAGGCAGTGATTAAGGTTTTTTATTCATTTGTTTTTAAGGCTGAATACATTATATATGCAGGGAATAATTTGATGGAATAATCCAGAAAAGAAGATAAAAATTTAACCATGTATTTAAGAAAAGGCACAATTATTTCTAGAGTAGGGTGATTGATTAGCTGAGAGGGAAGGGAACGCAGTGCAAACATGGAAGAATTGGCCTTGGACAGGCACGTGACACTTTTATGTCAGTAATAAGAAGGAAGGAGACCTGTATGGGTACAAGGGCAAGTGGGTTGGAAATACGGGGCTGGAAGTCAGGGGGAGTTCCTTTCAAAATGCTTCTGTTTTTAGTGAGAGACACATCAGAGAGAGAAGATGTAGAGAAGGTATTTGAAGTTTAAAAAGATATGAATATATCATCTAGGTGAATTGGAGAGGATTGCTGGAGAGCAGGCACTCAGGAACACACTGGATGGTAAAGCCAATGAATCTGAGATACATTCAGTTTGCAGTGTAGAGTGGTCAATAAATATTTGTTCACAAAAATGAATGAATTGTGGATTTCCCAGTTCTTTCAATAGCATCTAGGCGTACAGCTACTAGATCGTTACAATGGTAAGTGGATATATTTCCTAAGGAAGAACTTTACTTTGGAAGATCCAGGCAAGTCAGTGGATTTGATAAGTAGCAAAAACACCATCAGAGTTCTAGCTCATTCAGTCTTGGGTGAAGTAAACTCTCATATTTGACCTATCATGTAGACTTTTAAGATAATGGATCTTTGAGATAATTTTTAGAATATTTTCCTTATTTTATAAATGAAAAAAAATGAAGTCTAGAGAGACGGAAGGAATCCCATATCTTCGGTGAATCTTACATTATCTTTTACAGAGAATTTTGAATATTGTGGTAAATAATGCTCTCCAGGAATGTTATATTTTATTCTAATTTTACTTTTTTATAGGGCATGCTCCTTGTTTTTTCAATTTGTATTTGATTGCACAGTTATGTAAATTCTTCTTGACAGATTTATTATCAAGAGGAGTAAGAATTCCAGTTTAAAGAGCTCATTAATTTTAAGGAAGTGTGTTGTGAATTAATGTTTTGAGTGCTATATTTTTCTTTTTATATTATTTCTTCTGGTTGAATAGAATTCTTTCAAAGAAATAGGTTACTTAAAAGTGATTAGATAGGAGTTATATAAAAATTCTTCAAAGTATGTGCATTGTTCCCAAGAAATAGATTGAATGTAATACTCAGCTAGTGAAGCATTATCATTAACAATACAATATTACATTGTAGCCCTTCTTTACAAAGCTAACTATAAAAAATGTTTTCTTTTTAAAGCATTTTCAGTGTCTTTCACTTGAGTGGGCATTTAGTAAATGAAAGTTCTCTCATTGTGTATATGTTTTTTAGGCATACTGACTGGAAAAAAGGATGTTCTTGGCCTACTTATTTATACAAAATATAACTAATTACATTTTACCTTTGGCATAGTAGCAAGTTTATTGATGGGTGAGTCAGCACTAGACAGCCTTCAGCATAAGCTGACTTTCCTGAAGTTCAGAACAAACACAGTTGATCTCAGTTGAAAAATATGCAGTAATAGTTATGCATGCCCACTTTTAAAATTCAATGTTCTGGCTTCTTGAATAGCAAATACACATTTATGGAGTAGAACATGTCAGGTTTTCCTAACTACTAAATTTAAAAATATGATCTCTGTTAGTGTAGGTAGTTAGGGAGACCTTAAAACTCTTCACTCTTCTGTGTTCTGTCTGACAGAAGAACTAGACATAGGATACTTGTGGTCAAATGTGGATCAAAGTACTTACTTTAATAATAGGTCAGGCACCTTCAAATTAATTTTCAAAATATAGAACTTTCTGGCAAAAGTACAATGGAAAATGTGACCCTTTAAAAAGTGCCTTTAAAAAAATGTAACAAATCCAAAAGATGGATTTCATCTTTTGTTCACAACCATGGTGGTTATAGTGAAAGTCTAATTCCTACACCAGATCTAATCTTTGAGATCACCTCACCATGGGAGCACTGTTCAAGTGCTTTTACTACATGGGAACATGAAGCAGGTGAGAGGGCAGCGGCAATGAGGGGAGGGCAGGTTCAGAAGACAGGTTGTGGAATGTGTGCGTGTGTGTGTGTGTTGTATGGAAAATATTTACTGAATTACACCCACCTATTTGTGAAAAATTCTAATGGATAGAATTTGTTACCTTTAATCCCTGAAGAGATAAAATTAAGTTGGTAGAAAGCAGAACTTTTTCCCTACGCATACCCTTGCTACCCGAATGTGAGGTGGACCTTGGATTAGCAGCAGCTGCACAGCCTGGAACCTTGTTAGAAATGCAGCATTTCAGGCTTCATCCCTGATGTACTGAATCAGAATGAGCTTTTTAGCAGATCCTTCTCCACTACCAGGTGACTGGTTTGTCAATTAAATTTCAGAAGCACTTGTCTAGAAACCAGATGTGTTGCTATGTATTCCTTCTTCTGCGAAGTGAGGCATAATATAAGGAAAGAGTAGAAGGATTTCTCCTTTCAGTTGGAGTTCATACTCTTTAATTATCAAGTGTTCCAGGTAAAGAGGTGTTTTGAGATTTTTTAACCACAAAATTGCAACAATCAGATCATCCCATTTTTCAGATCTTTGTGTTAGAATTTCATCTAAGATATCATTTGTAAAAGAGATAGTGGCTGCTAAATTTAAAAAAAAACAGGTTTAAATGCAAAAAAGGGAAGATATTAAACTTATTATGAGGAGCTCTGGCTTTAATTATCTAGCTAACTAGCTTTATAATAAGGGCAGGTGGTAACCTCAGAGGGTCTTGATTTTATCAGGAATAGTTTACTTTTTATGAGCTGGAACACTTTGGGATAAATGAAAATTGAGTATTATACTTGGAGTGTAGAATGTCTATGAATGTGTCTGTATAGTGGTACTGATGGGAAAGAGGATATATGGTGAGATATGAGGTTGGTGATCAGGGTTTTTATGCCCAAGGAAAACGTTTGGAATTCAGCCTGAGGCCTAAAGAGGTAATTGAAAGGTTTAGGAAAAGAGTGAACTTGGCATTTTAGAAGGCTAATTCTGGCTGTAGTGCAAAGAATATGAGTCAACAAGACCACAGAGACACAAGCTGGAGCCTATTTGAATAATGCAAGTGAGAATGATAACATGAACTAGAGATGTAGATATGGGGATGGGGAGAAATGAACAGTTTAGGAAGAAACATCTATAGGATGCAATGACTGATTGTTGGGGATTGATGAGAAAGAAGTTGTTGTGCCTAATTTCTATGTCTTAGGTCTTAAAAACATAATTGGAAATATAGGAGGAATAGGTCTGGAAGGAATTGACTGATTCTGTTTTTATCAAGTTACTTTTTTAGATTGAACATCCTTTGCAAGTTTCTAGTAAGCAGGTATTCATTCCTTAAACATTTAATTATCTTGAGATTATCATACATTCTATATAATTTTTCTCATTACTCTAATTTTTATATATATGTTGATGCCTTCAAATTTATGTCCTTAGTCTAGATTACTCACCCAAATTCCAGTCACAAATACACTTATGAGTTTAAATTATTTTCAATAAAAATTATGCCTTGCTATTCATTGGAAATAGAAGTGGGGTTTTTCAGGTTCTGCTACTTGTATATGACATTTGGATTATTATTCAAATGTTTTAGATACAGAAAAACAAAATTTTTGGGGGGTAAGGATAATGCTGAAACATATTTTAGAATTATAAAACAACACCTTACAAATACCCCATGCTCAAATACTGAGTTAATATTGGAAATCTGAAACTCTGAATCTTCAAATTGCTTTTGTATATTAGGAATGAGAAAATGGATCAATAGAAAATCAGCCTAATGAAGAATAAAGAAGACAGATGTTATTAAATATTTCTTTGATGCTATTATTTCTTAGTCTGGAGATTACTAAAACCATGTAGCTCAAAAATTTGATTTCAACCATTTAGCACATATATATAATAAAATAAAAAGACTAAACTTTCCAATGCCTGTTCTCTCAAGATCTTTTCCCCTTTTTTGAATTTATCACTTCTTGTCATTTCCCCCAGCACATGAATATCTGTTCATATTTTTAATTGATTTACTTTTGATTTTGAAAGAAAATATAGGTAACTATTAAGGAGATTTATTGTGCTGTGTCTTTTTCAGGGACTTTAGCTATCATTCTCAGAAAGATTTTAATAAAAAGGATTTCTGACAACATAACAAAACAGAAATCAGGTTTGATAGACTTCAGCATGTATGAAGTGTATATCCTGTCTGGAAAAAAAAAAAAATCAAGCATTCAGTATAGCTGGCACCTTTTCTGTACTTTGTATCCATCTCCACTAGCTGATCTTGTGTATTTGTGGCAGCAATGACATTGATGAATCACTTTAATTTACCAGGCAACCGACAGTTTGCCGAGACTATCTGTAAGAACCAGCTAGAGCTGGTCCTGATCATTATAGATATGTGTATTGTTTCCAAAAATATAAGTGATCAGAGGCAATTTAGATGTATCCTTGCACCACAAATATATAAAAATACATTATTTTAGTATCCTCTTGATTTTTACTCTTTCTCATTTTTCCTCTCTATGGAAAAATCAATACCTATTTATATAAATATATGATAACTTAGTTTTTTAGCAAAATTCATTGTGATATAATTTGAATTTTTTAAATATTGAGGATAATTTAGGGTTAAACTTGTATAGCATGAGACTGATTTTTAGAAAACAATATTATCTTTATGCCATTTTATATGATTTAAAGTAAGACATTATTTTGGCAATAGCAAGTTATGGTATTTATTTTTCATTTAGGTTGACCTTAGGTGAAGAACAGAAAATAGAATGCATAAACTCTCAAAGTATTATGGAATTTTAGTGAGGATATACCCAATAGTGGTATAAGAAAAAAAAAAATCTCAGGAACACTGTGGAGAGAAAAGTTAAATATAATATGCAGAAGTGATGTTTTCTTGATGTTTGGCATGTATGGAAGTTACACGCTTTTGCAATGCATTCAGAGCTCGTTTATATTTAGGTAGACTAGATATCTTGTCCATGATTATGTGGTACTCTTATAGAATTTTTAAAAATCCGTGTATTTATACAGCATCTATCATATGCCAAGACCTGTACCAGACAACTTCCATGTAAACAGTGCATTGGGCATTATATTAAAATACACGGAAGCATCTGATATCCACTGACTATTTTCTTTTGTCACTTGTTGATCACTGAAGTTCTACTGATGAAAACTTAAAGGTTTATCACTATTAAATATATATATAATTAAATTCCAGGGAGGAGTTTTTTCTTAAGTCTTCCTAAAATTTTATGGTGTAGTATGAACAATTATAATGTCTTCTGTAGATAGGCTTTTACAGAAGAAGTAGAAATGATTTTAGAGGTCTTGACTATTTGAACAGAACTAATAGAGAACAAGAAATAAGAGCCAAATGATGAAGAATTGTTTATTTCTTTTGCTTATGTTACGTATCAAGGAGAACTGATCCTGACTTCTTTTACTACAGTTAATTGAATAAAACATAATTATATCAAAACCATATCAAAAACCCTAAGTTATCCTTTTTTTCTCCTAAGAATGATTTCTATGTTTACTCTCTTTTTTCTTTTTAATTTTTTAAAAAAATGTTTGTTTTTGAGTGAGAGAGACAGAGACAGAGTGTGAGCAGGGGAGGGGTAGAGAGAGAGGGGGAGACACAGAATCTGAAGCAGGCTCCAGGCTCCAGGCTGTCAGCACAGAGCCCAATTCAGGATTCAAACTCACAAGCCATTATATCATGACCTGAGACAAAGTCGGAAGCTTAATTGACTGAGCCACCCAAAAGGCCCCATGTTTACTCTTTATAACAGTAATGTGAGCACACCAAAACATCAAAGGATGAATTTCTCAGGCTAATGTAACAAAGCATCTAGGTCCATGGAACTGATTTCTGGGATGGGTATATTCACGAGAAATAATACTGAGTTAACACAGAAAGATGTGAATAGCTTTGTGAAATCCCCAGATCAGAAAAGTCTTATTCTTGCCAGTATTTTTTTGTGTTTTCATGTTTTCTGCCACAGCCCTCTGTGCCAAGGTGGAAACTGGTTTTATATATCGGCAGGAAAAGGTAACACACCTGATTTACCTACCTAGAAAAGGATATTGTGTGCATTTAATAGGTTTTTGGCACTTTTTTAAAAAATATTCACAAAGCATATTCTAAGTATTGTTCATGAAATTTAAATTATGACTCTTCCTATCAAGCATAGGAAAGTTTGAACATTCATCACCTTCTTTCATTATTTAGGTCTTTTGGCTTGGGATTAGGGTAGATGATAGAGATAAAAGATATATAAAATTTTATTTAAAATAATATAATTTTAGTTTATTTTAATTGAATTGGTCCACTGTGTTGTCACTCTAGTCTGGTTTCTTTTTACTTAGTATTTTCCCACCAAATAGGTGAATGCCAGATTTGGGTAATAGAGGGCACAGGCAGAATATAAACTACATCCATAATAGGATAACTTTAAGAAATATTGTTCAAACAGGAACACTTTGAGAGTGGAAAGGGGGCATTGTTTATAACAGAACTAGAACAACTCTATAAACTAAGAGTATTTCAAGTGAACTGGGATATATGGTTACCCTAAAAATAGAGTTAATGTAATTGTTGAGACTAATGCTAGATGACTGAAGCCTCANGAGTCACAGACTGAAACAGGCTCCAGGCTCTGAGCTGGCAGTCAGCACAGAGCCCGACGCGGGGCTCGAACCCACAAACCGCGAGATCATGACCTAAGCGAAAGTCGGACGCTTAACCGACTAAGCCACCCAGGCGCCCCGACTGAAGCCTCATTTTAGAGTGTTGCTGGTCAGGTGAATGAATAAGCAACCCTGGGTTAAAGGCACAGGGTTAGGCAGACATGTTCTATATTTGGCCGAGAACATATTTAAGTGGGATCCTCCTAGGACCTTCTTTTGCTAAGAGGGTGTCTTAGTTTTGATTAGCATATTAAAAGAGAGACCCACAAAAAAGATTTGGAATTTAAAATATACTTTGATCCATTAAAATCTTTTGTGCTCCTGTAATTAATTTTCCTTACTTCTTTCTCACCTCATAATTCATGCCACCACATTTAAACTACATCATTGTTGGTAGTGGGAGTTATGTGCACAGTTCAGGGGATGAATTGTTTTAACAGCATTGCTTCTCTTCTTAAAGGCAAGTTTGGGCTTGGCTGGATTTAGGTGTTGCTTTGAAAATTTGGCTTAGCATATTGTTTCCAAAGGAAAATATGGGTATTGGAACAAGGGAACAGATCAGAGAACTCAAAAATGCTGTTTATATTGGTATTTACTTTCAAAGTGCTCTTTGTCCCTTTATTACTACATTTAAAAATGTTTAATTTGTTTTTGTTTATATATTTTAATATCTTCCTTATTTGTGTACCTTATATTTATATGAATATCTTTTATGTTTATTTCATGTTGGTATTCTTATGAAAACATGCTGTTTTTTTTAAATTTAAAAAAATTTTTAAAATAAAAAATTTTATTTCTGAGTGAGAGAGAGAGAGAGAGATAGCGTGAGCAGGGGAGGGCCAGAGAGAGAGGGAGACACAGAATCTGAAACAGGCTCCAGGCTCGGAGCTGGCTGTCAGCACAGAGCCTGGTGCAGGGCTTGAACCCATGAACCATGAGATCATGACCTGAGCTGAAGTTGGACGCCTAACCGACTGAGTCACCCAGGTGGCCCTTTGCAGCTATGTGTTTTTAATTGATTTTTTTAATTGAGATATTTGCAGCTTCATATGCAGTTGATACAGGAATTCTGCGAATCTTTTGCCCAGTTCTCCTCCCCAACCCCACAGTGCTAACATCTTGCAGAATTTTCATTTAGTAATGCATCTAGGGTATTTTTATTGTGTAATCCACCAATCTAACTCAGATTTCACTAGTTTCGTACTTATTTATGTGTGTGTGTGTGTGTGTGTGTGTGTGTGGTTGTTAATACAGTTTTTTATATGTGTAGGTTGGTCAAGATACGGAATAGTTCTGTCACCACAAGTTCCATAAGTTGCCCTTTTAAAGCCATATTCGCCTCCCTTCTATCCACCTACCCCATCCTTAACCTAGGGAAGTCACTAATTCATTCTTCATTTTCAAAATCTCGTCATTTCAAAAATGTTACCATGGATTGACTTTCTCTGTGTTTAAAACAAGTCATAATTATTTATTCACTATATATTTTGGTCATAAGAATTTAAGAATGTGATAAAAGACAATGTTTATTTCAAAGTGTTTATTAGAGATGCAGGATGAAGTGGTACTTGTATTTTAGCATATGTGGAAATGACTCTTATTTGTATAAATGGAAGGAGCTGAGAGTAAATTAAGTGGTTAAGAATATTATAGACTACAAAAAGATGCATATGACTGTGGGCCACAAAAATACTGATTGCATTGATTTTTAACATGAGAGAGTCACATGGAGATTGATCACTGGAATATAATATGGACTAGGTAGTTTCAAGGATGTCACAACTAGAGAGAAAAGAGTGGATTTAAAGTCAGACTACTTGGTTATCTTGAGCTTGTTTTATTACCTTGATGGACTCATCTGGCAGAGAGTGTGTGAAATGTGAACACAAATAATCCAGTGATTTTAGTGACATTATTTTGGATCTAGAATAAATCATATAACTAAAAAAATCTCAGTATTGCATTGACTATATATAGTATAGATAGAAGAAGCTTGTGCAGTTATAGGCCCCAAATTATAGGCTGTCTTTTATATGGTTTCTCAACTTATTTTTCTGATGAAAAAGGAAATAAAATTAGTTTACTTTGGCTATTCAAAAGAGATAAAAAAATGTTGGGGAAGACAGAGAAAAGGAAACTCTTGTGCATTGTTAGAGGGAATGTAACTTGAGAAAGCCACTATAGAAAGCAATATGGAAGCTTCTCAAAAGAATTAAAAATAGAATTATGATATGATCTGGCAATCTCACTTCTATGTATATATCTGAAGGAAATGAAATCATTATCTCAACCTGCATCCCTATGGTTTTTGCAATATTTTTCACAATAGCCAAGTTACGGACATGGAAACAAGTGTCCATTGATGGATTTATAGATGAAGAAGAGGCGATCTCTATCGCTATCTCTATGTTTATCTCTATCTCTATCCAAACATACAAGTTAGAGTTCAGTTATAAAATAGAAGAAAATCCCACTATTTGTGATAACATGTTGGACCTTGAGGGCATTGTGCCAAGTGAAATAAGTCAGTAAAAGACAAATACTGTGTGATCACATTTATATGTAAAATCTAATAAGGCTGAACTCATAGAAACAGAGTAAAATGCGGGTAGCCAGGATCTAGGAGTGGGAAACAGGCGGAGATGTTGGTCAAAGCATACAAACTTCCAGTTGTAAGATGAATAGGTACTAGTGATGTAATGCACAGCATGGTAATTACAGTTGACAGTACTGTATTACACACTTGAAAGTTGCTAAGAGGAAATCTTAACTTTTATAAAAATTGTTAATTAGCTGAGGTAATGGAAGTGTTAACGAATCTTATTATGGTGATTATATCACAATATATATGTGTGTCTTGAATCAGCACAGAATATACACTTTAAACTTATACAGTGGTATATGTCAATTTTATAATAACCACTGGGAGAAAAGGAAAGAAAAAACAAAATAATCAAAAATTAATATTCTAAAAAAGTAGATTTTGATGACTTCATGAAGTTAGATAATGTTTTCCTCATGTTTGTGTTTTCAGTGCTTAGTTAGGTAAAACATGTACAGTATATATGTCTTGAGTAATTAGATTGATAAGTTTCTCCCTGTGAATATATATTATCCTAGTTAGTATTTTAAAAAACTATTTATTTATTTATTTGAAATAAGTTGGAATTTCTAGGTAGCAGCATCATTAAAATCTTACTGATAAGGGGCACTGTATTTAGCTATGTGCCCAACACAGCTACTCAGTTTGAGTTCCTGTAGAGCTCCAGTATTCCAGAAGATGCAGAAAAAAAGCAGACTCTTGAGGCTTATATATTACAATGGGATGATCAGGATTTGCATTTTCCCCTTTTTTTAAATTGTACTGTTTCTTTTCTATTTACATTACTTTGTGGATGTCAGCATCACCTAACAAATATTTGAAGTGATTTTATTTTATTTTTTTAATGTTTTATTTATCTCTGAGAGAGAGAGAAAGACAGGATGAGCAGGGGAGAGTCAGAGAGAGGAAGACACAGAATCTGAAACAGGCTCCAGGCTCTGAGGTAGCTGTCAGCACAGAGCCTGATGCGAGGCTCGAACCCACGAACTGTGAGATCATGACCTGAGCTGAAGTCGGATGCTTAACCGACTGAGCCATCCAGGTGCCCCTGAAGTGATTTTAAAGATACTGTTCTTTAAATGATGATTGCAATGGATTGTTAAGGTGTTGCATTGTTTGATGAAAATAGGCTTAAGTTAACAACCTCCAGCTCCAATGAAAGTGATCTTTGTAGAAGGAAATTTTTAGTATAGTTTCATTATCATCTGTGTTTAATCATTTGCTATTCTAGTCTACTATAACATATTTCTTTTATACTAAAAATATTGTAAAAGGATGATTACAATATACAGCACATACAATGATTAATGAATAAAATGCATAATGTGTTTATATATTCACAAGGAGGGAGTTTTTGTCTTTTTCACAGCTGTGTGTACTGTTTGGCAAGTAATAGACACTCAACAAGAATTTTTTAAATAGACAAGTGATAATATTTGTAATTTGTATGTTTAAAAATGATACAGAGGGTTGTTGCCAATTTTAGTATTCAAAAGGCTCAGAGGTACAAAAGCAGGTAATATGATCTTAATGAGCCTGTCCCTTATTATACTTCCAGGTGACAGAATTTTCTAAGAATGCCAAGGGCTTCTAGTCACTGACTTGTATATTTAAGAAGTCCTCAAAAGTTCAATATGTGGGTCCTCAAAACTCCTCCAAACACATAATTTTCTAGTCACGAGACAAGCCATGGTCTCTGCCAAATTTGGCTTGATTTACCCTGCTTCTGCCCTTTTAATAGCTAACTTGTCTTCAGTTCAAAGTGGCTTTCAAAGATAACAAAAAGGAAAAGAAAATCCCAACTAGAAGCTACCTCTTGGGAGTAGGGCAGATTTCTATAGCTCCATTACCTTATTTGATACTTATATAAACCCGAAGAGATAGTGTATTCTCTACTTGACAGTTGAAAAAAAAAATGAGGCTCATAAAGGCTATGAAACTAGGACACTGTCATGCATCTAGTAATGCTGGTCTTTGGTTTCACTGCAGTAAAACTCCAAAGCTGTATTTGTAGGTTATTGCTGGATTAGGTTGCAACTCTAAAATTTTTTTTTTTTTTTCCTTTCCTCCTATCTTTGGTATAGAACCTATTTGCTGTTAGGGCCATCTCCACTTTTTGCTCTATTCCTCCACCCCATTTTTGTCTCTTTTTAGTCACTGAAGATTGATGCTTCAAATGTGCTACTGGCTTAATAGCTTTGCCCCAGTGGTGGATTAAATTTAGCTACATATACTTTGCTGCTCCTCTTATTTACAGATGGAACCTGTGCCACCTCCTCTTGACTCTAGGAGATAGCTGTGTGACTTGCTTGACCAGTATAGTGTGCTTTAAGAATGCTCTACCAGTAATGTCTTGAACTTCATGAGGTTGCCACTTTTACTTTCTTGGACTCCTGTACTACCATGTAATGTGGTTGACTGTCTTACCAGAGAGACTGTGAAGTGAAAGAGAGAGATGCATGGTTCACCAGCGGTTGTTTTGATCATCCCAGCTGATGCACTGGGTGTGTGAGTGAAGCCATTTTGGACTTCAGCCCCATATGAGCCTTCAGAGGACTGCTCTTTCATAAGTGACTTAAGTGAGACCAGCCAAACAAATAAATGAATAAAACAGCCAGGTGGGCATATCTCAGACTGTAGAATCATAAGCAAATAAATGCTTGTTGTTTTAATTCACTAAGTTTTGGAGTGTTTTGTTGCGTAAAAATAGATACCTGCAATATTTACTGACTTCCAAATTTGTCTCCATGTACTGAAGACTTACTATTACTTTCTGTCATCTGCAGATACTGAGACCCCAGCCAAGGTGAGGTTGTAGTTTGGAGACACTGAATGGATATGGAATGTCATAAACAGAAATTCAAGTTGGATAAGAAAATAATTTTCAACTATCTGAAGACTGCTTTGCTAAAAGGGATATAGCTATTTTTGAGAATTCAAAGAATAGAAGGATGAAACATGATTGGGGAGCCACATATGAATGAATACATTTAGCTTCAAAGTGATGAATCTTTCCTCACACTGAAATTAAATATGGAACTTTCATAGGCAGTGGCCTGTCAAACCTGGTGTAGGCATCAATGAAAGTAGTGTACTCTCCATTGCCAAAGGGTCAGGGTGTTTTGGATTATCACCTTTTTCAGATGTGTGGCAGTCCTGGAATCAAGCTGCTTGGCCTCTCTTTAAGAAAATACTTGTTCTTCAGCTATGAGAAGTATAGTTAACCAACAGATTGAGCTGCAGAATCTTTTAGTAAACTCTACAGCATTCAAGTGAAGGCCATGTCATCTCCCAGCCAGTGGTAACAGCCTGGGCATTTCTGTCAGTGCAGGACTCTTCTGACAGGCTCCCTGCTCTGGAGCTCCCCGTTAGATTGATCAAGACTTCGTGAGATCTACATTACATTCCCTATATTGTTCTTTTGTGCATTCTTCTTCCTACCTTCTTTCCTTTCGCAAGTATAGGAACTCTTTGTGGTCTAAAGTTCTGCCCTTCCTAATCTTGTGTCTTCCATTTTTACCTTTCATGTGTGCTCGTCCCCAGTCAACATTGTACTCCTAATTCTGGTTCACCATCTGCTTCTGTTAGGGTCTGATCAAGATGCAGTTGACAGAACTAAACTGACAGATTGATCAGTTGAGAAGAATTTTAAGCTGTCTTCTAACTCTGCAGTTCTATAATATTATGCTCTGTAGTCTCATTGCTCCTAGGCAGAGTTGGATAATCATTTTACATATCTAAGAGGTAAGATATGAGATAACTTTTGGGAGTAAAGAAGGCTCCTGTCTAAATTAAAAACTTTATATTTTGGAAAAAATCTGTATTTTCTTCAAAATTGCACAGGGATATTTGTATTGTGGTCCTTAAAATTTAATTCATTTGCTAATATTTGTAATTATCTGGAGTCATTTGAATCTGCTAAAATCAACACAAAAATATGGAAATACTGTACCTCAGTGTCTAGCAAAAGATATCTATTTAAATTCCTTCTGCAACACATGTTTTCTGGGCAGCTAACACTAACACTGAGCATGATTGAAGAAGAAAAAGTAGAGGGGCACCTGGGTGGCTCAGTCAGTTGAACAAGTGTCAACTCTTGGTTTTAGCTCAGGTCATGATCTCATGGGTTTGTGAGTTTGAGCTGACAGTGTAGAGTCTGCTTGGGATTCTTTTTCTGCCCCTCCCCCACTTGCTCGTGCACACTCTCTCTCTCTCTCTCTCTCTCTCTCTCTCTCTCTCTTTCAAAATAAGTTTTAAAAAGAAAAAAAAGGAAGAGTGGAAAAACTACCAGGCCTAGTGCTCTTTATTATAATTTGGAAAATAATCTATTTTGCCCTTCTTAATATGTATCTTATTAATAAGAACAATGAACCCTTATCTTGAATAGTTAGCACTTAACAAATAATAAGTAACAACAATCAGTTTTGGAATACGGACACTTAAATTATATATTTCTGCAGATATATGTGGAATTCTAGGAATTCTAGAAGAAATCAAAATGTCCTGAAATTAATGTATTAATTTTGAGTTGGAATACAGTTTTTAAAAATTTTTTTATGCTGTGCTAATGTGTGAATGGAAAACAAATGGTGAGTTTGAAGGTTTGGAGTTATAAAATTCAGAAAATGTGGTTATTAGGCCAACTTGTGATTCCTAGACCTGGAATAACACAGGTAACACAGGTATTAAAAGAAAAAGCAAAAATAACAGTCCAAATATAACATTTCTCTGGGAACGTGCATATTACAAAATAACTCTCTCATGTTCTTTTGAAATAACTTGAAATTCCTGAGGATATTGTGTGAGACTTGGTAATAAGACATAGTCCTTGAGGCACATGGAGGTTTTGATTTGTCTTTTTTAAAATTTTTGTTTAAAATTGTTAAAGTTTTATTTAAGTAATTCTATACCCAGTCTAGGGCTTGAGCTCATGACCCTGCGATAAAGAGTTGCATGTTTTTCCAACTGAGTCAGTCAGGTGCCCCTTTACTTATTTTATGTTTTAAGTAAACTCTACACCCAGTGTGAAGCTAGAATTCATGATCTCAAGATCAAAAGTTGCATGCTCCACTGACTGAGCCAGCCAGGCACCCCATGGTCTTTTATTTTTATTTTTTATTTTATTTTATTTTATTTTATTTTATTTTATTTTTTTATTTTATTTTATTTTATTTATTATTTTATTTATTGTTTATTTTTTTTATTTTGAAAGAGAAAAAACACGTGGAAGGGGAAGGAGCAGAGAAAGAGAATCCCAAGCAGGCTCCATACTGTCAGTACAGAGCCAGATGCAGGACTCAAAGAGTTCACATGGCCTGAGCCAAAGTTAAGCACTTAACTCCATTGTCTTTTATTTTTAAAGTCACCTTTATTGAGCCCCTATTATCTGCCAGATACTATGCTAAACTCTCTATGTAAATTATCTCATTAATTATCACAGTAATCGTATTAGCTGGGACTATTATTTCTATTTTATACATAAGGAATCTGAGAGTTAGAAAGGTTAAATAATTTGATCAATATCACCTTAGCTCATAGATGGTAGTGCTTGGGTTTTAGCCCAGCCATGGCTGACTGCAAGGTCCTTGCTGTCATAAACTCTGTGTTACGTAGATTTCCCTATTCTCCTTGCTTTGCTTGCTATCAGTCACTGAGAGCCCAAAGTGTCACTGATTAGCAGGGGAAGCACTGCTGCTTCTGCTTCTGCTATTGTTGGCCACCTCCGCTGCCATCGAGACCTAGCTGTGGATGCTCAAGGAGCAGGGAGCTGATATGCAGGGGGTTGAATGAACTCTTGCTGCTGCCAGACATGCTGTTATCACTCTGCACTGCTGCTGTCATTAGTGCTGCTGCCAACATGCCAGCCCTGCTGTTGCCTGTGCCAATGCCGCGGATGCCTTAGGCTCTCGGGGTCCCAGGGTGATTCTGTAGAGAAGCAGCTGCTTTTACATTTCACTTGCTCATTACCTGTAGATCCTTTGCCTTAGGACTCAGGCTTAAGTCCATGGAGCCTGGGATAGAAGATGATTGGAGGTATGTTTTATCTTCCCAAGCATCTGGGACAACTGGCCTTGAACCAAACATATGCACTTCAATTCTCTTTTTTCTTCTTTCCTAGAGATTTCTTTTCCTCAGAGACTCTTTCTTCTTTCTTGCAATGCTCCACTACCCCTGGAAAAATGAGCATAAACACTTGAATCTTAGAATGAACATAATTTAGTCTTAATGTGAAAGCCTTATTAGGTATTTTAGTTTGAAGAAAAATAAAAAGCACTTAAATTTTATTTTTTTAATCATGAATACACAGTTATCTGTGCAAGAATTCAATCAGGCTAATTTTTAAAGAATTACTATGTAATTGTAAAGAACTTTGCTGTCTAGCTTGTGTGGTTTCAGTGTGGTTTTCATTATTTGTAAAAAAATAATTATTAGAGCTCAAAAAGTCAAATTTTTCTTTGAAGTCCTATCAATAATTCATATAAATCATGTCAAAAGGCTTACAGGGACAAGGTGATTTTGTTGATGAGGGTGATTTTCTTTCTTTCTTTCTTTCTTTCTTTCTTTCTTTCTTTCTTTCTTTCTTTCTTTCTTTCTTTTTCTTTCTTTTTCTTTCTTTTCTTTCTTTTTTAAACTTTTGCTTCCAACACTGGCAAGGAGGCAATGTTGTCTCAAACCTGGAAAATAAGGAAATAGCATGAAATTTACAAACCTTTACTCATTAAGGACGTGCAAAATAAAGAATTTTAACTGGAGGAAATGAATGTCATGTTCCTGAATTTCTTATCTTAACTGAAAGTAAAAGTCTCCTTGATTTTTTTTTTTTTTTTTTTTTTTTTTTTTTTTTTTAAAAACCAAAAAAAGAATTCTGTTTCACAGCTGAGTTCATTNGTTGAGAAAACCATATGGGGGAAAAGAGCTCTTAGTTCCATAGTTCTAAGCTCTTCCTGCCTTCCTGCCTGCCTGCCTTCTTTGCTCTGCTCTGATTTTCTCTTCTTTTCTCTTCTCTTTCCTTTCCTTTTCTTGCTATTCTTTTACTGCTTACAAGTAGTCTAACAGGGGAAAAATAGTTTTATTAAGATATTGATTAAGATCCTCTTTATTAAGGATTACTTGTTTTTTTTTCCTTCAAGGATAAGGCAGTCAATTTTCTTGTTTGAGTACAATGCAGGTTTATATTTCCATTCCACCTACAATAATAGAGGGGATTTTTTTTTTTTGCATTTTATTGCTAATTAAGAAAATGAAGATTGGTAAATAATACATAGACATGCATTCCAAACAGAGTGAACTTCTTGGTGTGTGAAATATATGGATTTATAGAATGAATTTGTAGTCAGGACTCATCGTTTTTCCAGTCAATTGCATGAGGAATATAATTTTATTTAGCAAATGTAAATATGTGAATTTTAGAATGTATTTATATATTTAATATTCTGACACATGCATGTTAGGATACTGTGTTTGTATCTTTATTTTTCTTTTTAATTTTTTTCCTTAATTTTAAAGTTGGAATCAAAGCAACATATGTTAGTATATGACACATGAATAATAGCCTAATAATGTTACTGTGTTTAAACATCATACATAGATATGAGTTTTGTTATTTTGTAAAGAACTTATATATTGTAACGAATATTACATATTCATCTATGGTAGAATAAAGATCACCAAACAATGCAAAGAGAAATAAAGTTGCTTTACATTTATAATCTTCATTTTTTAGTTTGTAAAGGGAATTCATACCTCTTGCATGAAGATGGTACTATTCTCCTAACGTAGTTAAAACTGTAGAGGAACATAACACCCTCAAGTTCCATCCATGTTGCTACACATGGCCAGATTTCATTCTTTCTCATTGCCGAAATAAGTCAGGCAGAGAAGGACAGATACCATATGTTTTCACGTATAGGAGGATTAGGAGGAACTTATTGGAGGACCATGGGGGAGAAGAAGGGGAAAAATAGTGCGGGAGAGGGAGGGAGGCAAACCATGAGAAACTCTTGAATGCCGAGAACAAACTGAAGGCAGGTGGGGTGGGGGGGAGGGGAAGGAGGGTTATGGGCATGGAGGGAGGGCACTTGTTGGGATGAGCACTGAGTGTTATATGGAAACAACTTGACAATAAACTATTAAAAAATATTTTAACAATCATAAAAAAATCATATTAGAGAGCAGGTTGGTGGGGTGATGGATAAAATAGGTGAAGGAGGTTAAGAGTACACTTACCATGATAAACACTGAGTAATGTATACAATTGTTGAATCACTATATTGTATGCTTGAAACTAATATGTGAAGTGCATGTGAACTATACTGGAATTAACATAAAAAACTTAATTAAAAGTTATAGAGGAACAGCTTTTAAAAGTTTGTAGGATGACAAATGACATTTATAAATATTAGTGTTTATGAGTATTCAATATCTTCTGTATCATCTGCACTTAATGTTTTAATTTCATTTTAACAGTATGTGTAAGAAATGTTTGTGCTATGCTTAGAGACAATTTCCTAGATAGGTTTTTGCTGTTGTTTTTTGTTTCTTTTTCTGTTGCTCCAAATCTGTTTAGGTAGATGATGTTTGATAGTAGTTGAATTCAGAGTTCATATTTGAGCAGACTGATGGGAATATTTTTCAATAACTTTATCAAGGAAGTGTTAACTACTTTATTATTAAAATGGGTTAAAATCATTTTTTATCTTTATACAACCATAGAAAACTTTAGCTCCTAAGTCCTTACAAATTAAGACAAAGCAAAACAATGATTTGGAAAATAGTAAAATGGAAACCATAAAGTAGGGAGGCTCTAAAAATGGAAATGCTACAGAATACTACTACAGAGCAGATTTTTTTATATCTGAATTTATTATCCTGTGAAAGGAGAACTTTTAAATTGAAAATAATGACAGCACCTTAATTATGGTGATTTTATTGAAAGCCTACTACTGCAATAATAAGATGCATTCTAGGTTTCCAGAGCTGAGGCAGCTGTCAAACAGCAACATTTTTCCCTGAGAATAGGTTTAGTGTAGTGTTTTTCAAGGACAAGTTGCTCAGCTATTGTCTCAGCACTGCTAGTTAATATTCAACAGTTTTCTTAATCAAAATTGTGTGTCCTGCTCCCTAGAGTGTTTGTTAAAGTGATTGTATGTTTATCAGAGCCTTCAACAGCAGAAACAGAATATTCCTGGATGAAGTGCTCGTAATGAGAACCTATATTCTCCCAGGGTGCTGATAAGAAATGTAAAATGCTGTCAAAATACATTGTTTGTAAAAAAATAATTACTATAGCTCAAAAAGTCAAACCTTTCTTTGAAACCCTTGTACTTTATATAACTTCAATTGTTTATCTAGGACAATGGATAGCAGGGGTATGGTGATATCCTACTATAAACTCCAGGAATGGCATGCTAGTGATCAAATAGTCTGGGGGGTTTATTAATCATTTCTTCTGTTGGAGGGCTGATTAAGGTTCTTTATAACATGTGTCCTTTAGATTACAGAAAGTTCTTAATGAGGTAAAGCTTGCGGGGTGGGGCATTTGAGAGTTTAGTCTGGCATTCTACAAATGGTATTGAAAGGTCACGTGGGGAAAACAAGCTTTGCCAAAAGAAAACTAATGGAACAGCTAACATTTTCCATGAAATACTGTGCCCAAGATGCAGGATTTGTTATTGCTTTTGTTTTTAAGTTCAGATTATCCTCTATTGGTGGGTGATACTGCCCTGGACACGGAGGTTTATTTTGGATGTGACTTTGTCGGACAAGGGTATTTGCTACCACTTATTCTCTCTCTCTCTCTCTCTCTCCCCCTCCTTATCTCTCAATTTCTAAGAAATAATCAAGGGTACATTTTTTTTTTTAATAGTTTATTGTCAAATTAGTTTCCACATAACACTCAGTGCTCATCCCCACAAGTGTCCTCCTCCATGCCCATCCCCCCCTCCCCCCACATCCATCAGTCCTCAGTTTTTGTCAGCATTCAAGAGTCTCTCATGGTTTGCTTCTCTCCCTTTCCCCCACCATTTCTGCCCTTCTTCTCCCCCTTGTTCCTCCGTCAAGTTCCTCCTAATCCTCCTATACGTGCAAACATATGATATTGGTCCTTCTCTGCCTGACTTATTTCGCTCAGCATAACACCCTCAAGGTCCATCCATGTTGCTACACATGGCCAGATTTCATTCTTTCTCATTGCCATGTAGTATTCCATGGTATAGATAAACCACATCTTCTTGATCCATTCATCTGTTGATGGACACTTAGGCTCTTTCCATGTTTTAGCTATTGTGGAGAGTGCTGCTATGAACATTGGGGTACATGTGCTCCTATGCATCAGCATTTCTGTATTCAAGGGTACATTTTTTGAAAATGTGATCCATATAATACTAAGAAGAACATTTGCATCTTAATTGTTTTGTCTCTAATGGTGCTCCATGAGGAATGAAGTCTCTTTCTGCAAACAGTTTAATTATTATGTTGGTAGATTTTCCTCTAGAATCAAAACATTCAATAATAAAAACACGCTTTTAAGAATTATTTCACATGATGATAAGCGTATTTTGACATTAATTAGGAAACGATGCACCTACATCCCATAGGAGTTAGGAGTTAATCTTCCTAAATAACAATCTTTCTGAAGGCTATAGCCAGAAATATTGATCAGTTCAGTGGTACTGAGAGAAGTACTGCACTCTATGCATTGATCTGTGACCTAGAAAGATAGGTACATTAATGTAAAAAATTTATTGCTGCTATGTATTTGAAACTTAAGCCATACTGTTTGCTCATATTCAAAATCACTCCTGTACGTGGTATTATGTGTGGTCTATTTCTAACTTTACCTTTACAAATTGATCAATTTCATATTTTTATTCTTAGGCATAGCTTATAATTGTTTCAAAATGCATATCCCAATCAGATTGATTGGATACTAGGTTTTGACAGAATTGTATTTCAGTCAGTTCAGTCAAGAGGTGGAAACCATAGTAGGTTAAAAAAGTTTAATATAAAAATTTATTAAACTTTCACAACAGAGTAACTCAGATTGCCTTGAGAATGCTGTGTTGTTTATATGAGCTCTCCTTTTTGCCCCTTGTTCTTGTCTCTCCTGATTATTCACATTATCCTTGCTTTCAGTAGCTGAGCTTAGGACTGTGCTTAATTTTCACTGTGTCTTTCAAACACATCACCCCTAGTTCTCAACTGTGGGGTGGGAAGCCTGTTTATATATGCCACTATATATGTATGTCCAGATTCTTTAGATTAAGTGTGTGAGCAGTCTTGGTGGAAGGAATTCATGGAGTGTCGATAAATTCTATTCTAATTAAGCCATTTGGATCCTTTTTTATAAGGAGGTGAGGAAACTGTTTACCCCTAGAGTATGCACTAGAAATAGCACACAGTTCATTTGGCAAAGCTAAAGAGCAATATTGATTTTGAGGCACTGAGGAACATGCAAGTGCATAGATCAATTTGTTATTAGTCATTTATTTTCTCCGCTATTAGTATAATCATTGCTGTGGTTTAGGTGAAAAAGAAGTTATTCTTAGTGACTGCTTCCTGGTGTTCTCTAGATTCTATAATTTACATTCATATTCATATAGTGTTGTAATCATGTATCAATGAGTTGTCAACTGTTATATACTGAGTATATGCAAGAGATAGATATATAGGTGTACAGGTATCAAATTAGTGTTAATAATTCCTAGATAAAACTGGTCAATTATGAACCAAGTAAAAGCAATGAGCAAAGTCACTTACAAAATTTATGTCTGTTGTTGCTTCAGTATGGGATTTACCATTGGCAAACAATTTTTTTCTAGCATCCAGATCATAGAACAGTTTTGTTATAAATGGTTTATTCTTTTTTATGTTAAAGGAAAAAAATAAAACTTTGATGGAAAGACTATAATTTCTTGGGCAATTTGCTATGGATTTATAATCTTTCCTCAGGGTCCTTCCTTTCTCCCTTTAGGTAAAAGAAGGAAGGAGAAGGTGGGCATTTTATTGTCCATATTAAAAAAATTCCAGCATGAATAAATCCAACAGATATATTGCTTGCAATTACATTTTTTAAAAAAAATTTAATGGTTTATTTATTTCTGAGAGAGAGAGAGAGACAGCGTGAGCAGGGGAGGATCAGAGAGAGAGAGAGGGAGATACAGAATCTGAAATAGGCTCCAGGCTCTGAGCCGGCAGGCAGCACAGAGCCCAATGAGGGGCTCAAACCCATGAACCATGAGATCGTGACCTTAGCCGAAGTCGGACGCTTAACCAACTGAGCTACCCAGACACCCCTGCAATTACATTTTTAAAAGCATTGTTGCAGGAACATGAACACTGAGAAACTAATACTTAAGTACAAATGGTTTATCTGTAGTGTGGAAAATAGGTGGTGCTATAAAACCCATTATGATCCACATCTATAAATTGAGTAATGGAATGATTGTAGGACAAGAATTATTATGCCTTAGAGTGAAATCATTCTCTAAAATCTTCTAACATTAAGGTAAAATCTATTAACCTTGAATTTAGTGCATGCTAATAAGGTCTATGAATGAATTCATCTAAATCTACCATGAATATAACAAAGCATTACATGTTATAGTGGATGTAGGAGTAATCTAAGATATTATTCTCAACTTTAATGAATTTAAAATCTGTAGCTTTGTACCTGTTGATCTGTAGATATTTCGTTTTGGCTGAAGTCTCAAGAAATGTACAAAATAATTAAGTCAACAGTATATAACCCATTTAGAACAAAAAGATGAAAGGATGGACAAGAACATGGGACTAATAAATGATATGGTGGGTTTCCAGTTAGCATTCACAAAATGCATATCTCCATGTCTCTGTGAAGATTAAGCTTTTTGAAAGCACTAGGTTCATTTTTTTTTCCCTTTGGTTATAAAGAGTACCAGTTGATTATAGATAGCATTTATGAAGTGTGCTCTAAATACATGACTGATATATACAGAATTGGTTGTCTTTACCTATCCTTATTTTTGTCCTCTAAAATACACATTATTTAGGACTTCTTAGTTTTAAGTGGAAGTTCAGACACAACAGGGCACTTGGACATGGTCACACAGCCAAAAGTAATGAACAGAAATATAAATCCCACAGTGCACATCCCCCAAACCTAGGTTCTTTCCACTATACAGTGTGATTTCTAAAATTTAAAAATAATTAGAGCATTTGGTTCTTTAGATGTTAAGAACTTAATAATTTTACTAATGCCTATGTTAAAGACTGAAGTTCCTTCCTTCCTTCCTTCCTTCCTTCCTTCCTTTTTTTGTAATGTTTATTTTTGTGAGAGAGAGAAAGCACAAGCAGGGGAGGGGCAGAGACAGGGAGAGACAGAATCTGAAGCAGGCTCTAGGCTCTGAGCTGTAAGCAAGGAGCCTGATGCAGAGCTCGAACCCACAAACCATGAGATCATGACCTGAGCTGAAGTCAGACGCTCAACTGATTGAGCCACCCAGGCACCCCTAACAACTGAAGTTTCAATTGATAATTTCTATTAGATCTGTAATCTTCTTCTACTTCTCATAAAGTATAAACATCGATGAAAACGAAAATGTGATATGAGTGAGCAAGGCAAATGTGTCATAACTTTAAAAAATCATTTATTTCTGGGGCACCTGGCTGGCTCAGTTGGTTAAGTGTCCGACTTTGGCTCAGGTCATGATCTCACGGTTAGTGGATTTGAGCCCCGCATCAGGTTCTGTGCTGACAGCTCTGAGCCTAGAGCCTGCTTCAGATTCTGTGTCTCCTTCTGTCTCTGACCTTCTCTGCTCATGCTCTGTCTCACTCTATCTTTTAAAAATAAATAAATGTAAAAAAAATTTAAAAAATCATCTATTTCTTACACTAGGAAATCTTTTTGCTATTGAGGCTTTCACTGGTATTTTTATATTTTCCTCTTGGCTCACATAACAAAAACTAAGCATGTTGATTTCATCTTTGTGGCTTATTTATAGATTCTTATTTCTCTAACATTATTTTTCTTTTTTTTTTAATTTTTTTTAATGTTTTATTTATTTCTAGGAGAGAGAGAGAGACAGCGTGAGCAGGGGAGGGTCAGAGAGAAAGGGAGTCACAGACTGAAACAGGCTCCAGGCTCTGAGCTGGCAGTCAGCACAGAGCCAGACGCGGGGCTCGAACCCATGAACCGCGAGATCATGACCTAAGCGAAAGTCGGACGCTTAACCGACTAAGCCACCCAGGCACCCCTCTAACATTATTTTTCAAATAATACAGTAATGAAAATAATTATCACAATAGTGATTTATTAAGTATTATTTTTGTTTTCTATAATCCCAGTATACTAATAAATACATCAAATATTTTCAAGTTTAATTCTTACATTTCCTATTAGAAAGTAAGCTTCTTAAAGGTTATATCGCTATTTTCTCTTAATGAATATATTGTGATAATATACATATTTTACAAATTTATAATAATTCATATTATATTCTGATTAGTAAAAGCCCTGATAAACCGTCCGGCATTAGAAAAAAATCATCAAATTGTTTGTAATGAGGTGGTGTGATACCATTGGTCAGAGGTTAAGTGCTTTGCCAGAAAGATCCAGAAAGAAGTTTAAGTTGTAAAAGTTGTTTAGAAATGTGCTTAGACGTATCATGACCAAGTGAATAGAGAATGAGCTTTTGAGTCACCCGACCTGGATTGAATTTTAGGTCTATCATTAATTATTAGCTCTATGAATGTAGCCAAGTTGAGTAATCTCACTAAAGCCATGTGTCTTTACCTACAAAATAAAAATAACAGCATCTCTCATGTAGGATTTTTGTAATGATTAACTAGAATAGTGAAAATGTATTTGGCACAGAAGAAGCTCTACAAGTGTTGCTACTTTTATTTTTAAATATCAAAGTCTATTTGATGCCGATGATTTGATATACTGAAAATTATTAACATATTGAATATTGTGGGGAAAAACTCAAGGAGATTTTAAATATCAGAAAAGGACTACTTATTCCCTTGTTTGACTCTAAAACTTTGGGTATTAATTTTAAAAGGTTTTAAGTTTTGCTTTTAGGGCAAATANGCGAGATCATGACCTAAGCGAAAGTCGGACGCTTAACCGACTAAGCCACCCAGGCGCCCCTATTCTTGAGAAAATTTAACCTGATACTGTTTTTGGCTCTTCCATGGTGTAGTTAATCTGCTCATCTGAAAGAGTTAAACTAGTGGGCTTACTGTTTTTTTAAGCTAATGAGTGTGTTGGGATTTTAAATCTGTTTCCTTTTAGCTTCCTTCTCAGAAGTCAGAGTTCAGGAAAAAGACATTCTTGGTGGGTTGTGTTTATTACATGTTCTTATAACAACCCACTGTTGGTTGGCAATTAACTGTAGAGTTCTTTTCATATGTATTGTAAAAAATTGTAAAAATTGTGCAAAAATGAGCATTGTACGTCAAGGAAACATTTGTGCTACATTTCCGAGTGATGATGCCTATCCATCGATGTGTGAAGAATTTTTATTTGAAATAGTTGTTCCCTATTACTGAATTCCTTCAGACCAGTTTCATAACACTCTCTCCTTCACCTTCTGGTGTTTCTTAAAATGGTCAATGACAATGATGATGTTCAGTTTTGAAATGCTGGGCTTATCTATCTAATTAAGATATCCCAGAACACATTATAAAATATTTGTAACCACAGGACTCTAGTAGCCTAGGAAAATTGGACAGGAATAAGTAGTTTCCCTTTTTTTTCACTCTCTCTCCTTAGGGAATAAATATAAACAGAAACAATAGAGAAGATACTTAATACTGTTTTTCTAAATATTCAGTTATCCTGAAATAGTTATCATTCTCACATGATGGCACATTCTTATTCACTAGGATTATAAACCAGATCAACTGATATCCTGTGGTTGATTTGGGATTGGTAGGAGAATGGAAAAAACCCTTATTAAGCATTGGCAGTTTTATGGTTGCATTTCATTCATACACATTTTGATTTTAAACACTTTTTGTACTTAAAAATAATGTGTGTATTTATATATCTTTATTTTACACATGAGGAAATTAAGGCTTACACAAGTCAAACTTACTTTTTCAAGATCACACAGATTAAAATTGGCACACAGAATTTCAACCTACTGTAGTCTGATTTCACATCTTAATCTTTGTTGCCATGTGCCTTTGTTTATACACTTCATTCTAATTTTAAGTGCTTTGCTGACTGATAGACAAATGAATATGTTTGTCACTTGTATTCAGTAAAAATTCATTAATTCCTCAAATGTTTATTGAGTTTCTGCTGTTGTTTAGTATTCTAGTTAGTGGGGATACAGCAGGGAACAAGATGGACACAGTCCCTGCTTTCATGAAGCTTATTTTCACTTGGAAAGGACACTAAAGACCTCTTGGGAAAAAACAAGGTGTAAAATTACTAGAGTGGCAAAGGTTATCAGAAAGTTAAGATGAGGTAATGTGATTGAGAGGGACCAAGCAGCTTTGAATTGGAGACTCAGGCAGGGTTTCCCTGTGGGGATGATATTTTAAACTGTGGTTTTATTGGCAAAACATCAGTCATATGACAACTGAAAGCGAGGGAGGAGATTGTTAACTTAGGCAGAGGACCTTAGTGTTCCTGACAGTAATAGCAGATTGGTAGGTAATGAGGTTAGAAGTCAAGCCTAGGTCATATTACGTAAGAGGTATAGAATTTATGTGCAGCTAGAAGCCATTATATAGGGTCGGTCAGAAGGTAGACATGAAGGTAATTCTACACCTCTGTCGAGTGTGTACTGTGGAAGCAAGAATAAAAGCAGCAATCCCAGAGAGGAGAGGTGTGCTGTTGCCAAGCCAGAGGTAAAACCATGTGGCTTTCTCTGAAATGAGTAAGATGTGGATGGTGAATGGAAACATGAATCCTGGATTGCTCCTTGACTTTTGTTGAATTTGCTTGTGGATGATGGTGCAATTTATTGAGGAGGAACAGGAGGTAGGACAGATTTGATGGTGGGAGTAAGAAACTCAGGATCTTATTAGAGCCAAGTTAAGTTGAAATATTAGTTTGAACTATGTGAAAATGCCTATATTCAATTTTTGACCATTAAAAATGGTAATTTCAATTGTTACCCTGCAATACCTATTAGACACCTTTATGGATATGCCAAAAAGCCATTGCACATTCAAGTCTGAAGTACCAGGAAGCATTCTGGAATGAATACATAGATTTGAGAGTTATCACCAGGGGCCCTGATGAAAGTAGTAAGAGGAGTGCATAGATAAGCAAAGATCAGAATCTATAGTAATTCAAAGTGGAGGCAAGATGAATTGTATGGATTGGCAAGATGTGGAAAGTTACTAATGAGTTCATTTTCTTTATCTCTTTGCTATTATCTGGCCTTGTTACTTGTGTGTATTTATGTTGGAATCTGAATATGAAACCTAACATCTTATCTACTTACGTATTATATTTATCTGTATTTTTTTAAATGTTTGTTTATTTTTGAGAGACAGAAAGAGACAGAGATAGAGTGTGAGCAGGGGAGGGGCAGAGAGAGATGGAGACACAGAATCTGAAGCAGGCTCCAAGCTCTGAGCTGTCAGCACAGAGCCCCATGTGGGGTTCAAATTCAAAGACCATGAGATCATGACCTGAGGCAAAGTTGGACACTTAATCTGCTTACACATTTTACATCCTATAAGTTAAGTGAGCCTTGGGCTAGTCTGAATTTTCTTTTTCTTTTTAATTTTAAAAATTTTAAAATAAGGCCCATAAATGGTAGAATAGAGTCTGAGGGATAGACAGACAGATGGTGGAGGTGACAAGTAGAACTTTCATAGCCAAAGTGGTTCTCTGTTGCTGTTTTTTTTTTTTTTTTTTTTTTTTGCCAACAGTATAGCTTTCCAACTTGTCGTCATCGTGCATGTACATACACACACATGCAGAAATAATCAAAAACATGGACTTTAGGATTCAGTACAACCTCTGATTTTTCCTTACCAAACAGTGTTATTTGGGGGAATTTTTAGAAGTATCAATGCATTCATCAGGTTTAGAAACTAAAATAATATACTTGATATGTATAAAAGGGAAAACGTTTTTTATGAGCTGATAGTCTGGGTTTATATATACATGTTTGAACTGTTTAATACCAGATTTAGTTCTCAAAATTAGTATGTACCTTAAACTTTTGGGCAAGAAAGTGCTATCAAATTCTGAAGCAGTATTATGGAGTTGAGGAAATGTAAAAAGGAAATTGTAGTCATGGATATGTACGGGTTACTATCAGAATAATAATACACAATAATCTCAGGATAGAAAATGTAACTTTGAAAAAGTATTGAAGAAAAAAAATGCAGTGAGAAATGGGATGCTCTGAATACTGAAGTGACCAATAGTTTTCACACTATCAGATTTTATTTTTAAGTAATTTCCATACTCAATATTGGGCTCAAACTTACAACCCTGAGATGAAGAGTCACGTGCTATACTGACTGAGCCAGCCAGGTGCCCCCATCAGATTTTATTTTAAAGTATGATTTTGCAAACAGTTAAACTAATGGGATTTCAGTCTGAAAAGTAACTGAAAAAAATATATAGTCAACTTAAAATTGGCATTGCTACTACTTTAGGTCTCTGATGAATTTTGAAAACATCAAGATATTTATACCATGGGAGAATAAAAGTGACTATCTTAGTGTAGTGTAAATCTAGACTATATAAACAGTATAATTAGAAATATATAATAAACATATTACATATTTAGAGGGATATACCTGGGATACTAAATTGATTGTACAATTATTTTCACATACATTTCATTTTCTTCTATATTTTATATCTTTATGAAATATTTGTTTCTTTCCTTTTGAAGTCATCTTGTTTTTATGTTTTACTTTAAAGGAAAGCATATTTGATCTGATTTGTAGAATAAATTAGTTTCTCATCAGTGTATTGGAGGATATCATTTGTTATAAAATTTCTAATATTTCCAATGTATCTTTTTAGGTTAAAAAACTCATATATAACACATAAAACAAAGTTTAAAAATTATTTTGGTTTTCTACATTTGCCAAATAAAATACTGACAGGAGTTGTATATTAGAAGTTAGTTTGAAAATATTGGACAAATGTAGTTGTTTCATTGGCAATTTGATTTATTGGTTTCAGAGTTCTCTCATCTATAGGTGTTGAAAGTGAAAAATATGGTAAACTGGTGATTGAACTTTAGAAACAGGTATATATAACACTGGCAAAAGGACCTCATCTCTTGTATACCATTGTGTTCCTAGGGTCTCACACATAGATCATTAAATGTGTATTGAATGAATGAATGGATTAAGTTAAAAGGGTTAAAGATGAAAATCTGGGCTGAAATAACCAATTCTTGTGGTAACTTTTTATGTGGATTTTTCATCCAACTTTACACCTTGCTTCCTGCTTCCTGAGTTTTGCCTTGCTAGTTCTGCACGATAGCTTCCACATTAGAATCATGAAACATTTAGTAATTTACTGATCAGTAAGGAGAGAGCCTAAAAACCTTAGGAACGTAGTGTGAAATATCTCTATCACAACCTACATCTATATCTATATTATATATAAATATATATACTAAAATATATATTACATAACAGAATATTATGCAACCATAAAAAGGATGAGATTGTGCCGTTTGCAACAACATGGATGAATCTAGAGGATGTTATGCTAAATAAAACAAGTCAGACCGAGAAAGACAAAAACCCTGTGATTTCACTCATTTGTGGAATCTAAAAAAAAATAGAAAACAGAATCAGACCCATAAATACAGAGAACAAATTGGTTGCCAAGGGGAGGGGAGTAGAGGATGGGCAAAATGAGTGAAGGAGAGTGAGAGATACAGGCTTCCACTTACGGAATGAATAAGTTACCAGAATAAAACACAGCATAAGGAATATAGTCAATGATAACATAATAGTTTTTTATGGTGACTTGATGCGTCACTATTGTACATCTGAAACTAAGGTAGCATATACTCAAACACACCCCCCCAAAAAAAAACAAATAGACTAGACTCTCAGCTCCCACTTCTCTGCTGCATCTTACTGTCTGCATATGGCTGAGAGTACATTCATATTCTTTCCTTACCATTGTCTGACTTGTAGAATTTTAAAATCCCTGGTTACTTTTCCTGAGCTTTTGACTGTGGGAGGAAATGTATAAATAATAATTAAAGGAAAATAAAAGCATTATTCTGTAGCAAACATATGGTGTACTTTTAAATTCCTCATAATAGAGATAGAGGAAAGCATAATGGGAAAGTTGATCTTTGTAACAATTGAACTTTCTTACTTGCCATGCTCAATAATAAGGAAAACATACCATTAATAGGAGTGTGTGTGTGCCTGTGTATTTCTAGGATTTTCTATATGCAAGATCATGTCATCTGTAAATAGAGGTAGATTTACATTTTTGCAATCTGAACACTTGTTGTTGTTGTTACTGTTATTATTTAGTTTTTTATTTTTCTTTTTGCCTCCTTGTTTTAGCTAGAATCTCCAGTATAGTGTTGAATGAATATGGTGAGAGTGGATACACTTATTTGTTCCTAATTTTAGAGGGAAAGCATCAGGCTTTCACCACTAAGTACCAAAATAATTACAGGGTTTTTTTTTTTGTTTTTTTTTGTACATATAATTTATCAGGATTGAGGAAATTTCTATTCTTAGTTTATTGAGAGTTTTTATTATGAAAGTACATTGGAATTTGTCTCATGTTTTTGCTGCATCTGTGAGATAACCATGTGGTTTTGTTCTAAATTCTGTTGATATGGTGTATTACATTGATTTTTGGATGTTAAACCTACCTTGCTTTCATGGAAAAAATTCCATTTTGTTATGGTGTATGATATTTTTATTATGGTCTGCCTCTTAGTAGGATTTTGTTGAGGATTTTGCATATAAATTCACAAGAGATCTTTGTCTTTAGTTTTCTCTTCCATACCATTATCTAGTTTTCACATCAAGTATTCTGTTTGGTATTTGGTGTTCTATTCTGTTTATGTGCAGTAGGATATACTATGAAGAAAATATGCAGGCTTTATAAATTGACCTTATTCTTCCTATTTTTGTAAGGTTGTGGAGAATTGTTATCTTTTATAACTATTTGGTAGAATTCACCAGTGAAACTATCTTGGTATGGTCTTTTCTTTGTGGAAAGTCATAAAATTAGTAGGTAATTATCTTTATTTATTATAGGCTTATTAAGATTTTCTGTTTATGTCTGAGTCAATTCTGGTAGTTTGCATTTTTTAGGAATCTATTTCATCTGAATTATCCAATTTGTTGGCTGTATGCAGTTGTTCATAGTATTCCTTACAATTCTTTTTATTTCTGTAAAGTTGGTAGTAATGTTCTCTTTTTCATTTTTTATTTAATAATTTTAGTCTTCCCTCTTTGTCCTTAGTCATGCTGAAGGCTTATTTTTTTTATATTATGTTGATATTCTGGATTGCTTTCCTGTTTTCTATTTCCATAATCTGTATACTGATCTTTATTTTTTCCTACATTCTGTTTGCTTTAGATTTCATTTATTTTCTTTGCCACTGTCTTCAGGTTAAAGGTGATGCTGTTGATTGGGGATATTTATTCCTTCTTTTTTTTTTCTTTTTTTCCCCCAGCATGTTTATAGCTATAATCATCCTGAATTAATTGCTTGTAATGTGTCTTATAAATTTTGTTTTCTCTTTATCTCAAAGCATTTTTTAAGTTTCCTTTTGATTTCTTTTTTGTTTGTGTGTGTTTTGAACTGTTGGTTATTTAGGAATGTGTTCCTTTTTAAAAAAGTATTTTATCTTGGGGTGCTAAGATGGCTCAGTGGGTTAAGTGTCCAACTTTTTTTGTCAATTGTGCTGACAGCTCAGAGCCAGGAGCCTGCTTTGGTTTCAGTGTTCCCTCTGTGTCTCTGACCCTCCTCAGCTTGTGCTCTGTGTCTCTCTCTCTTAAAAAGAAAAAAAAAAAGTTGGGGTGTCTGGGTGGCTCAGTCTGTTTGGCAGCCAACTTTGGCTCAGGTCATGATCTCACAGTTCGTGGGTTTGAGCCCCGCCTCGGGCTCTGCTGACAGCTAGCTCAGAGCCTGGAGCCTGTTTCAGATTCTGTGTCTCCCTCTCTCTCTGACCCTCCTCTTCTCACACTGTCTCTCTCTCTCTCAGAAATAAGTAAAAAAAATAAAATAAAAAATAAAAAGATTATCTTATTATTTTTTGAGAGAACGAATATGAGTAAGGAGAGGGGCAAAAGGGGGAAATAAAGACAGCGGGGAGGGAGAGAGAGAGGCTCCAGTGTTGGGCCCAACATGGGCTCAGTTTCATGACCATGAGATCATGACCTGAACTGAAATCAAGAGCCACCACTGAGTCACCCAGGCACCCCAAGAAGGTGTTATTTATTTTCTAAACATTGCTAACTTTCCAATTTTCCTTTTGNTTGGTTTTAGCAGTATATTTTGTCTGATATTAATATAGCTATTTTTTTCTTTTCTGCCTTGCTATTTGTGTGGTATATTTTTACTTTCATCCTGTTTGTATCTTTGAATCTGAAGTGTACCTCCTATAAATAGCAAATTTTGGATGTTATTGCTTATGTTGATATGGTTGGATATATGACTGCCATTGTTTTATAGTCACACATACTACCATGTATTAGTTATTTTCTTAGTGGTTGTTCTGAGGCTTACAGTATACACAATTTATTAGAATCTACCTCGGGCTTAGGCTAACTTAATTCCAGTGAGTTAAAGATATGTTACTCCTATGTAACTGCACTTTTGCTATATTATTGTGTGTGTCTGAAAGAAAGAAAGAGATACACACGGGGAGAAATAGTCTGTTACAAACCAGACATTAATATAATTATTAATTTAGATAATTTATGTCTTTCAAGAAAGCTGCAAGAATAAAGGAAAGCAAATATATAGAGTTTTGTTATGTTAACCTTTTTCATTACCACTGTACTTCTCTTAATTTCTTCCTGTGGATTCAGTCTACCATCTGGTGTCATTTTCTCACTCCAGCAAAGCATTGCTCCCACACACTTTCTTTGTACTCCTGTAAATATGTTACATTTCTACATGTTACAGTCCCAACAATGTAATTATACGTACTGTTTTATATAATTACTTTAAAATCAGTTAAGAGAAGAAAGGGGAAAATGTAATTATACTGTCTTTTATAATTTTCTAATAATTACCTTTACTGAAACACTTTGTTTTTTTGGTATGGATTCAAATTACTGTTGGGTGTCACTTGCTTCAATCTTAAGAATTTCCTTTAGGATTTCTTGAAAGGCAGGTGTGTTTGCAATGACCTTTTTCAGTTTTTATTGATCTGAGAGTATCTTTGTCTTCATTTTTAAAAGATTATTTTGCTGAATATGATTCTTTACTGACATTTTTTCCTTTCAAGACTTTGAATGTATCATCACACTGCTTCATATTTTCCATTGGTTTTGATGAAAAATGTACTGTAACAGCGGTTACTCATATTGGAGTTCCCTTGTATATAACAAGTTGTTTTCTTTGTGGTGCTTTCCAGATATTTTCATGCTCTGTGTTATTGTTTTCTCATTTATTTAGTGATTTTGCTTGACTATTTTAATAAATCCCATGTCCTTCCCAGTGTGTGGTCTCTGATGTTGTTCCTTAGAGGCACAGCCTTGGGCATGTGCAGTGTCACTCTGAACTCTCTTCTTCAACCTCTCAAGAGATAACAGTGGCTTTAGTCAGTCTCATTTTCACTGTGTCTTACTCTGATTTTTCTCTCAAATTTGTCACTGTTCTGTATGATATCATCCCCAGCTGTTGGCCTGTATTAATTACTAACCGATTGTTCTCTTATTTTCAACAATACTAGGGACATAGATTGCTGTATAGTCTTATCCAATTAAATTTGGGCCCCTTTATAAAGTCATTCTTTGACATCAGGCTTTGAGATTACTCTTACCCTGGGAAACCCATCATTCTTCCTTTCATGGAGCTACCAGTCTGATTTTAATTTCTTATGATAAAAATCTTTATACTTCTCAACATTGTTCTTAGACTTGCAATTCCCATGCTCTGTCCCAAATAAAGTGAATCCCCTTAAAGGAGACCTCTGGAGTTTTTGTTCTTATGGCTTGCCTTTCTGCCCTAGGATGAACCCCTTGAACCAGTGCTCCAGAACTGGAGATGGAGAAGGTGGCTCATTTCTCTAGGAGTGACATGCTTGCTCTAAATAGTGGGGAACTTGGCAGAGATGGTAGCGCTTGTTCTTATCTTGATCTTGAACCTGCACCATAGGAGTTTGGTTATGCAAGAGTGAACAGGGCCCAGTTTCATCAGCCAGCCACACCTAGGGTAGCCTTCTACCCTATGTTCTTGCTTGGAATAGAACTTTCGCAATGCAGAGCAGGGCAGGATGAGGAATGCTGGTGAACTGCCCCTCCTGGGGAGAAATTTGCTCTAGGATCTGGGAAAGAGAGAGCCTTGTGTCTTTGACTACATGTATCTTTAATAGAGCTTCCACTGGAGAGTAGCTAAGTGGGTCATGACTCAAATGCCAATGTTTTCATTAGATTTAGGTTAATAGAATAAGTGTTTCTCATGTTGCCTTAGGACAATTTCCTGATATTTTAGGTGGTTACTTTACATGATTATTATTGTTATGATTGTTTCACTGGGAGAGGATCCATAGAGTTCCTTACATCCACACTTTGGAGTTACTCTCTCACATTGGTTTTTGTCCTTTTCTATATGGTATGCTCTTTCCATATGATTATTGTAAAATTGGAATATTGTATAAGTTAGTGAGATTTGGATGGATATGGAAAACCAAGAACTTTCACATGGATTCAGTATGCATTATTTATTCTTTGGGTATGCAGAACACTATTATTCTATTCAATAAATAGATACCAAAAGATGTGTGAAAAGTGTAAGTTTGTATGGCTAGTTGATCGAGCTGCAGCACCATGACTGCCTAACTCCAGAGTTCTCACTCTTTGCCACATTTTATCCCAAAGTTGGTAAAGATTTTTCTTCATCTTTTATAGTTTATTTCCTTAGGTTCCACAGATTTGAAAAACACGTTTATTGATACTTTTCCAGATCCAACTGGAGTTCTCTCTGTTCTTTTAAGGGTCTATTGAGAATGCTGAAAGAGGCCATTCCTGGGGTCATAGAAATTTCCACCAGGCTTTGTGACCTGACCCATTTTGTCTATTGCAAAAATACATAGTGTACAAGGTAGTTAAGATGAAGAAAGATGTAAGAGTTGGAGCCAAAGTATAGTGAGCCAAGCATTATTCTAATGCTTCATCTGTGTTATCATATTTAATCCATGGAAAAATTCTGTAGGGTGTGCATTATTGCCTCCAATTTTAAAGATAAAAGAAATTGGAGTCAGAGAGGCTAACCAATGTGCTTTGGGCCACACAGTATATAAATATTAGATATGAATTGTGCTCATTTGTTCTACAGGCTTTGCTCTTTTCAGTAGCCCCTGTCCTATCCTAAATGTGTACTGACTACTTGGCATTGCAGACTCTTTGAGTAAGCTGTCATCAGAATGCTTTCCTAGAGATAGTTATTGTTAACCCTATATTAAGGATGAGAAACTAAGAATCAAAAAGTAGTCATAAAAATAATTTTACATAAGGGCACCTGGGTGGCTCAGTTGGTTAAGCGTATAATTTTGGCTCATGTCCTGATCTCGTGGTTTTTGAGTTCAAGCCCCATGTCGGTTTCTGTGCTGACAGCTTAGAGCCTGGAGCCTGCTTCGGATTCAGTCTCTCTATCTCTCTCTCTGCCCCAACCCCACTCATGCTCTGTCTCTCTCTCAAAAATAAACAAACATTAAAAAAATTAAAAAATAAATAAGCTCCCCCTGAGATTGTAATGGTGTATTAATAAATGATATAATCTGCCAAATGTAGATCAGTAATGATTTTATTTTAGTCATTGTTATAGAAAATGTGGTGGTATTTATAGCAGATAAAAAACTTGCTTGAAAAATTGATACAAGTTTTGCAAAAGAAAAAATAGCATAAAATACCATTATTAATAGTCATAAGCTATAATCTATCAATAGTACAGCATCACTGTTTATTATTAGATATGAGTTAGCAAAACAAGTGTTTATGATTCCAGGACAGAAACTGTATATTTTTTTAGAAACTTGAAAACAGCACATAATGGGCATTCAATAAATGTTTATTAAAGAAGCAAACAAAGTATATTTTGGTATATTTAAAATTCAAGTGAATAAAACATGGATTTGTGTTGGATATAGTGTTGGAAAAGAGATTAATTCTGGACTGTGTAACCTATATCTTCTATTAGTCTGTGTTCTCCAGAGAACAGAACCAAGAGAATCGATTGATCAATTGATGTTAAATCTAAAGAGATTATAGTTGAAATATGGAGGCCCATATCCATACCATACTTTAAGTAAATCAAATATATAGGAATTTAGGATAGATACATTTATGAAAATTTTATTAAGTTTAAAAAAGGAATCAAAAGAATTCCTTCAGGTAGATATACATTATTGTAAGGCATTGGGTCATGTCATTATTGAGGCTGCAAAAACCAAGATCTGCAATTGGCCAGCTGAAGATGCAGAAGAGCTAGTGGTTTAAGTGTTTCAGTGTGACTCCACACCCAAAGACAGAAGATTGATGTTCAGACTTAAAGACAGTCACAGAGAACAAATTCTCCCTTACTCAACTTTTTGTTCTCTTCATGTCTTTAATGGATTTGATGAGGTCCACCAAATACCTAGATGGCCCGTGGTTTAGTCAGGCTGACAAATAAAATTAGCCATCACATTGATCAATTTTCTGTTAAGGCCAATCATTTGTAAAGTGGTGATCTGGAAATTAAGGTTCCTGTTTGATTGTAAAGTGATACAGAGTTTGTCATCAGCAAACATATTTTGGTGTTTATAAAATAATGACTCCAATACTTCAGTCTATTTGACAGCTATTGATGCAACATCACAGGAAAATAATTACTAATAAATAATTCATTTAAAAATTTTATCAAAATGGAATACTTATGAATAATTCAGAGAAGGTTTGAAAGGTTTGTGACTTAAAAAATATATAAAGTTTCTTATTTATACAGTTATATTCCTGAAAGGAAAACAGTTGCAATGGTTCGATACATTTCTTTCTATTTTCTATACAAATAAAATTAAAAACATGTTCTGTGTTAGTTTGGGTCCCCCAAGAACCAGACACCAAAATGGGAATAGATGTGCAAGAAATTTAATGGAGGATAAAGCAGAGAGAGAGCAGGAGTAGTCTTGGAATTTTTAGACAATAGTGGAGATCTGACATATGTGTAAGAAGAGTGGTGAGGGAGAATTGGGTAGGAAGAATTTCAGATAGCAGAACTATTTAAGTAAGTCTCAGCCAGTCCAACGGGTAGTCCTCAAGTGAAAGTTGCCCATAATAGGAATCCCAGGCCTGCTCAAGAATGGTCTGATTCTAGGAGCTCCCCAGTGCTCAGTCTTTGAGAACAGATTAGGGAAAGTGTGGCAGCTGAAAGCTATCAGTCATGTTCCCCACAGCTGGTACTCTTGAAGGAAAGATTTGAATGGAGCACCTACCTGGCTGCTCCACATATGTATACCATGTTTTACTCAATATAGTGTATATTTATACAGTGTGTTTTGGCACTTGAAAATTTCTTGTGAAATTTCCATAGTCTTTCTAGATGCAAGATAGTGTTCAGTTGTGTATTTCCAATGAAATTTATTCAGCCAATTCAATATCTGAATTACTTGAGAAATATTTTATATCCACTGTGTAAACTGACAGGGTATTATGATATTTAGTACTTGATTCACCAGATGCTTTTTATAAGTTTATTTATTTATTTAAGACAGTGAGAGAATGTGTGCATGAGTAGGGAGAGGGAGGGAGAGAATCCCAAGCAGGCTCCTTGCTATCTGCCTAGAGCCTTAAGAGGCACTCAGTCTCCGGAACCATGAGATCATGACCTGAGCCAAAATACAGAGTTGGACACTTAACCAACTGAGCCACCCAGGCATCCCACGAGATATTTTTAAAATCATAGTAGAGTAGCCATATATTTTGTCATGAAACATTTTCAGATATGCACATCCAGCATATCTCTCAAATTTATAAGATACAGTGAAATCCTGACATGCCCAGGCTAGTCTATAATGCTTTAACAGAACCTCATTCCCTTAAATAGGTGTTAGTGGGTTTTTAAAGAAGAATCTAATGTCATATTCTTACTATGTGATTTATATCTAGGTTTAATTTAAGAGGATAGAAATTATTAGAGGTGGTAACTTTATTTTTTTTATTTCTAGGAGAGAGAGAGAGAGAGACAGCATGAGCAGGGGAGGGTCAGAGAGAGAGGGAGTCACAGACTGAAACAGGCTCCAGGCTCTGAGCTGGCAGTCAGCACAGAGCCCGACGGGGGTCTCGAACCCACGATCCACGAGATCATGACCTAAGCGAAAGTCGGACACTTAACCAACTAAACCACCCAGGTGCCCCTAGAGGTGGTAACTTTTAGCTAGATGGAGATTTTCATTTTATTCTTTGCGAACCTATAACATATTAAAGATGTCTGAATAATTCTATCTCTTGTATTAAAGAATAGAATCATACTTGAGTATTATTGGAGCAATAGGAAATTTCTGGTGAATATTGAGAGGTTTTGAAAAGATCTGTATGTCAGAAGCCTTTGCTTAAAGAAATTTTTATAATTTTAGTATAATTTGAATCCTTGGCTCTTTAGTTACATGGATGGGAGAAGATGAACTCTTAGAAACTTTCAAGTTACAGGTTCATGATTTCTTTGTTTTTGTCTGATTTTCTTACCTCTGGAATAAGCAAGAGGAAACAAAAAGGCCTTCAGGTGCTAAAATCTTGGTATGTCAGCAAAAGAAAAAGGGGCTAATGTAGCTGAAACAGAGCAAGCAAGGCCAGGTAATCTGTTATAAGATCAAATGGTAGGACTTTGTTGAATGTATATAACTTATTTGGATTTAAATCTAAGCATAATGGTAAGTCTTTCAAAAACTTTTAGTGAAAGAATGATAAACATATGTAAAAACAACCAACAGTGCAAACCCTGTCCTCGGTGCTCTGAAGAGATTGTGGAGGGACAGTGATGGAAGCAGAATCCTGTTGTGGACTTAAGTGGCTTGGTTAGGTGATGGTTAGGAAGGGTTTAGCCATATGCTGGAAAGATTGTTTTATAGGAAAATGAGGTATTCTAATGTGATAAGTGGTTTTTCTTGTAAATTCACTAAAATGATTCCTTTAAGGAAACGTTTACTGTTGTAACTGGTTCCAGTATAGGTGGTTGATTCATGAAAACAAAAACAACAAAAAACCCACATGATAAATGCATCCAAAAGGAGGAACCAGTAATTCGTAGTAAATACTTTGGAGGAAAAATAAAAGCCTAGAAATTTGTTTGAAAAAAATAGAATAAAAAGTTATTTTAGGTGATAATTGCAATGATGGCTTCAGTACAAGGAATGAGTAAAGAATGATCCTTTGTTGGTTTGGGGAAGAAATTTTGCAGACATAAATATAGTATACAGGCACCTGGGTGGCTCAATCGGTTGAGCGTCCAATTCTTGATTTCACCTCAGGTCATGATCTCATGGTTTGTGAGTTTCAGCCTCGCATGGGGCTCTCTGCCATTAAGTGGAGAGCCTGCTTTGGATCCTCTGTCCCTCTCTCTGCCTCTCCACTGCTCATGCACTCTCTCTTTCTCTCTCAAAAATAATTAAACATTAAAAAAAAAAAAGCTATAATAGAATGATGTAGCAGCTTTCAATTCACATATGAATTTTAGAGCACCAACATAGAGATTTCTTATAAAAATAAAATATTTGAGAGCTTCATCAGTTCCTTCCAGGGCATAATGTGTGCTACTCAAAGAATGCTTTTCTGTTGCACAAAGTCTGTAACTCCTTTTCAAAGTGCTCTTCTTCCATAAGCCTAAGTCTTACAGTTCTAACTTGTCAATGTCTGTGTCTGTTTTGAGCAATTTTCTACCTCATTTTCATCTGTTTAGTAAAATCTTACAGTTTTTGCATGCTCTGCAATTCACTTTGGATTTTATTGCAGTGTTTTTTTGGCATTTCATTTTTGCTTATTTACACTAAAAGCCGAACTCCTCAAAATGTTGACAGGATTTCTGGAGTCACAATTATTAACTGGGATGAGAAATTTTATTAACTATTAATTAATATTATAAAAGATTAGTTTATTACACAGTATTTTCATGACAAGATCATTTTTGTCATGTCACACACCCCATAAATATCAACTAAAAATATTAGAACAAGAACATCCTTTATATTGTAATACTTCTGTATTTACTGTAATACTTATGTGTGTATATATACGTACATATATACGTACATACATATATACTTAAATGTTTATAAACTTTCTTTTTTTCTCTCTAGCATTAGTTAATAAATCTACTGCCCTATTTAACATATACATAACTATCCAGTGTGCTTCATTATTATGATTGTTTTTCTTTGCTTCTGAGATTTGGTGGTGTTCTGGATGGTTGGGTTTACTGGAATATTTCTAGGTAATTGAACATTTCTACATATCTATCTGAACATTTAATGTTCCTCTTTGGAATATTAAGGTTATCTTGATCATTATTAGCTGAAGGTTTTTCATTTTTTTATCATCTTAGCTGGTATATTAATTTTGAATTTATTCTTTCACAAAAATAACTCCTCTTAACAAATTCCACATTGCATTTTCCCACTAAACATTACCCATTTTCCTTTTCTGATATCCATTGTTTATCCATTTTATTTTAAAGAAATGATATACTTATTCTTTCATCTCCATTAACTACAAAAATACTTTAACAATAATATCTAGTAAAGAATATTGTGTATTTCAGATAGCTTGTGTCTTTCTAATCTTAAATTTGTGAACAAATAGACCTTTACAGGTTTTATATTGAGAAGAAAAGGACATGACCTAGTTGTATTCTGTTACGTGACCATTTTTAAGTTTTTAAAGTAATTATGCCACAATTAGTATAATTGATATATAGTAATTTTACCAAAATAATTGTACCTGCCTATATTGCCACAGCAATATAATATAATTAATTTTATCTTTCAAACTTTATCCCTTTGAATGGATTTCAGGATGGATATTTGCATAAAAGTGCATTGAAGAAAGGTTATTTTAATATTTAAATAAAACATATATATACATATATATTTATGTATATGCATGTTAAAGTTAGATGACAAACATAACTAATCAGGTATTAGAATTAACCTGATGAGTTTGTGGTAAATTATTAAATTTCACCTGTGTAAATTTAGGGTTGTTAATAATTATTTTTTAATATGATATAGGAATTAAAATGTGTTGTTAGCTGATTACATCAAATTATTTTCAGACACTTCTGTTCATATTGCTGTATTTTAGAGAATACCAGTGAAAGAAGCAATCAGAAATTAACATCAGATATTCCATATTCTACTATGAGGTTATATCCAGTGTTAGGTCAAAATCAAATGTATCTCTCTGAGTCTAGTGGGGAGAGGATATTTTATACTTAGTGCTTAATCCAGCTGTTTTACTATATAAAATGCTAATTACATGATTTTAAGGATAAAAATCTTTTTTATAGTATTTCTAGGATAGAAATAATTTGGTCATCATTTTATTTCATTTTCTTGATTGAATAGATACATAGAATAAAATGCACTGCCATTCTGACAATGACATCCTGAGTCTCTGATTAAATACTTGTATTATAATCTTATAGTATTTTTAGCCTTTGAAATATAGGTCTAGTTCTGCTGTAGCCTTCAGATATTTTGCAGCAATATACTTCATTGGCTGTTAAGTAGCCCTAGATATGAGAACCCTGAGATTTTAACATTTAGCTTTACATTGTTTTACTTAAGATCCTAGCTATAAGTATTTAAAACTGCAATCACTAGATAAAACACAGCTCTAATAAAGGTAGTAATTGTTATCATAATGGAACTGACAAGGACCACCACCATTCATCTTAGAATTCCAGTATTTCAGGTTATGTGATTGAGTTTAAAAGTATTAAAATAAAATTAAAAAAATTCTAAAATCAATCCTCCCTTTCTCTCTTCCTTCCTTCATAATTGTTTTTAGAGAACTTAGTGTTAAAAATTGTCATTATAGAATTGAATTTGAGTGTCATGTGGCTTAGAGAACTAATGAAATTATTTCCTATACATTGTATAACATTGTTGATTTCAAATATGTAATACTTTCATTTATATATTCCAAAAACAGATTTTTAAATTCGGATTTTTAATCTGATCAAAACATTTTCCTTTAAATATTTTATAGTAATGAATTTTTATGCTAACTCATAAAAACAAATTTAGTTGATATAACATGTCAACATCATTTATCATATCGCGTTATATCCCAAATATACATAACTCTGACTTTCTATTGAAAAACACATTCTGAAGTTAAGCTTGAGACACAAGGGAAGTTCTCCCTATTTCACAGTTCAACCTATTACAAATAGTGATTTCCTCTTCTGCATTATGTCAGAGAAACAAATACTTCTAGCGACAAGAAATACATACATAGAAGGGAAGGAGGCGTTTGCACATACTGGAACTTTTTCAGGTGGTTGAATTTTATCAACTATGTTGTGATAAGAGCAGATAAAGTGGCTTATGAGTAAGAAAACTTTCCCTGTGTTTTTAGAGTGTGCAAATTAAAAACACATATAGGTAGATACTATTCCTACATGTTTTTAAGACCCTGAATCCTGTGAATCCAAGTCTTCAACATCATTTCATATCCAAACTTCCTGCTGTCTTTAGCTCTCACCCCATATGACTTTGAATGAGAAAGTTTGTCTTGAGGTAGACCTTTATCCAAACCTCAAGGAACCATATTGAGGAGGGGACATGAAACTACTCTTTAATCAGCAGGTATGGAAGTCATGGTGGAAAAAAAAAGAGAAATTACTAAGGACTTGTAGAGTACTGAACTTAAAAAGAATAGGTCATTAAAGACATACTGAACAATCTTTTACATAACTGTGCATATCTTTTTGTATTACTTTGTCACTGTGCTTGCTTGAACACATGCTATTACATCTGTTTTGCTACTGAGGAAACTAAGACTTGACAAGATAACAGTGGTGGAGAAAGGGATGGATGAATAGGCAAACCACAGAGGATTTTTAGGGCAGTGAAAACACATTGTGTGACACCATAATGATGGATATGCATCATTATGCATGTGTCCAATTTCACAGAATTATAGAGAATGCTAAGAATTTAGGAAAAAATGTGATTTGAACGTCTTAAACCTAAGACCATATCTTTAATAATTCTGTAACATCCTAGCCCACAATTTAGGATATCCTAACAGTCTTATTGATGGTTATTAATTGATTTTTTTCTCTATATCTCTAATTTTTTATTTTTATTTTTTTTAATTTAATGTTTTAATATTTCTGAGAGAGAGAGAGAAACAACATGAGCAGGGGAGGGTCAGAGAGAGGGGAGACACAGAATCTGAAGCAGGCTCTAGGCTCTCAGCTAGCCATCAGCATAGAGCCTGACATGGGGCTCGAAACCATGAACTGTGTGATCATAACCTGAGCTGAAGTCTGACTAACCAACTGAGCCACCCAGCCGCCCCACTATGTTTCCAATTTTTAATGCTTTAAAGAAAATATCTTTAAACATGTTTGTAATTCAAATTGCACTAAGGAATTCTCTTTCATAGGCAGAACTGAGGAAAAAGAGAAAGAGGAAGAGTAACAGCTGTTAGTGAAAAAGAGAGGTGATAAGATAGAAGTCAAGGAAGTGAAACTTTTATATCTTTGGTGATTGGCAGATCATGTGTTTAATCATTTTAATGACCTTAAGGTTTTTCCATAAGAGAAAGTTTATACCCAGGAGAGTACAGGTTATGGTGGAAAACACACAGCATGCAGCCTGCCAATTTTTCCTCCATTGCCCATGTCACACAATATGTTTTATTAGAGCACTTTTTCCCGCTGAGCTTGGATAGACCTCACAACTATTCTCAGTATTTCACTCCAACTCCCACTGTTTAAGTTGGGCTTGAGCTGAAACCTGTTTCCTACATGGAGCACAGTGTAATCTAATCATTACTGGAATGTGTAAAACTTAGGTGAATATAAAAAGTTAGAGATACTTATATTCTGCTGGATGCTTGTATTCTGAAATTCGCTGGAATAAAAAAATAGGTAGACTATATGCAAATAGTTTTATCAGCATGGTGTTAGACGTGAAGAAGGATATAGTGAAAAGAGTGTGGCTTATATACTAATCTACTGCAGAAACTAAAGCTAAGGTTTTATAATAGTTTGGAAGAATTAACCAGGTAGCAATGATGCAGAGTGAAAAGCAGAATGGTTCCTGGGAAGATAGATATTAGAATCCCCAAGGTGAGGTAAAGGGATGGAATAGCAATTGAATGAAAAAACTAGTGTACTACTTTGACATTTCCACGATGAAGACAAGTCTTGTGTTAGACTCTCTTTCTGCTTCTTGCTGTATTGTTTTTTGATTATTTTTTTCTTCATTATGTAGAAGTAGCCAGGATATATTAGGACAAACGAGCTAGAGGAAATGGTTCCTTATTGAACCATCTTATGCAGACAGCCATACCTACATATCTGCTGCTTGTAATGATTTGTGAAATCCATAGGCTGTAATAGGCTAAAATGTTTTAGGAACCCACACTCTAGATCTGCTCTTTGAAGTAGCTGTATGTGGCTTGTATTAATATGAATTGTGAATGAGAATTGCATAATATTTTAAAATTTGAGTATGTAGCTTGTGAATGCTAGCTAGTCAAGTATTAAGAACTGAATGTGAAATTAGTTTTTGGCATTTTCTTTGCCAAGACAGTCTAAGTAAAGAATCTAAAATTCTCATGCCATAAAAAATGATTTGTCTTCCAAAGAAGGGGACAAATAGTTCTCAAAAGCCTATGTTAATAAAATATGAAATAAAAAGGGATTTGGTAAACAACATGAAGAAAAAAGCAAATTCCAAAGAGTTGCTAAGAGGAGGATTACAAACTCACCGAACTTATTAAAGTGTTTTTCCTGTTTGATTTCAAGAATCTGAAGACTGAAGGACTGCAGCCCACTATTCCAAATATGGTAGACAAATTGTGATGATGAATCTTTTGGCCTGCAGAAAGTATTTCTCTGGATAAATAATGAGGTCATATCATACTCTGTGTCTCCTCTCTTTTCTTCCTCTTTCTTTCTTCCACCTGCTTTTTTCTCCTTCTTCCTTCTTCTCCTTCTTCTTTCTTCTTTGATAACCGAAAAAGTAGAAATCTAGAGGCTATAAATCACACCTAGCTTAGGCCCTCATTTACTTGTACATATAAATTTCCCAGCTATCCTTTTCTCTCCTTTAGTGAGAGTTACCAGAATGCCTCCTTGCTAAGTTAGAACATTAGAATTGGAAAACCAGACTGTCTGAAATATGAGAATGTCTTTAACCCATTAATCTAAATATTTTATCACATTGGTTGAGGAACCATTGGAAGACTTCCAGTAAAGTAGAGATAAAGCTCTAGAGTCGTGTTTCAGCATAGATTATTATCTTAGCTGGTTCCATTCCTGGTGCTTTGCAAATCACAAGGTCACATTACAGTGCCCAGTGTTTGTTCATATATAAAGTTATTTGAAATTCAATAGGCTGAAAACATTTGAAATCAAACTGATATTTAGATATATCTGTCCTATTTTCCAATGTGAAGAGTGTTTTATACACAATGGTCTCATTTTGTTTACTCAACCAGTATAGCTATGTGGTAGTATAGATGTTAAAAATATTTTTGTCTATTGATGATTTGGGTTACATAGCTTCCCTCCTCCTGCCCCTGTGCAGGTAATTTTTTTATTCACTTCGTAATGAGAAAAGAAAGGAAATCATAATCATACCTAGTAAAGCAATTCATAGAAATGAATCACTGACATTCTCAAGTGTATTTTTTTCTATGTTAGCTTTTCCATAGTGTTGTAAAGTCTGAAAACTATGAATAAGTAACCAGTGTATTCAAAATATATGTGTAGAAAGATACATACACACCATTTATAATTAGTTCATAATCCTGAACTTTAAAACTTGAACATAAGCAGAATTGTGTAACTGAGACAGCATTAGTTTATTCACTGAAAAAAATCCAACTTGAGTCACCATGGGGATACCCATGATTGATGTGCCAGTTTGGCTGCATTTCACTCTCACACATTTTGATGGAATAAAAACACTATATTTTCAAAACCAAATTTTCAAAAGGCACTAAGGATGACTGTGCAGAGCGTTCTGTTCTCAGCAGTACTGTGCTTGTATAGCAGTGTATGAAATCCACTTTTATGTCTGCAATTTTGGAGAACTAAGAACCATATGGTATCTTGGTTTTATACTTCCTGAATCAGCTTAATTGCATCTGCATGCTAATTAGGCTTGAATAAATATGTTTGAGTGCTTTTTAGTTGTTAATATTTTGTTATAAAGCTTTTAGTCCAGTTTCACTAAAAGCATTTTTAACTGTACTTGGTTTGTAAATGGATTATCAACTTTATATTAATATACATAATTTGCTATAATATTTATTTTTATGTCAATAAGACCACTGTGTTATGTATCTGTTTTTCTGAATGGTTATTAATATCAAAAGGATATTAAAAAGTAGTCAATACTTCTATAAACTAGGTTAAATTATATACATGCATTGTATATACATTTTATTGTTGCTAATAGTTAATTTCTTTTTTTAATTTTATTTAAANCATTCGTCAGTTGATGGACACATAGGCTCTTTCCATGTTTTAGCTATTGTTGAGAGTGCTGATATGAACATTGGGATACATGTGCCCCTACGCATCAGCACTCCTGTATCCCTCGGGTAAATTCCTAGCAGTGCTATTGCTGGGTCATAGGGGAGTTCTATTGTTAACTTTTTGAGAAACCTCCACACTGTTTTCCACAGGGGCTAATTTCTTTAATGCAGTTTAGAATATTAATGAACTTTGTTGGCATTGGTGTTTTTAAAGAATTTAATTGGTTATGTAAATATACGTACAGATATAGAACTGAAATTGAGATTTATACATATTGGAATATTTAATGTTCTAAATGTTCACATCAACTTATCCTGATAACTGTATCAGCAGAACTCAGTTACAAATCCCTAAAAATTGTTGTTCAACAAACCTATATCTAACCTATTTACTGTGATCCCCTCTTTATGAGTAGCTCCCTTTATGAGCTCTTGAAGGGGAATATGTAAGTTCTTGGAGAAGAATATGTAAAGGAGTTGTATAGTTCATAAAAGAGACCTCTTGGGTCACTGTGTCTCACAAAATTCAGATTAAAATCTGTTACTCTATTCAGTTCACTTGTAGATCCTATTGATGCTGATAAGAGTTGTCCAGGAAAAAAAAAAAAAAAGAAAAAGAAAAACCAGAAGAGGTAGGTGAGTTCTAAGTGATCAAAGTTACATCAAAGCATTTGGTATAAGGAAGTAAAATGATTGTCATGAAGCATTACCATAGGGTTAGTTTCTCCTGTTTTGAAGATAAATGCCTTTGCGTTCTTTACCTGGGTATTTATTTCCCATATATTTTTTCCTGGCAATCTACAACATAACAGTGAGAGATCATTATCTAGGGATAACATGTTACCCTACTAGCATGTTTTAGGTAAGCTTTTTAGTGAATCATCTTTGTCAGAGAAACCCTAATACTTCATGGAATTTTGTGGTTTAAAAGTATCCCATCATTGGTGTGACTTTAAGTCGGACTCTCTAGCATTGTTTTTGAATGATTATGTTATGACTGAATACTCTCTATTAAATAGAATTTATGATTTTAGGTTATATCTATTTTACTCTTACTTTGTTCTTTTATATTTTGTAATTTCATTGTTTGGAAAAGGAAATGAGGCAGACTTCATGAATTCAGTTAAGTTTATAATTAAATTACAATTAAGCAAAGAATGATTAGTTTGGTTCATTAAAAATAATTTATAGAATTTTTTGGTAATTTGTGTCACACACATTCTTTGATAGGTGCTTTCTTTATAAACATTTTTTCCAGTGATGAAGGTTAACATAAATAAAGAAAAGTCATTAGCTTACAATTAAAAAACTTATTATTTCTCAGGCTGGCTGAAATTTTGAAGCTTAAATTAATTTAAATTCAGTGAGTGTTTATAAATATGTATTTCTTGGTTCTTGGACAGGGCTGTGTTGCCTTAGAGAAAAATTTATACTCCTAACATTCAAGGATATTTGTACTCTAGTCCCAAATCTTTATCTTTTTCTGATGTTACCCCTTTGCAACTTACATTTAGCCATACTAGTAAACTAGTACAGTACGTAATTCCTAGATTCTGCATGCACACACAGGGTGCTTTGTTGATCAGTTTCTTTATCTAGTGGTTATCAAAGTGTGGTCTAGGACTAGCAGCATTAGCAACATCTGGGGGTTTGTTAGAAATGCTAAATTTACTGTATTAGAGCTGTTATTTCAGAAACTGTGGGAATGAGATTCAATGATCTGTTAACAAGCTCTCCAAGTGATTCTCATGAATACTAAAATTTGGAACTAATACTTAAAAACATAGGTGAATTAGAGTTAAAGATAAAAATGGGCCATCAAATATTTGAAGAAATGGTGAATTTTCACCTTCTTTTAGGAGAGACAAAACTTTTCAAAGCATAAAACAATGAAAAATAATAAACGATATGAATGTTTTAGATTACATAAAAGCAAAACCAAATGTTAAATTAACAAAAATGAAATAGGAAAATATTTAAAATAAATATGACAAAGAACTGTATCTTTCATATATAAAGGGAGCTAACCAATAAAGAAGAAAAGAAAACTCAAGAAAAATAGAAAAAGAATGTTAAAAGACAGTTTCCTTCTTTGTATGGTTCTTTACCATTTTTTTCAAATTAGTTCTATTTTATAACAAAGCATAAAATTTTAATTAGTTAAAAATGTGAAATAAATTTTTCATCTAGATTCTTAGTTTTCTTAGTTTACCACCCATGTGAAAAGGAATACATTTTTTTTTTTACAAAGTGTTTGCTATTACAGGCAGCTTTTATTTTTTATTTTTAAAAAAAAGTTTTTATAGTTTATTTATTTTTGAGACAGAGAGAGACAGAGCATGAGTGGGGGAGGGGCAGAGAGAGAGAGGAAGACACATAATCTGAAACAGGCTCCAGACTCTGAGCTGTTAGCACAGAGCCTGATGTGGGGCTCGAACCCATCAACTATGAGCTCTGACCTGAGCCAAAGTCAGACACTTAACCAACTGAGCCACCCAGGTGCCCCTACAGGCAGCTTTTAAATTTTCTAAGGTTCATGTTTGGAAATGGGAAAAATAAAGAAGTTACTGGAACCAAAAGAAAATTTGCATTTTTTTTATAGTAGAGTAAAAAGAATGCTCTCTTGTGAGTTAGAAATCACACCTCTAGTTCTTGTTCTGCTGTTAATCATCTCGTGATAGCCTTCGAGTTCTTCCTTGCTTAGCTTAGATCAGTGGTGTTCAATCTCTAACATTCAACAGTGTATCAGAATCATCCAAGGGTCTTATTAATAGGGAGAGTGCTAGGTGAGACCCCCGCAGGTTCTGACTGAACATTTCTGGGGCTGTGGCTCAACAATATAAATTTCTGATTGTTTCCCAGGTAATGCTGGGCTGGGACGTTTCTCGGCTGGGAGCTATACCTTGATAACCACTGGCTTCAGTGATCATCAGTCAGGTGCTTTGTGGCTCTTGTATGCTATGGCCTAATGACAGTACATAATGGGGGAGGAGAGGGAGGAAGGGGGAGAGAGGGAGAGGGAGAGAGAGAGAAAGAGAGAGCGTGCGCGCGCACCCTCAGTGTCCTACCTAAAACAGAATTTTCAATGGATGTTTATGGAATAAATGAGCTTAATTTCTTAATATTCAAAACATTATGAAAACTGTTTAGTCTCAAATCTTCATGTTTTAGTTTTCTCCTTTATTAATAGTTTCCTTTTCTAGTCTGCATTGTTTATTTTTCTTCTCAGAACTATAATTGCATTTATAGTCAGTACCACAGTATCATTCACATTTAGCTTCAGTTTCCTTTTATATTTTAATTAATTAGATTATAAACCTCTTAAGGGCAGGAGGGAGCGAGTGTGTATTTATTTTGAATTTTTCTTTATGCCTAATACCTAATGCCTAATCTCCCACTTTGTAGGAGATTTAATAAGGTATGCCAAATCACTTACCTGTATATAAAGTTACATTCTTTGGAAGTATCCTATTTCTGTGTCCGTATTCTTTACCTTGTTGCCTGTTTTCTTGAATTGATTTCTCCAAGTGCTACAGAGAGGTGATCTTACTCTGTCTACATGGCCTCGAGTGAATTAATCCTTGCATAATGGGAGAGACACATCTTGAGGACAAATAAACATAGTGTGATTAGACATTTTTGCCTTTGGTGACTGCAGCCACAGTGTGTTACTCTGGTAATTTAGTAAATGGTACCCTAGTGGCCTGAAAGAGTTTGTAGACTTTGAACAGCTTCATTTATTATAAAGAAGAGATTTACACATAGGACTTTGTTCCAGCTACACTGATAAGAGATGCACTACTGCTATTGGGCTAGAATCCAAAACATCACTTAGGGTTCTTTCATTAATAAAAACTCTCAGCGCTGGGCCAGCTAAAAACAGACATTTAATGTCATCAAATTATTATTTAAGTGAAATGGATTAGTTATTCTTATAATAGTATAGTGTAAGATTGCTATTTTTAGTAGAAATGATTGAAATTGCATGTTTTGCCCTAAGTAATTTATGATAAATCCCTATAAGAAATATCATCCAATTGTTAAATTTTGTGAAGAGTTGATTATATGAGATATTGCTTGAAAGATACATTGTATTTTTACTTTATCTCAATGGCATAAAAATACTGGAAAACGTACACACTCCTCATTGCTTTGAATGATTTACTGTGTTGACTGAGACTCATGAGAGTTAAGTACCACAGAATTATGCAAAACAAGGATGCAGTTCTCATATGCACATGTTTCAGTTAACATTCTGCCACATGAAATGAACATTCCCTGCATTTAAAAATAATCAGAGTACCTGGGGTGTCTGGGTGGCTCAATTGGTGAGGTGTCTGACTCTTGATTTTGGCTCAGGTCATGATATCAGGGTTTGAGATTGAGCCCCCTGTTCAAGGCCCCTGTTCGAACTCCTGTGTTCAAGCCCTGCACATTGACAACATGGAGCCTGCTTGGGGATTCTCTCTTTCCCTCTCTCTCTGCCCTTCCCCAGGCCACATTCTTGAATTCCGCCCCCCTCTCAAAATAAACAGACTTTAAATAAAAACAATAGAGTGCCATGGGATGGGATGGTTTTCATCTTTTATATTTTACTGTTTTTCATATTTCCCAGATTTTCTAACTTTGGAATCAGAAATGAACTTATTTATAAGCTTTGTGTTAGGAATGCTTTACATTCAATATGAAAAAGATTTATTATTTATGTTGAATACTCAGTTATAATTTAATACTTCTCATGTCTCTTTTTCATTTATTCCTTATTGCCTTTACCATTTTGATGGTCATTTTGAAGAGCATTTCTTCTTCCAGTTAAAACAAATGACAACCCAACAATGATATTAAAACAAAGCAAAACAAAACAAAAAATACCACCTAGGCATTTTTTTTCCCTTTTCTTCTCTCACCTCTGACATCCTATCCATAAGCAGGTCTTTTTTGTGCTCCCCACACCCCAAGATAACCAAGTCTATTACCTTGTTTGTCTGTCCTATGACTATCCAAACCAGATCATCATCTCTTCTTTGGACTATTGTAGTAATCTCCTAACTGACTGGCTACTCCTACAGTCTCTCCTTTACAAAGAAATCTATTTTAACCTAGCTCATCATTGGCTTTTTCTAGTATTTGGAATAAAATCTAAGCATATTACCATAGCCTGTGAAGCCCTACAGGATAGGGTCCTCCACCTTCCAGACCCACCTCATCTCACACACTCATTCTCTAAACTCACACTGTTATATAGTTAGATCAAACTGATGCCAGCCCCAGGGATTTGTACCAGATGTCAGAAATGCTCTTTCCACTGATCTTCATTTAGCTCAAATATCCCTACCTGCATACTTTTCCCCTTCACTTATCTCATTACTGTGATTATTTTTTTTACATGGCATATACACTGTCCAGTAGTATCTTTCAGGTACATTTGAGTTGTTGTTTATATTTTATCTCCCTGGCTGGAATAGATACTCCACCAGAAAAGGAACCTAGTGTCTCTTACTCTCTTTTGCGTTCACTGTAGTTAGGAGAAGTTACTCTGTATCTTCTGTATTTGAATTATTTGAATGAGAGAACCCACTGAGTATTTTGTGTATGCTAGAGTGGTGGTATTCAGACCCAAGGCCTCAAGGACTGATCCTGGCCTATGTAGGCATGGATTTTTTAAAGAGAATCAATTTCTGTATCCTTTTCCATACTTTTCCTTGTTTGGGAAGGTTCTAAGGTTTGCCAGTTCATCTTTCTCCCTTTGACTTTTATGATCTCTCACTTTACAAAAAAGGGGCAAACTTAAACTTATCACCTCTTCTGAATCTTTCTAGGATTAATTGTCTAGTCTCTAAAAGATCTTGATCAAAAAGATTTTATTACTCAGAAATTCCTGTGAGTACTTCTTAAAGAAATATTGGAGGGGATAGTACCTTATTTCACAGAAGCAATATTCCAAGTCATTTCTCCGTTCCTTCCTCCCCCTTCCCTTTTCCTTTTCCTATTAGATTCCGAATATGACTAAGTGAGAATGTTGACTTGGAGGTATTAACAGGTTTATTTGGCGATTTAAACCTTTCCATCTGAAGAAGAATCTTCATTGGCTGTTTGCTTTGACAAAAAACGAGGATTGTTTTTTCCAATTAGATTATAATGACGTGTTTACGTATCTTTTCCTTAAGCAAAATATGCTGCTTGACAACATTAATGATAATCTATTTAAAACACATATAAAGTATACAACAGGCCAGAAAAATACATCCTTTGTCATATTTAAACTAATGAAAAAACCATTTGTAGGTAACTTTTATAGTGTGCTAGCGATTATATAGCTTGTCAGTTATTATAACAAAACAAATTTGAAATTATTGAACCAAGCAATGTGAACAACATAAAATTATCTGAAGTATCAGCTAAAATATACTCAAATAGAAGAAAACTAAAAAAAAGGGTTTATCTTTCACGTAGAAAGTTCAGGTTTGTTACCTCTCTTGTCATTTCCAGGCTACAGCTCAGGTCTTTACCTTAAGGGTTTGTGGAAAATACCCACGCTATCCAAATTTACATAATCTTAATTTAAGGCTCACATAATCCCAAATAAGCTTTATTAAGAGAAAATTCTTCAAAAGGTGCTGCTTTAATAGTTGTTAACATTTGAGACATCAAATTCTTGAGATAGATCCCTATTTCAAATTCTTAAAATAGAAAAGTTGGACATACTTTACATAATTTTGCTATAATAAAAATAGCTAACACTTTCTCTTTGTTAGACACAGGTCTAAGCACTTAACACATGATAGCTCACTTACTCCTCATAATAGTTATAATGGTACTATTGTTCTTTCCATTTCACACATAGTGAAACCGAGGCTAAGAGGGAGATTAAGCAGTTTATCTAGTGTTAATGAGTGCGCAACCCAGAATCCAAACCTAATAAATGTGGATCCAGAAATTTAACCCTTAGATTACACAGGACAAAACTAGAATGAGATATTAAGGTGTCTAGAGGAAAGCTAAAAAAATATTTTGAGATGATTATGACCCTCATTCTGTAATTATATCATTGAAATGTATATATAAGGTCTATATTATAAAATATATACATGGTGTTTCAGTCTATTATGTTGTTTCTCCACAGACAAAGCAAGCAGGACTCCCTGTATGTTCTCCTGGTTTTTGATAACCTTCTTTTTGTTGGATATTTTTTCTTCATTCTTTTGAAGCTTGCATGCATGCTTCTTTCTTTTAAGATTTTTATTATGAATCACAAAATGATCTTAGATCTTGCTTATGTCCTTATTTAATATTCAGTCCTGTACATGCAGCTGTTAGACTAGTTAAGTCTGTAGTATGGAACAACTATTTCTTTCTCTCTCTTTCTCAATATTGAACTCAATACTCTGCACATTTTTGCTAGTTGTGTGCATTTTTTTTTCTGCAGAATTAACATTCCCTGTGATTTGTAATTAAGGCATCATTTAAAAGTCCTCTGATTACTTTCTAATGGATCTGTCATTGGAACACTAATTTGGGATACTAAGCCATTCCTAATCACACATTCTTAGGGCAGCAACAGCCTTAAGAGTATTATTATTTAATATCATATAATATTATTATCCCTGTATCTATTTTGTGCATTCAGCAGAGTGCTGTAATTTTAAAATTTATCTTTAGCGTCAGAAATACCTGGATTCAAAATCTATCTCTACCTCTCAAATCAAATATTGATTTGATGAGAAGAATTATAGTTATCTAATAACTATATTTAGGAAGATTAAAATGAGATGGCTTATGTACTCATTAAATATGAGGGCACCAGGGAATTTGTGACTGTTTTAAAAAAGCCACAAAAGGAAAAAACAAGAAAACTAATTATGTTACTGTAGCTTCTTGAAAAATACATTTTATTTTAATATTATACAGAAATTGGAACAATATTTTATTACACAGGTATATCAGATGTGTACAGAACAAGAGTCTTTTTGTTTGAAATAAGGACATGTTTCTGACAATGACAGTCTCTGCTTTTGTTTGATTAGATTAGAATTAATTCTGTTACAGGAACTCTGAGCTCTATAAATGTTAGTTTAGCTACCTATCTGTACGTCTTTGGATGAGATACTTAGCCAACTGGATTTTTATTTCTTTTTCCACAAAAAGAAGTTCACCTTCCAGATGAATACCAAGGTAGAACTCCTTAAATGTTCTAAGGTGCAAAATCTCCATCTAGTGGTAACTCAAGTCAGGCACATTACTCTTGCTACCAAATACAGCTAACACAGCCTATTTGGCAGAAACATAGGTCCTTCTCTCCTGAGCTCACTCTTACGACTTATTCTGTCAAATTAACAGTATATGAATCTGTATAAACTCAAGAGCAGTCAGTCATTCCATATAATGGTCTTTGATGCAGGACCATAGTTGCATTGGAAGTTAACTTAATGAATTTATTAACAAAGTTTAAAGTGTGTGTATGTTTTTAACGAAGAAAGGAATGAGCTGAATTACTGTGTTCCCTTTATTGTAATGTATGTTATGCAGTTTCTCTTAAAAATAAATGAATTTTGAGTAAAAGAACAACATTGTTAATCAAATATACTTTAATATATTTGGTAAATTATACTTTTAGTTATATTTTATGGATTTAGAATAAATATATTAATTGGTGGTTTGTATTTTCTACCATTTTAAAATGTGTCTGCATATAATCTGAAATAATTTCAATTTGATACCTTATCAGAGAAATGTTATTAAAATATGTTAAATATTAGCCATGTCTTCCTAGATTCTAAAAACTGTATCCACCTCAATTCATGTATTACAAACTACAATTTTAAATAAGAAAAAAGTAAGACAATGTGTATATGATTTGGTCAATTTCAGTAATTTATGTAAGCAAATGCACTATATGGAGAAGAAAGAAAGTTGTTACCAAATTTCTAATTTTATCATGAAACTGATAGATTGCATTCCCAGATGTAGTCTTGCTCTCTTTTTGTAAAACATACTGCATCTATGTTTGTGGCAATACGCTATAGAACTTTATTTTCACTTAATTATGAAGTAATACTGAATTTCATTGATTATTTGAACTGAAAAAAAATTCAGAATCTCATTTTATTGTCAGATGTGAATGTGTGTATGTGTGTTCATGTGAGTATGAATCCTAAATTTCACAGATGGTGTGCATGCATTTTAATAAATTAGAGAGACTGACAAAAATCATCTATTTAGTTCTCTGATTTTATGAATGGAGAAACAGAGTCCAAGAGAAATGGTATCCACAGATATATTGTGAAACACTGTCATTGACAAATGTGATCATTGCATGTTAAATTCAAAGACAACACCTAAAAAAACAACAAAAAAACCAAATCCAAGATTCTTTTAAAATGATTCTAACAGAATATGTACACCATGCCAACACATAACTGAATGGAAATGAGTACATTCTGTAACATGCTGCCTTTCACATCATAAGGATACAGCTACAACAGTATTTATAAGAAAAGAAAGGCAGTAAGGATTTGCAGATGTACTAGTTTCTGTTTTTCCCTTTCATCAGACCAATGCCGACTTTCAGTTATATTGATCTAAGTTTATATTTATATTGATCCAGTTTATGTTGGAACTGGAGCATACCTTGAAAATGTGAATTCCAATTTACTGTCTATGCTGATTTGTATTGTCAGGTGTCTGTATTACCGATAATATACACACAGACACAGGTATAACAGATTTAAGTGTCTAGTGTAGCTATCTTTAAATTTAATCTACTAATATGTGTTCTAATTTGTATTTAAAAAATTCTTTCCGTCTGGTTTTGTGTCATCTTATTTGACATATGATAGTATTTTTCTTATTTGTATTTGTGTCTGTGACCAAGCACTGTTCTATGCACTATCATAAATAAAATTTAAAAATGAAGGGATATTTACAACGTATATAGGAACTAGAGATGCTACTGTATTTGTTTATACACTATCTTTATATGCTTTATCTTTTTTATATTAATATATATCTTACAAGGCAGTGCATATGTTCTGCTCTTTAGGAAACAGAAGAAACTGTTGGAAAATAAATAGTACACTTTAATTGGTATATTTGAATCTGAGCTCTCTTTAAAATACCAGCTCTAGGGGCAGCTGGGTGGCTCATTTGGTTAAGCGTCTGACTTTGGCTCAGGTCATGATCTCATGGTTTTTGAGTTCGAGCCCCTGCATCGGGCTCTGTGCTGACAGCTCAGAACCTGGAGCCTGCTTCACATTCTGTGTCTGCCTCTCCCCTACTCTCATTCTGTCTTTCCCTTAAAAATAAGTAAACATTTAAAAAATAAAAAAAAATACGAGTTCTATAAATGAATAATAAAAAAAAACTCTTATTTTTACTATTCTGACTTCCAAGATAAGAATGAGTCTTCCTTTAATTCAAAACTTTATATTTTTATAAGGTGCGATTTGTTTTTTAAAAAAAAAACATAATTTGCAAATGTATTTGGAAACTTTCATTTTTCATTTACACAAAGGATTTGATAATTAATTGCCCAATAAATCTTAAATTGGTCTTGAAAATTGTAAGACTTCATTGTTAAAATGGAAGGTCTTCTGCACCCTCTGCTGATATGCAAGCACAACTGCAGGTTATTTATTATAAAGTTGCTGTTTTATGTTTTTAGTAAAGAAAATAAAGTATATGACAAATCCAGCCATTTTACTTTTATTTATTTTTTGAAGTTTAAATGTTTTTTTAAGTTTTAATGCTTATTCACCTCTGAGAGAGAGACACAGCACAAGCCTGGGAGGGACATTGACAGTGGGAGACAGAATCTGAAGCAGGCTTCAGGCTCTTGGCTGTCATCACAAAGCCCAATGTGGGGCTCGAACCCACAAACTGAAATCATGACCTGAGCCAAAGTCAGATGCCCAAGCAACTGAGCCACTCAGGTGCCCCAAATCCAGTCATTTTAATATTTAGTAAACAAATAAAACATTTTAAATATCTAAGAGAAGCATGCATTTTGAATTTGAACAAATATAAACAGACCTCTCTGGTTAGTTTACTAGCCTTGAAAAAAAAATAGTATAATGGCCTCAATTTATTATTAGTGAAAAAAAGTCATAATGCCATATGCTTCCAAATCATCATATAACTCAAATGTATTAGCCAACTATATAAAGTAAGATGTGGTGGTTTAATGTTTGCATTATGGAAATACCAAAACATTTAACATATCGTGAAAAACCTGGAATGAATCATTCGGTTCTGACTTCTCACTGACAATATTTAGATGGATTGTCATATGGTAAAGAAATAATGAAAGTTATTTTAAGAAGAAAGAATAACTCTCAATAACTAAAGTAAATAGAATTTTAGCTGATAGAAAAGTAAATATCAATTTATAAACAGATACAATCCTAACTGTATGAAATATGAATTTCAGTATTAACAGTGTAGGTTCAGGTAAATACAAAGCCTTTGTCCCAGTGCAAGGATTTTAGCACTACCATAGGCTTTACTTATTAAATAGTTAGTGTTAAAATATAATATGTTTGAAGAGATTATTAAAATACCCAGAATTGGTATTTGTATTTTGTCATATTGGGTCAAATTATTATTGTTTTCAAATTATTTTTAGAAAAAACATTTTCCCAGATGTTCATTCTTCTTCTTCCAGAGGCAACTACTATTCTTAATTTCTGTGTGCCTTCTAAGTTACTTTTAGCATGTTTTTATGCCTATATCCTTCAAAATTATATAATATTTTGATAAGCTATGTATTTTTATACTACCTTAATTTGAATTTCAAAGATTTACTTATAAAAATAACTCACTAATTCATATTGTTAAAACTTCATCATATTACATATAATACTAACGTCCTCATTGATGATAGCCCTGAATACAAAGGCCCTGTTCAAAGATAACACCTGTTCACACTTTGAAATAGGTCATTGCAGATCATTTCTAATACATATACATTTATGTAAATATATAGGATATTTATTACTTTAAATTTCCATGATACTTTTGTAATTTATAACTTTTAACTAATTGATTTTATTACTTAAATGCCTTGGACATTGTTTTTTATGTCAGTTTATATCTTTTACCTTACATGTTTAGCTCTTGTCATTATGCTGTACAATAGATAAGTAATATCTTTAAATAAACATTTTAAATAAATGTTTAACATATATATTATTTTAACTTTATTAATATAAACCAGCATTGAATATCCCTATACATATCTCTTTGTGCAGATGTATGAGCATTATTCTAGGGTAATGCTGAGAAGTGAAATTACTTGATATTTTGATACATAATTTTCTAAAATAAACTTAACAATTTAGGCTTCTTTATAAGTGTCTATAAGTACCACTTTACTCACCCAAACTTGATATTATTTAGTTTTAAAATGTTAGTTGTAGGAAATAATGTCTTGCAGTTTTTCTTGATTAATAAGTATTTGTTTTTTCTCTTATGAAATTCCTGTTTGTATTTCTTGCTGCCTTTATTCCTTTATTTTCTTTTTCTATTTCTATTTGTGTTATAGGAAATCTTTTTTTTTTTTACACTAATAGTTTTGAATATACTTCATGTATTCATTGGTGATTTGTATTTCTTCTGGGAATTGCTTGTTTATGTTCTTATTTTTCCTTTTAGATTGTCTTTTTTAAATTGATTATAAGAATCCTTTATATATTCCAGATAATTAATCCATTGCCTACTGTATGTTTCAAATATTTTTTTTCCCTCATTCCTCAAGGAGGTCTACAAATGGTTGATCAGCATGAGAACACAAAAGATCAGCTGCACCTCAAAGTGTCAGTTAGTCCGGCAGATCCCCTGGGATCAGTCTGAAGTTAGTTTCCATTGGCACCACATATTTGATTGACCTTTCCCTTTGTCCAGTTATACCTTTCTTTACCTTCTGAGAGTCTTTCTCACAAATTGCTTGAAAAAGAATCCCTTGCTCAGGGTCTGCTTCTAAGAAAACTTACTTAGAATGCTGTGAGGAACTATTTTCCAAAATATTATTTTAAAACCAATGCAAATTTCTCCAATGTGAGATATGATAAACAATAATATAATTTTTCCTTATTAACAAATATGTATACTTTTAGATATATGCTGTTTTCCTTAAATTTGTGTATTTGTTGCATTGACATTGGCATTGGTCAACAAATTTATCAAATTCATCTTTTGGGAATCATGTTTGGGGCTAAGGCACAGTCTTTGAATATTCATAATCCTGTCAGTTATTTGATTCTTGAAGGTTGAATTATTTTGTTGAAGATAAAAAACTAAGACTGAGTAATTGAATTCAATATTTACCTAATAAAAAATTGAACTAAACTTGTCAGGAAGGAGATCATCATGGTCAATAATAGTTTTGGTCAAAAGCAAGACATAATTGAATGGAATTATTTGCAAGAGACAAGTTAAAACATGTAATAATGGTTACATCACTGTTTATTCATATATATCAATACAAATTCTAAGTCCCATCAACATGTAGGTACTGCAGCTTTTAATAATCATTCTATCCTGTTTGGAAATGACAGTATTAATCTATGAATAAACAGAATTAGAACTTTCAGGTGAGAGAGGTTTGGAAAGTTCTAATTTGAATTAGAGAAAAAGTTTGTCTTAAAACAACACAAGCTTGGTTAATTATTCTTGATAAATAAGTTACAGTTATTAGACATTTATCATGTTAGACCCTATACTAGGTGCTTTTTTTTTTTTTTTTGGTGTTTACTTGATCTGATAAAAATTCTTCAAGACAGGTGCAACTGTTTATCCTCATGAAGAAACTTTAGACCCTAGGAGTTTAAGTAACTTTTTAAGCCACTCTGAAGTCACACAGCTCGTGTGTTGTGACAGATTCAAGTCTAGATATTCTTATGTCAGAGTCTGCATTTTTAACAGTTATACATTCATAGTGTGTAAATCCCAAAACATAAACTATAACATTTTAAAGATATAAGTATAATCTCATTTACCTAAGCCTGGTCACATGTGGATATGGCTTTTGACTTCTTTCAGTATTAAATTCTTTCTAATCTCTGGCCAAAACCCATTATTTTTATGTTTCTTTTTACCCTCTATTGTCTTTTCTGGTAAGTAAAAAACTAAGATCCTATAGGCCTGGGTTTCAAATTACATGTCTTTATAAGTAATGTATCACCACCCCTGTTCTTCCATCAGTTCAGGCAAAGGATTCATCTGCTTCCCTAAATCCTGCTAGAATAATAATGTATTCTCCTTTACTATTGTCATAGTTCCTGTTATCATGCTAATTTGGCATCCTTCTCTTTTTCCTAGGTATTATCTATACATATCGTCTTAAAAAATATGTATTTAAATTCAAGTTAGTTAACATACAGTGTAGTTATTGGTTTCAGGAGTAGAACCCAGGGATTCTTTGATTACATATAATCTAATCAAGGACCATCTATCTCTGTTTACATTTCATCTGTAGGGTCAAATCATTGTTAGTAGTTACCTTCACCTGAAGTTTGATATTTCTGATATAAGCAATTGTTTGTTTGGATTATTTTCTTGTTTATTTGTTGAAAAGAATTTCATGTACTCAGTGTGGCTAAATTATATGCAAATTTAATGATTTGCAAATTAAACATATCTAATCGGTTATGTGATTTCTGACTCTACCTTCAGCTGACAGTCTCATTCTCTTCCCTGTGATTGATCACTTACTTGGTCCTGATCATTCATTTTTTGAATTTATCTCATGTTGCCCTCACTGACCCTGTGGCTGAAGTGGCCCTGTTCATGTTGTGGTAGTGATTTATCTGTTAAAAATTCTTCTATTAGCTCCCCATTCATTTAAGGGAAAACAGTAAAACATTTTAGAAATTCATTTAAAGATAGCTTCTACCATAAAAAGAAATGTTGAGGTGTAAATTGCATGGCTTTGTAATAGAGTCTGGACTGAAGGGCTTTCCAGCTGAGTTCTAACCACCTAACAGGTGTGAGCCTTATTTAAATCTGTGGGGAAAAAATGACATGATGAGATACGATTGTTTTAGAAACTTCTTCAAGCTATTATTTTATTTAATTTTAGGAAACATTGACCAATGCTCTTTGATATGCTTACAGATCATTTATTTTCCGCCATCCATCACTTTCTTAATGTTGAAAAATTCTTACTTAGAGAATATTTGATTTCTTTAATTTTCTTCCATTTCATCATTTATTGTAGATTTTCTTTGCAGCATGGTCATTTAGGCTGTATTAGGTTATTTTCTGAAATCTTTTTGAAGAAAGAATAGAGCTGGTACCAGATTTGCTTCATCAACATTCCTCACAAACATTTCAAATATTGATCATTCTTTTTAAATTCCAATAATGTATACTTAGGGGAGGTTCAGCATAAGGGATTGGAATGCTGATCTCATTTGTAGATCGTTCTCCAAAATATTCTTAGGTGATTTTTATTTTTTTATTTTTATTTTTATTTTTTAAAAAATTTTTTTTAACGTTTTATTTATTTCTAGGAGAGAGAGAGAGACAGTGTGAGCAGGGGAGGGCCAGAGAGAGAGGGAGTCACAGACTGAAACAGGCTCCAGGCTCTGAGCTGGCAGTCAGCACAGAGCCCGACGCAGGGCTTGAACCCACGAACCGCGAGGTCATAACCTAAGCGCAAGTCGGACGCTTAACCGACTAAGCCACCCAGGCGCCCCTCTTAGGTGATTTTTAAAATGGAGTGATTGGGGTAGATCTCGACAGGTAGCTCATTTTTATAATCACTTTATATGCTGTTCCATCATGCACCACTTGCATCAGAAAAGGAAGAAAATAGAAATTTACTCAGTACTAGGCAGANCTCATTGCATGTGTGTGCAAGAGTTTTTTAGTTTTCTAAACTAAACATCACCAATTTGGGGAGAAGGACAAACAAAGAATATTTAGGACTATCTAATATATGGGCCATCAGGTGACTCTTCATCTATAGCTTATAGTGAAAAAAATATGAGAGGTATGCAAATTCTAAGCATATACTTGAAAAATATTGGGAAATAAAAAAGATGAAGGGAATTTTGATTTGTTTTATTTGCCCAGACAGACATATCTATTTGTGTATATGGTAATCAGTTTCTAAGATGATTGATATAAAACCCTGCATTGTCTTGTTATGCCTTTGGAATCATGGAAGAAAGTGTGTGTGTGTGTGTGTGTGTGTGTGTGTGTGTGTGTGTGTGTATAGATTCTTTTTTTTTTTTAGTATTATTGAATGTATTTTAATTTTACTCTATTTTAAATAGGTAACATTAGCAATGCATATAGCCCCTTTAAATAGAATGTGTTTTTCTGAACCATGCCAAATAAGATTCACCTTTAGTGTCACTTAGACTAGCTCTACTGTGTGATGTTGCACTCTGTTAAGGGTAATGATAGTGTTTGCTAAAGTTGTAGAGATCACCGAATAAAATATATTTTGGGAACTTTTTGTTAAGTCCTGATGTTAAAGAGCAAAGGATACTGTTTCTTCAGTAGAGTTCAAACTGAGTCTCACATCACGTCCAGTAGAACATGTGTATGCATCTGTGTAGTGGTATTGTGTATAATAGTCTAATGTTTCGCTTATTTCTATAGGTTTAACAGTATAAATAGATGGCACTCTTCTTATATGACAAATCTTCCTTCCCAAATAAAACAATGTTGATCATAGTAAGGCCCGTGGAAGGTGGGCTGTTCTAGTTCAACCTGTATATTTTTTGGGATCTGTTATGACTTGAGGAGATATGACTTGTGAACCAAGAAATAAGAGGAGGATTGAACAAAGAGGAGAACCAAGAGGAGAATTGAGAAAATATGCTTATTTTATCTGATTTGAAAATTTAAAAATATGTGAAAATATATACAGGTTTTATTAAGAAAGGGTAATTGCTATACTAAAATTATAAAACTAATATTTACATGTTGCAGTGTAACATTTGTCCTTCATTAATAGTTGTTGTAATGATGTATTGTTTTCTTCAACTTGTTCAGCATTGTGCTTCTGTAATATTTTTAGATGTTAGCAAATTTTAGATTACTGAATGATTTTATAGCTGGAAATGCTTTCAATTATGAATCTCTAAAAGTTATAATTTAATATAATTAACTTCAAAATTACAGCATTTGTTTATGATAGTGGGGCAGAAAATATGTTAATTAAGTTTGAAATATTAATGTATTTCAAACTCGATCCCACACCACTGGATCATGATCTGAGCTGAAATCAAAAGTCAACCACTCAACTTACTGAGCCACTCGCATCCCCCAAATAAGTTATTTTTATTATTTATTTATTTTTAGTATAATTTATAATCAAATTTGTTTCCATTCAACACCCAGTGCTCATCCCAACAAGTGCTCTCCTCAATGAAGATATTTTTAATTTGTCAGACTTTAAGACCTAAAGTGTCTTTGTATTTTAAGCTTTCTTCTCCCAAAGACTTATAAGAATATGCAAATATTTTGGGAATGTTTTTACATATAGTTTGATTTAAATTCAAATTTAGTGTATTCAGTTAGAAATCATCTAATATAAATCTGTTAGATTTTATATCATTTAGGACAAAAATATTAAATATTTTTGAATGCAGTATCTGAAAGAGAAAATATTTTTCATTTTACATACTTCTTCAGGGCCATGAAAATATTTCACTTGATCATTCTCATAATGTATCTATAAGAATAATGGAGGCTGGTCATTTTATATAATATTTGTTATTGTTCAGTTAGGTAGTTTTGGTTGCAAAGAACAAAATGAATTATTCTGATTCATATTTGACAGAGGGATGTATACATTACAGTTAAGGAATTGTGTGACATATAGAAACAAACTAAAATAAAACAGAAACCAAATCATGGCACATTATGAAAATCGGTGAAAAATAGCAGCCATCAGATTAGCCAGACTGACCCTAATACTAGGAATCTCTGAAATGGAAGTATAGCTGGACCTTCAGCAAAAGTTTTGGCTCTTTACTGAAAGCAATCTCTGTCACTCTGATTATGAGCTGATCCTGTGGTTACATGAGGATTAGTTTCTTATTCCTGCTTTGCCATTCAGTGGCTGAATGACAGAAAGTTACCTTTCTGCTGTAAAATGACCATGGTAATATTATCTACTGCTTAGTTAGAAGCATTAAAAGAGATAATCTGTGTTAAAAAAGTATTTGGTACAACACAGTTGATGAACTACATAGCTGCCACCTTCACTTCTTCCTTCTTTTTCTTCATCTTCAGCACCTTGATGTTAATATGGTTTATACATTTTTATGCTTTTGCTGCTGTCACTATGTATTTTCACTTGTCTCAACATTACAAATTGAATTAATTTTCATTTGAGTCTTTTCTTCATAGTTGCGGTTTCTTCATAACCTTATTTTGTTTATAATACTACACCGTATCCTTTCTGGTTTAGTTTCCTCTGTCAAACGTCCTGATTACTTCTAAATGTCCCAAAATCAAACTCCAAAGAGAAGAGTACTTCTTACTTGATTTTTCTTTGAAGATTTTAGTGTCAGATCATACCTTAGTCTGGGCTGTGATTCTGTTAAGCTCAAGTCAATAACTTCTTACGTCTTGTTATATATCTGCTTCTGGTCAAGAGAAGCAATGGTGGGGCATATTACCCACAGGGCAATTGTTATAGCTGTCACAAGCCTACTACATCTAAATAAGTAGACATAAAAAGTTAGGATTAAACAATTTACCAAATTATGCAACCAGTGTGAGTAGTAAGGCTGGGTCTTGACTCTTATGATCTTGTATTTCCCAACCCAACAATCTTTTGAATAGATGAAATATTCTTGGTAATCTTGGCGTTTTTGAGACATCCACTGCACAAATCATTGGATAACTTTGCTTCTTATGAATTAAAAAAAAAATCCTGATTAGAATTGTATTATTTATCATTTTAGTATGAGCCAGGTTCTGTTCCATGTCCTGAAAACAATGTTTTGTTGTAAAATGTGTTATTTATAATTGAATTCTTTTGATTTTTTTTTGTTTTTGTTTTGTTTTGTTTTATCTTTTTTAGGCTGCTAAGTTGGCTATCACAGTGCAAGCCTTCGAGTCCCAATGGGGGACTCAGGATCAAGACGATCTACCCTGGTCTCCCGGTTGCCAATATTCAGAAGAAGTATTAGCAGAAGACATGATTCCCTTCCTTCTTCACCCTCCTCCAGCAATACAGTTGGTGTCCACAGTTCCTCTCCTTCCAGCACTAATTCAAGCTCAGGTAGTACAGGTAAACGCAGAAGCATATTCCGTACTCCTTCTATTAGTTTCCATCATAAGAAGGGAAGTGAACCTAAGCAAGACACTACCAACCAGAACCTTAGTATTTCAAATGGTGCTCAATCTGGTCATAGCAGTATGCAAAAACTGAGTTTGGAGGAACATATTAAAACCAGGGGAAGACATTCTGTTGGTTTTAGTAGTTCACGAAATAAGAAAATAACAAGATCTTTGACAGAAGATTTTGAAAAGGAAAAGGAGCACTCAACTAATAAGAATGTCTTTATAAATTGCCTAAGTTCTGGCAAAAGTGAAGGGGATGATTCTGGATTCACAGAAGAACAAACTCGTCGTTCTGTTAAGCAGTCAACAAAGAAGCTACTTACTAAATCTTTTTCATCTCACTATAAATTTTCCAAGCCGGTTCCACAGAGCCAGTCCATTTCAGTGGTACAACAGTCTGGATTCTCATTGGAAATTACACAGTACCAAGAGAGAGAACCTGTATTAGTAAGAGCTTCTCCATCTTGTTCTGTGGATGTAACGGAACGGGCAGGAAGCTCTTTACAATCACCATTGCTTTCTGCTGATCTTACAACAGCTCAGACACCTTCAGAGTTCTTAGCCTTGACTGAAGATTCTGTGTCTGAAGCAGATGCATTTCCTAAAAGTGGAAGCATGGCATCTCACTGTGAGAACTTTGGCCACAATGATTCTACCTCTCAGATCTCTCCCAATCCTGCTGCTGTTACAAAGACAATAGACTTTATGGGAACTGTTCCTTGTGCAATTATGTCTCCTGGGAAATACAGGTTAGAAGGCCGATGTAGCTCTGAATCTAATTCCTTACTGGAAACCTCTGCTGCTAATCAGAAGGAAGTGTTATTGCAAATCTCTGAACTACCGGTTATGAATGGGAACAAGTCAGAGACTCACCTATCAGGAGATATGCTAAGAGAAGAACATAAAGTAGTACAAAATGGTGAAACAATGTTGGCAACAAGCTCTCCAAGGAAACTTGGATTTTATGAGCAACATAAAGCAATAGCTGATCGTGTTAAAGGGATTCATCCTATTTCAGATTCAAGGATAATACCTTCTTCTGGTGATCACCATATTTTTCACAAAACATATGGATATGAATCAAATCCTGCCAAAGGTATGCTGATTTTCTTTGTATAATAAATATGAAATATAATTACATTATATTTTATTCTACATTCTATATTTACATTCTGATTTATTTAATTTTATTTCATCTCATGAATAGAATCCACATTTTCTTATTTTTCATTCTCTAGTTCATTTTTTTCTGATTTTAACTTAAAATCTTAAATATTTTCTCTACTTGATTTTGAACTTCATATTATGCTAACAATATAAGCTCAGAAATACTACTTATTTTCTTAGTTGTGTTGTCAAGCTTCTGGACCTCAGAAGAAAGAGGAAAGAAATTATTTTTATTTGCAATGTGGCTTTATCTAAAATAAGAATCACTTTTTAAAAGTAAATGATAGATGGAGTGCCTGGGTGGCTCGGTCCTTTGGACGGCCATCTTCACCTCAGTCATGATCTCATGGCTCAAAGGCTTGTGAGTTCAAGCCCCGCATGGGGCTCTGTGCTGACAGCTCAGAGCCTGGAGCCAGCTCTGATTATGTTTCTCCCCCTCTCTCTCTCTCTGCCCCTCCCCTGCTCATACTCTCTCTCTCTCTCTTTCAAAAATAAGTAAAAATTAAAAAAAACTTTAAGTACATGATGGAGTCTTGGTATTTCTTAGTAAAATGGATATATTCCAGCCAAAATCACCATAAAAGAAATTTATATAATTTAAATTATATTTCCTATTTTAGCAAAACTCATTATTAAGTAGGATCCATGTTTCAGCACAAATAATACCATCTCTAAATACAATAGGTTTGCAAACTTTAAAAGTACTGTCGTTGAAACTTGGTTCTAAACTTGCATATCATTAACCACCTGTGTAACCTTGGGTACCATCTCTTTGGTGTATAGAAAGTGAGGATGGGTGCTTGAATTGCTCCAGTATGTTGTTATGGCATTTAACAGAAAACTTTGTTATTTAATATAAATTTCAGTTAAGAAAACAGAATATATATCACCTACTGGTTTATATTTGACATTTTTTTTTCTGCTATCATTACTACTACCGCTCCTGTAGCTGTTAACTGCTCCTACTACTGCTACTACCACAACTGCTGCTGCTACTACTACTACTACTACCACCACAACTACTACTGCTGTTACCACCACTACTAGTACTGTCAACTAGTTCTCCCAACGTTGATGTTTATAATGTCTCATTTCCCATTTTGGATACATCCAGATGATTGAAATTACTATTATAGTAACCCATTTTACAGTCAAGATAATTGGAACAAAAATAGACTAAGTAATGTGTCCAAAATCACAAAGTTAGTACATAATAGTTTGAGATACAAACTTATGAGATAGACATTTACAAATTCCATTTTACAAATGGAAAAACAGACCAAGGGATAATAGAGTTGTTAGGTGGGACAGTCAGATTACCACTATCTCAATTCAAAGCTCAGACTCTTAGTGAGTACGCTTAGTGACATGATCCCACCTCTTTCCAAACCATTAAGAATACTAAAATAGTATATAAAGCTATAATAAGTTAAATTATAAAGTATCAAGAATCATAAGACTATATGATTAATCCAACTAGTCCCTCCATGAATATAACAGTTTTAAAGTTTTAAATGCATGAATGAATTACCTAGCTGTATAATTGTATAACAATATTTTTCACATTTGATACATGATTACTTTTATGCATCTGCCTACTTTATTATTTTTTGATCTCAGTGACCTTGTCTGTACTTATGGCTTTAGTTATACCTGCTTAATTCTTTAACTATAATAAGAAGAACAGTGATGATATTGATGATGTTTACACTTTTTGTACACTTAATATGTGCCCAAGATGTGCTAAGCAATTTGCATTGTTTCATTTAATCTTTTTTAAAATTTACTTTTCATTTATTTTTAAAAAATTTAATTCTAGTATAGTTAACATACAATATTATGTTAGAATCAGGGGTACAATGTAGTGATTCATGCATTCCATATCTTAGTGCTCCTCAAGGTAAATGTCATTTAATCTTAACCAAAATTTTATATGGCAGTTGTTAATAACTAAGGATTAAATTAAGTAACTTTATGAAATCACACTGTTAGAAAATGGTGGATCTCAAATTGGAATATAGGCACTTTTTTTTTTTTAAGAAATGACATACAAATAGGGTAGAAATGTACTTGATTATATATAATTATTATTTAGAAATGATCATTTTCTTCAGTGTCAAATTGAATATTATATATATTCATCTCTGCAGAAATATCTTGCTATTAATCTGTTCACTAAGATTCTAATCATGATCCACTTACTATCTTAAAGTAATTTATTGAATTTGATAATGTGTTGCCTGTTTTTGGGACATTAGCTCTTTATTCGTGTTATGTACAACCTGTAAAACAGGGAGGGATAGCCAAACAAGCTGGTAGTGTAAACAAAGAAAAAAATAATAGTATTCTATCCTTCATTTCATGGAGATGTTCATGTGCCATTCAGAAGGATTTTATAATTTGGAAGTTTAACATTTGAAAACCAGTTATGTAGATATATTTTATATGAGAAAGGGTTGCTGGGACGCCTGAGTGGCTCAGTCGGTTAAACATCCAACTTCAGCTCAGGTCATGATCTCACGGTTCGTGGGTTCAAGTCCCATGTCGGGCTCTGTGCTGACAGCTAGCTCAGAGCCTGGAGCCTGCGTCACATTCTGTGTCTCCCTCTCCTGCTCATGCTGTCTCTCTCTCTCCTCAAAAATAAAAACAAAAAACAAAAAAGAGTTGCTATATGCACTAAACTCCGTAATACTGAATTTATTCTGTATTTGTTATGAAACATATTTAGGCTAGTATTTAATATATATCTGAATGTATGAGTTATTTAATCATATCAGAAATAATACAGGGACACCTGGGTGACTTAGTTGGTTAAGCATCCGACTTCAGCTCAGGTCATGATCTTGCAGCTGGTGAGCTCAAGCCCTGTGTCGGGCTATCTGCTGTGAGTGCAGAGCCCATCTTGAATCCTCTGTTTCCCTCTCTCCTCTCTCTCTCTCTCTCAAAAATAAGCAAAAAATAATGTAAAGTTGAGCTCTCCGGCAATTTAATTTTTATTCATTAGCTTAAAAAGTTGTTTAAAAAGAACTGTTATATGTTTGCCTAATAGGTTCTTGCAACCACTTTTTCTTTTTTCCATTTTTTTCATGTTTGTGTGTGTATGTATGTATGTATTCAGAGAGTGTGAAAGCAGGGGAGGGGCAGAGAGAGAGGGAGAGAGAGAATCCTAAGCAGCCTCTGTGCTGACTGGGCAGAGTCCAGGGTGGGGCTTGAACTCATGAAATGTGAAATCATGACCTGAGCCGAAATCAAGAGTTGCATGCTGAAGTGACTAAGCCACCCAGGGGCTCCAATTGCAACCACTTTTCTACTTTGCATTCCTATCTCAAGTTTTACAACAATTATTTTATTTAAGAATCCACATATAACTGATTCCGTACACTTTTTGTCTTCCTCTATCTGGCTTACTTTGCTTAGCTTAATGCCCTGCAGTTTTACCCATGTTATCACAAATGGCAGGATTTCCTTCTTTTTAAAGGCTGAATAATATTCCTTAGCATAGACATATCACATCTTCTTATCTATTCATTGATGGACACTTAGACTGTTTCCATATCTTGGATACTGTGCATACTGTTGCTTTAACATGGGCATACAGATCGTACTTTGAGATAATGATTTCATTTCTTTTGAATATATACCCATAAATGGAATTCCTGGATTATATGATAACTCTATTTTTAACTTCATGAAGAAACTACATGTTTTTTTTTTTTTCATAGTGACTGTACCAGTTTACTTTGCTACCATCAGTGTATAAAGCTTCCCTTTTCTCCACACTTTTGACAATACTTGTTTGACTTTTTGCTAATAGCTACCCTAACCGATGTGATGTGATATCTCATTGTGGTATTGATTTGCATTCCCTCATAATTAGTGATGTTGAGCATCTTTTCATGTACCTGTTGACTATTTTGTATGTCTTTTTGGAAAAAAAAATCTATTTAGTTTTTTTGCTCATTTTTAAAATTAGATTATTATTATTTTTATTTTTATTGAGTTGTATGAGTTCCTTGTGTATTTTGGATATTAACCTCTCATAGGATATGTTATTTGAAAATGTTTTCTCCCATTTCATAATTTGCCTTTTCATTTTGTTGATTATTTACTTTAATGTACAGAAGGTTTTCACTTTGAAATAGTCTTATTTGTTAATTTTTGGTTTTGTTGCTTTGGCTTTTGGTGTGAATCCCAAAAGGCCATTGCCAAAACTAATGTCAAGGAGTTTACCGCCTGTTTTATCCCCCCTAGAATTTTATATTTGCAGGTCTTATGTACAAATCTTTACATCAGTTTCACTTTTTTTTTTTTTTTTTGGTATGCTGTAAGATGGGGGTCTATGTTTATTGTTTTGCATGTGGTTATTCAGTTTTCCAGCACCATTTAGTGAAGAGGCTATCTCTTCTGCATTTCATATTCTTGAGTCTTTTACCAAAAATTAATTGCTCGCATATGACGGTTTTATTTCTGGGCTCTTTATTCTGTCCCATTGATCTGTGTGTTTGTGTTTATGTCAATATCGCCAATACCATACTGTTTTGATTACTATAGCTTTGTAGTATAGTTTGAAACCAGGAAATGTGACATCTTGTGATTTCTAAAGATTGCTTCAGCTATTTGGGGTCTTCTGTGGTTCTTTTGTACATTTTTTTTTTTGTATTTTCATGAAAAATGTCATTATAATTTTTATAGAGATTGTATTGAATGTGTAGATTGCTTTGAGTAGTATGGACATTTTAACAATATTGATTCTTCTACTCTATAAACATAGAATATCTTTCCATTTATTTATGTCTCTATTTCATCAGTGTCTTACAGTTTTCAGTGTAGAGATTTTTCACTTACATGGTTAAAATTATTTTAAGTATTTTATCATTTTTATGCTATTGTAAATGAGATTGTTTTCTTAATTTCACTTTCTGATATTGCACTGTAGTTTGCATTTTTCAGTATATGGTGCACAGAGTATTAACCAAGGTAACATATTAGCAAAGAGTTGAAGATGACTAGGGAGAAAGATATATAGATATTTAAGAAGAATATAACCGTGCAAAGACTATGTGGTAAAGACCACTCCTGGGACTGGAGTGTGCTGCAGCCTAGCAATGGCAAGAGGTCCATAGTAGCATAAGCAGAGTGAAGGAGGAGGGGACAGCAAAACATGAAGTTAGAGAAGGGAACAGGTGAATATGGGAAGGTCCTAAATGAAGGGATAGAGTAGGGTTATCATAAGGACACTGATAGGCCATTGTTTAAACATCAGCTCTATGACTAGAAGAGTGCTCATGATCAACGTTACTTATGTCTTCAGTGCTCATACTGGTTACCATGTGGAAAGAATGCTGTGGTTTTTGTGGGGGAGAGTCAGGTAGGAATAGGCAAAGGAAAGAGGCTGTTAGGTATTATAGTAACCAAAGCTAGGGTTGATGGAGTTGGGTCCAGGATATTAGTGCGGAAGGTTGTAGGAAGTGGTCAGATTCTGTATACAATTTGAGGGTAATAGGGATAGGGTTTGCTTATGTGATTTGTATGAAGTATGGAGAAGCCATGGATGACTGAAAAGGTTTTGAGCTTCAAAGTGATTACATGATGAGGTAAACTAAACTTACCACTATTAATTTAATTTTTTCAATGATAGAGAATGCTTGAAAATCACTAAGAATTTCTCATTTGCTTTCAATGCAACATTTATATAAATTACAGTTAAACATTTATATTAATATTTGTTTGTTTTGTTTATTTTAATAGTTCTTGCCAGTAGCTTCAGTCCATATCGTGAAGGGAGATTTATAGAGAGGCGATTGCGATCCTCATCTGAAGGAACTGCAGGGAGTAGCAGAATGATTTTGAAACCAAAAGATGGAAATGTAGAAGAAGTGAACAGTCTAAGAAAGCAAAGAGCAGGATCATCATCTTCAAAAATGAACAGCATGGTAAGTATACACATATACTTGCATTGAATAAAATAATTTTGTATGGGAGTGGGATATTCCTGCCTTTTGCAAAATGAAAACAGACTGAGGAATAGACACTTCATATTTGAAGGGAGCATTGGTCTTCTTAGTTGATATCCCAGCTAAAGAGGCTATATTTTCACTTGAAACTCTAATGGGTCATGACATATAATAGCACACCATGACAGTTGCCCTCAATTCCTGTCTTCCTTGCTTCCATAGAAAGTTTAAGATTCTCTGTTCTAGAACAAGGTCCTGGGATACACAAGCTAAGGAAAAAACCTGATCATGAGGGTACCCTTTCATAACCATTATTTCACACCATCTCTCTACCCTATAGCCACTCTAAAAAATGTCCTTTTATAACCCACGTTTATGCGAGTACCACCCATTAACTCGTTAGGGATCCTACTCTGCCTGTGCTTTTACAGTTGCCCATGCACACTGGATGAGGAGCTTTTGGGGTCAAGGCAAAATGGCCATCAAAAGCTTTGGGACATTCTGGGTAACAAAGATTCCAGGTTTCTGGTTCACTGCAAGAGAAGAGCCTGCTGGTGAGGGTTAAAGTGGCATGTGTATAGGGGAGTCAGTTCTGAGCTTTCACTTGAGGACTGTGGTGTTATAGAGGCATGTGTGTGATGCTCATTCACAGTGAAAGATAAAGCCAGGGTGGGAAGGTGATGAGTAGACTCCACGAGGTTCAGGAAGCCTCAGGTCTCACAAATACTGGGGTGGGCTTGCCTTTTGGAGTTCTCTTGTTCACTTCCTCACACGTGTCCTTTTCCAGCAGTGTTTTTGATTCCCGATATTTAACAGTGTTTCTTTAAAATGATCTGTCTGCTTGTCTGCCTTACTACCTCCCTCCCCAGTTCATGGATATGTGTGAAAAATGCTCAAAACTAAATTACTCAAGTATTTTATCTCTATGTATTTTGGATGATTTGGTTTCAAATGAAAATAGGCTATCCAGTTTTGACAGTTGTATTGTGAATAAGTCTTAAATTACTGAGGCAGCACCGAGTGATAACCAAACCATTTCCTTGAAGTTAGAAGTTCTAACAATCAGATTAGGTTTGGCCAGATCTTATCTTGGGGAAATTGGTAATACAAAACAACAAATGATAGTGGGCTTTTGTTTCTGTTATACTAAAAAATAATTGTGTGTGTATTTATATTTTTACATAAAGATGTTATATTTAATCTTTTTCGGTGCTTTGAAAATACATTATTATTGCAGCTGATATTTTTTAAGTGCAAGAACATGTTAAAAAAGATTTTGAGTTGGTGCAGAATTAAAAATCATGGCTAATGACTTCTTATGAAACACTTCTCTTCACAAAATGCTTATTTTTCCTTCTTAGAGATATATTTATACTAATAATTATGCAGTATGCTTTGGGCTTGTCCAAAGGTGGGCCTTTTACATATTCTTTATAGCTCATGTTTTTCATACTATATTTCAATAATTCTCTTTGTAACATCACACATTATTCTTCTTCCCAAATCCACTTTCAAGATTTAATATTTAAAATGTCACAACACAAAAAATAATTTTGTTCTTTGATTTGAGGCTTTTTAAAAACTTTTCAAAAAGTGTCCCTGCAGTGATACAGCTCTTCCACTAGATGGCAAGATTATATCATTGCCATGGTTGGGGAAAGGTTGTCCTTAGGACAGAAATGTGGTTAAAATATTGTACATGTTCACTAGATTTACGGTAACACTTGTTGAAATAAATACTCATGATTGAATTTACATATGAAACCTATAAAATTATATTATGGTTTTTTCTTTTGGATTTCACAATATCTCATCCTTTAATTTTACACTCTAATCATGAATTTAAAATGTGTAAAATATATTCTTTAACTCATAACAAAAAGGACAAATGTTAGGACGTTAGGTAATCTTAGCTATATATTAAACAACTGACTTAATTATTTAGGAAATGACAGCTTTATGTGTGACCAGTGACATACTTTCTGTATTACTCTTCTAAAATAATTCAAACAAATGTATGTATTTAAGAAAAAAATCATGTTCTGTTATTCTTTCCTTTTAGAGCAATAATAGTAATATATGTTTTCAATATTTAATTGGAACAAAGTACTTCTCTTAATGCTTCATGTGTTTTATCACATCCATTCCTCACAATACTATCCACCAAGTGATACTATTATTATTAATTTTTAAATATTTATTTTTGAGAGAGAGAGACACACACACAAAGACAGAGACAGAGTGCAAGTGGGGGAGGGGCAGAGAGAGGGAGAGACCTGGTATCTGAAGCAGGCTTCAGGCTCTGAACTGTCAGCATAGAGCCCAGTGCAGGGCTTGAACTCATGAACCATGAGATCATGACCTGACCTGAAGTCGGAGCCTGCTTGACCAACTGAGCCACCCAGGCACCCCCAAGTGATACTACTATTAATCACATTTTGTAACGAGGAAAATAAAACTCTAAGAAGATAAGCATCTTACCCCAAAATACAGATATTAGGTGGTAGAGGCTATAACCCTCTGTAAAGGATACAAAAAAGAAACAAAATTTAATGCTGATTCTGGACTTAAAATGTGTTAGTATTTCTTGATATACTGATGAATGGTGTCAGTGTCTTTACTGAAAGGTGACTCATCTAGAAAGGAAAATTTTCACAAAAAAAGATAATCATATTTAGAAGGAACTGGAGTATTTTGTCTAGTTGATGGGGATTTAAGTTTACCAGTAGGATATAGCTTGCTTTATTTGTTAAGATGCTGAGAGTTTCTGAATGAACAAAGTTATGCCTTAATAGGTTAGACCACAGTTTATTGATTTTGTATATTTTGGGGATATTTCAATCTGAAAGGGAAAGAGGAGGATGTATTAACTCTTTGAACCTCAGTGGTTCAGAAGAAATTGTAGTTTGCTTAAATTTATTACATGAAACCATAAGATATCTGGAAAAATTTGATAATATTAATGTTTGTTATATATTTTCAAATTGCTTTAAATAAAGACTTCCCTTCATTTTCTCTATTGAGTTATTTTCTTCATACTTCCCTTAGGATGGTCAAATATTTTAAAAGGATTTTTAAACCCTTTCATTTTTGGAACCTTCCCTCCAGACTGTGGTAAATAAATTTTTTAAATATTTTATTTATTCTTGAGAGAAAGGGAGAAGGAGAGAGAGGGAGAGAGAAGATGAGAGTGTGAGAGCGCACGCATAAGCGAGGAGGGGCAGAACGAGAGAGGGACACAGAATCTGAAGCAGTCTCCAAAATCTGAACGCAGGGCTCAAACTCATAAGCCTTGAGATCATGTCCCTAGACAAAGTCAGACGCTTGACCTCCTGAGCCACACAGGCGCCCCTAGAATGTGGTATATAAATGAATAAATTTAAGGTTTTGTCATGTTTTCTCCAGCAGCTTTACACAGTGACATTTAACTCCATATGTATTTGCAAGGTCACCCTGTTCTAAAAAAAAAATTATTAATGTGAGGATAGATTCATATGTAACATACAATATAGAGGCTCTGGCATACAGGAAGGAGAGTGCCTGAGTGGATGAATAAGGATAAACTACAATATATGATAGGAAATGACCTCCAAATCTTAGTGACTTTTATAAAATGATTTATTTCTCACTCAGGCTACATGTTTATTGTGGAAGGTTCTAGAAGTTCCGGTTATTGTCTCATTCTATGTCTAGGCTGTTGAACTAGCCACCACTGTAAATGTTGCCTTTTACATACCATGGAAAAAGGAGATCTTTGGAGGTCCTCATCCCAGTAATAAATGCCCTGACCTGTGAGAGACTGATTTCATCTTCTATCACAATTTATTGACTAGATCTATCATATTCTCAAAAGATTTAGTGTACCTCAGTTCTTTTAATTAACTGAGATTTCCTGCTTACCTCCTCCCTCCCTTTTAATGGACTCTGATTTATGCCTCACAATGTACTGGTCACTGTGGTTGAAAAAGAGTAAGATCTCTTTGAAAATAAAAGAGTCATTTGAAATGACAAGTTCTGTTTTTAGGGATGTGCTCTGTTCCTGACTTAAAGTCCTTGAGCTATATATATCTAAATTAACTTGACTAAATTTCTGGGAACATTAATATATTTGAAAGTACTTATTTCTGTTACATTAAAGTTTGGCAAGTTGCATTATCTTTAGATTACTCAGCAAACACATTTACAAAGTTGCCCTGAACTGTTTGTGCTAAGGTATTCTGCCAGCATTTGTTTATGGCTAGTTTTTTTTATTTTTTTTTATTTTTTTTATTTTTTTATTTTATTTCTAGGAGAGAGAGAGAGAGAGACAGCGTGAGCAGGGGAGGGTCAGAGAGAGAGAGGGAGTCACAGACTGAAACAGGCTCCAGGCTCTGAGCTGGCAGTCAGCACAGAGCCCGACGCGGGGCTCGAACCCACGAACCGCGAGATCATGACCTAAGCGAAAGTCGGACGCTTAACCGACTAAGCCACCCAGGCGCCCCTGTTTATGGCTAGTTTTAATCTGATAGCATACTTTCTCATATGCAGTTTGACATCCTTTTCATTTTTGTAAGAACTGGGAATGGCAAAGTACAAACAAAACAAAACCTGTAGGACTTATTTTCTAAAAAAACAACATATTTATGTTTGAGGAAAAAATAGTTACTTGCAGATTATTAGCTTTTCATGTCATATTTTAATTCTTGGCATGTTGAAATCCAGAATTTAGATATTACTGACAATAGCTAAATTATCTCAGATGAACTAAGTCCCATGTTAACTAGCCAAGTACTTAGTATGCATCCACTTTTTTCTGGGGTCTACTGTTCTCCCCTTTATTAGCTTGTCCTTTATTTGTTCATTTATCTATGCATTCACTCACAGTTTCTTTAAATAAATATTTATTGAGAGCCTATTCTGAAGATACAAAGGTGAAAGAGATAGGCCTGGAAGATAGAATTCCAGATTAGGAGACACTGACATGATCTTGTCAATGTAATAGATTTAAGAATTCTATCTTATAATTTACATTAGAGAATTTTTTATTTGGATTGTGGCCATTGAGATCAAATATTTAGGATGCATGAAATCTTGTGTCCCTAATTTATATGGAGTTTAGCTTGCATGCTCAATTGACACTGTTCTATATATATATATAACTTATGTCTTTGGCTAATTGTACCACCGAGCCCCAGCTACCAGTGCTGAGCAGGGACTCTGAGAGGCAGTTGGACAGTAAAGAATAAAGTACATTAATATTCAAAGAATCCATTCCCAAACATCCCACATTAACCACACATCAGGCAAATGAACTCTAGTGATTCATGTTTTGGTATATGTACTTTCACACTTTCATTCTGTGGCATGAAGGTTGTGGAGCTCAAAATTAAGAGCAAAGAAAAGCTGATAATTAAAAGATTTGATTTAATAAATGTTTTCTCTTAATCCTGAAATCCGAAATGGGACTTTCAAGTATGTAAAAATGTTACTGGCTTTTGGAGAGTTAAAATAGTGATCTCAGCTTTTGGGTTTAACTAATTGTCAATGGAATTAAAGGTAATGTCATTTCATGCTACAAGGGCATTTAATGAGAAAAAGGAGCCATTAATATTTGTAAGGAAATGGAGCCACACAAATCATTCTTCTCAATCCTCATAAATTTTAAGAAGGGAAATCAAAAGTATCACTCATTAAAAATTGAATTACATTTGTTGATAACTAGTGTATTAATTTTAGATTAATGGCTCTAATCTATAATGCCTTTATTGATTTTTCTAGTTATTAATGATATTTTTCCTATCAATGTCCTTTGAAGATGTATCATATATATGGCACCCACTACTTAGTTATTTGAATAGGTCTCATTTTACCTATTAGACTTCATTCATTTAAATGGAAGAAGCTAGGACACCTGGGTGGCTTAGTTGGTTAAGTGTCTGACTTCGGCTTAGGTCATGATCTCATGTTCGTGAGTTTGAGCCCCACTCCAGGCTCCATGCTGACAGCTCAGAGCCTGGAACCTGCTTTGGATTATGTGTCTTCCTCTCTCTTTGCTCCTCTCCCTCCTCATGCTCTATTTCTCTGTGTCTCTCGAAAGTAAATGTTTAAACAATATTAGATGGAAGAAGCTTTTTATATTATTAGCATTTCTTACAACATTTAGTATAATGCTTGGCATATAATAAATATGTGTGAAATATAGGTATGGTATAATTGTTGTCTAGTTTGTGCCATATGCTCATATAGAAATAGACTAAGGTCTTTAGTACAATTGTTGTATGTGACTTGCTTGTGCACATTTCTTGGCATTTTAATTTATTATACAAACATACACATGTTTTATGATTAACTCTTTGGTGTAGCTCTGGTTTTTGATATGCCAGTATGACATTGTTCCAATAGAAACAACTCATTTTAGGATAGTTAGGCTTATGGGATGGTTTCCAGGATTATATTACTACAGTAGTTATGGACTGGCTATACAGAGAAGACAACTAATAGTCAATTATTGGCAATATTTTTTGAGCACAAATTTAAAAATATGGTCAAATCTGCCTAGGTTGGTATTTTAAAACTCCATATTTTATCTAGTCCAATTCACTTCATTACTTATAAACTTGCAGATTCAGAAATTTCTTTAAAGNGCAAAAAGCAGAATTGGATAAAATATTCCATTCATTTTTTTTTTATGTCTAGCTTTGGGGATGAGTCATTTTCATTTTAGAATCTGTCACAATTTATATGTTTGATGCACAAAACTATGAATAGCTTATTCATAGAGTTAACTTCATCTAAAATGACTTGCAGACCCATTTGAGTAAGTAAATAAAATTGCAGTATCATAATTATTAACATTTCTCTTCATACAGTTCACATGAGATGTACATAGCACTTAATATTTTCCTGTGCAAATTTTTCATTAAATGTCAGTCCAGTAGGACTGCTAGCAAAATATCCCAAATTGGGTAGCTTGTAAATGACAGAAATTTATTTCTCACAGTTCTGGAGAAGTCACAGTATCTTGCAAGTCCAAGATAAAGATGCCAGCATTGTTTCTGGCTTATAACTACCACCTTATTGATGTGTCATACATGGTGGAAGGGACTAGGGAGCTCTATAGAGTCTCTTTTATATGGACAATCATCCCATTCTGGAGAGCTCTACCCTTTGGACTTAAGCACCTCCCAAAGGCCCCATGTCTAAATACCATCATTTCAACATATGAGTTTTAGGGGGACAGAAACATTCAGAACATAGCAATAAAAGATCATATTTTAAAAGTAGCAGTATTAAATAATTTATATTAAAAGCTTTATTGAGAACAACATATATTTCATTCTTTATCAAGAAAATAATTGAGAAGGACAGTAGCATAAGGCAATTAAAGATTTTTTTATTTAACCATACTACACCTAGAATAATCGTAAAACAGCTTATGTATCCTCTAAATATAAGAAATTGGAAAATTATTTACCTTTTATTCTTGGGGTTAGAATGCAGAAATGACTTTTATTTTTAATTGGATCAAGTTATTTCAATTTTCTGTGAGACAAAACTATTTTATGCCTTATTTAGGTAACCCCATGGGCTGGTGTATTTTTTATAGCATGAGAGAGAATATTTATTGATTCATAATCCATGACAAATCTCTGACCATCTGAACAGCTGCACAATCTGTAACAGAGAATTGACCTTGCATAAAATAATTACCTTTTCTGAGGAAATAGTCATTGGAATTTGAAGCTTTTGCATTATTCTCGTTAAAGAATAAAGAAAAATTTTTCTTCAAGTTATTCTGTTAGTTTAAAATTTAAATGTGACTATTAATTTTAGTAAATGAAATAAAACGTTCTGACTTCTAAAGTCAAGAGATATATTATTATGGTAGAAATATGCCTAATATTAGGCATTATGGTCAGTTTATATAAAAAAATATTTTAACATGTTAATATTATGTTGAAATTTTAAATTAATTTAAAGATTGAGACAGACTTTTACAATTGTCTCAGAAACCATATTTGCAATGTTAGGATACAAAAGTGTGATTTTCAGATGAGTTGTGCATATGTATTTCACACTTTTGCTATGTGATGATGTCTTTGTTTAAATTCATCACTTCTAAATTAGAGTGGCTGTCATTTTATCACTATTATAATTTAAAGCAGCAATCATTTCATTTCACTGCTACATTTTGCTCTAAAATGTCTTCTTTGTTTATATCTTTTATTGTTCTTAGCTTGTTATATCCATCCATATATATATATATGAATCAGACCTTTAATCAGACATCAAGAGGCGCAGGTGAAGCAGGTAGAGATTTGAATACCTTCCCAGCTCCCCATGAAGCAGGTAGAGATTTGAATACCTTCCCAGCTCCCCGTGTGTCCTTCCTTTTATCTTATTGGTCCTGGCTCAGATTGTTGGATGAGTTTTGAAGTGTTATGTGTGTCCAATCATCTCATTTACACAGAAAGAGTCATCTCAGTACAAAACCTCTCCGTTTTTCCCCCTATGACTGTAGTCACCATACTGTACATTACATCCCCAGAACTTATTTTTCTTATAACTGGAAGTTTTTACCACATGAAACCTCTCAATTTCATACACAAATGTGTAGATTACATGGACATTTTCCATGGGGCCATATTCCATAAATCTCTATTCTAGCTCTATTTTTCATAAGCAATCATAATTAGACATATTCTGTGAAAAGCAATTGATAGAGAAGCTGTCCTACTAGTGAAAACCACTTAATTTGCCAGTTGTTTGTTTGTAGGAGTTCTGCCATCAGTATGTTTACAAGGAAATTATATTGAGTCAGCTGCCTTCTTACTTGACAGAAAGCATACTCCTGTTTCCTCCTATCACAGGGAAAGTGGATCACACTTAACTCAAGCACTGAGTATGAACTTTAAATATTGTCCTCAAACTATCCATCTTGTCTTTGACACTCCCAATACATTTGTATTTCTACCCATCAGTCCTTCATTTCCTTTGATCTTGGACATATGTGCCTTCATTCTTTCAAAGCAGTCTTTTCTACTAATCTTGAGTTCTACTCCTCACCTCCTGTAGAACAGCACCTCATCAGTTTTCTTCTTCTTTTTTCACCTCTGGTTTCCTCTCTAGTTCTTCATTAGTGTCAGTTTACTGTATCATCAAGTTTCCATCCTTGAAGAAAACAAACAAAAAATAATTTTTTCCTATGCCATACTTGATCCAAAAGTTCTCCATCTTGACTCGTTTTCCCTACAAGTCAGCTAGTTTCGAAAGAACAGCCTTTTCTTGCCCTATTAATTTTCCCAACTTTCCATGAACTCTTCAGTTTCATATATTCTAGCTCGTGTTACATACAGGATGTTTCTCAACATTGCAACTAATGACATTTTGTCCTGGGGAGTTCTTTATTTGTGTGTGGGAGTGTCTTTTGCAGTGTATGTTTAACAACATCTCTGACTCCTACCCATTAAATGCCGGTAGAAACCTCAAGTTTTGACAACTAAAAATATCTCCAGGCATTGCCAAATATGTCCTTGCAGACAAAAAATGACTTTACCAATTTTCATATTCTTTTTAAGTCTTCAACGTTCTTAACTTCTCTTCAATTTCTTACACTATTGAAGACTTGAGATGTTAACTTTCCTCTCTTTCTTTCCTCCTCTTTTTCTCCTTATGGGCTTTTTAGCAGCTGCTTCTTCAAATCTACATTTTATACAGAGCTACTACTTGCATTTGGTCTATGATGCTCTTGTCTTTATTTTTCATCTGTCCTATCTGAAAACTTAAGATCTAGGTGAAGTCACTTGTGGATTCCAAACGACAGGCTGGGAATCTCTATTATATCAGAAATCTGACATCATCAGTAAACATTGAATAACATAATATGTTAGAGTTATGGAAATAGAATGAAGGTTTATGAAAGGTCTCTTTGCATAAGGAGAATAGCAGAAACTCTGAGGACTGAAACTTTGGAGTAGATATAGAGAAATATGCAGTAAATTGGTATTTGCCCTAATATTTAATGGCTCCTCTTCCTTTGTTCTCTGCTATTTATGTTACTATCCTGTTTTGATATACATATATTTCAGCCTCCCTTTAATATTCCAGTAATTCTCAAACTCCCTTCTGTTTCTAAAGTCACATTAGAGAAGCAGCAATTACATCACTTAAAATAGAAACTCCTCATTAGGGATAGTGTAATGTACTGCAATAGTAAATTCTACCTTCATGGCTATCACCTTTATTTTTGTTTTTGTCTTCCAAGTTCTTTTTTAAGTTCTTAATTTAAGTTAACATACAATGTTATATTAGTTCCAGGCGTACATATAGTGATTCAGCAATTCCACATATTATCCGTTGCTCATCACAATAAATGCACTCCTTGGTCCCCATCATCTATTTAACCCATCCTCCCATCTGTCTCTCCTCTGTTAACTACCAATTTGTTCTTTATAACTAAGGATCTGTTTCCTGATTTCCCTCTCTTTCTCCTTTTCCCACTTTGCTCATTTATTTTTTAAATTCTGTTTATGAGTGAAATTGTATAGTATTTGTCTTTCTCTGACTTATATTGGTTACCATTATACTCTTTAGCTCCATCTGTCTTGCTGCAAATGACAATATTTCATTCTTTTATTACCCAATTATCTATTTCATTTTTTTTATCTACATATTCTTTATCCATTATTTAGTCAATGGACACTTGGGCTACTAACATATCTTGGCTACTAAACAATGCTGCTATAAATGTTGATGTACATGTATCACTTTGAATTAGTGTTTTTGTATTTTTTGGTAAATACCCAGTAGTGCAATTGCTGGGTTATAGGGTAGCTCTATTTTTAACTTTTGAGGAACTTCTATAGTGTATTCCCCAGTGGCTGTACCAGTTTGCATTCCCACCAATAGTGCAAGAAGGTTTCTTTTCCTCCACATCCTTGCCAACACCTGTTTTGTGTGTGTGTGTGTTTGTGTGTGTGTGTGTGTGTGTGTGTGTGTGTATTGTTGATTTTAGCCATTCTGACAGATGTGAAGTGATATCTCATTGTAGTTTTTGATTTGCATTTCCCTGATGATAGGCAATCGTGAAAATCTTTTCATGTCTGTTTGCCATCTCTGTGTCTTCTTTGGAGAAATGTTCATTCATGTCATCCGCCTAATTTTTAAATTTTTTTTTTTTAATGTTTTATTTATTTCTAGGGGAGAGAGAGAGAGAGAGAGAGCGTGAACAGGGGAGGGTCAGAGAGAGAGGGAGTCAAAGACTGAAACAGGCTCCAGGCTCTGAGCCGGCAGTCAGCACAGAGCCCGACGCGGGGCTTGAACCTACGAACCGCGAGATCATGACCTAAGCGAAAGTCGGACGCCCAACCGACTAAGCCACCCAGGCGCCCCACATCCGCCTAATTTTTAAATTGGATTATTTTTTGAGTTTTGAGTTTTATTAGTTATTTATATATATTTTGGATACTAATCCTTTATTAGATATGTCTTTTGCAAATATCTTCTTCCATTTGCTTTTAGTTTTATTGATTTCCTTGCTGTGCAAAACTTTTTTATTTTGATGTAGTCTCAATAGTTAATTTTTGCTTTTGTTTCCATTGCCTTAGGAGACAATATCTAGAAAAACATTGCTGCAACCAATGCCAAAGATGTTACTGCCTGTCTTCTCTTCTGGGATTTTTATGGTTGTAGGTCTCACATTTAGGTCTTCTATCCATTTTGAATTTATTTTTCTGTATGATGTAAGGAAGTGGCCTAGTTTCATTCTTTAAATGTTGCTACCCAGTTTTCCCAACACAATGTGTCAAAGATCCTGTGCTTTTCTCATTGCATATTCTTTCCTTCTTAGGAAATAAAATAACATACAATTCTCTAAAATAAAATTTAAAAAAATTAAAATAAAAAATTCAAGTTCTTTATATATTAATACTTTGTAAGAGTAATCTTGTATTTACCTGGTTTCTGATTTGCTTATTTTTTGAATTGCATGCATTTTTCAAAATCACTTTATGTTACTTAGAAAAATTAATAGAGAAGTGAATTTAAAATTCCCATATTTTATTATAATTGTGTCACACTTTAATTAGATGGTTTACTGGACCTAGTTATTTCTTGATTATGAAATTAATTAAAATTTATCTTTTAGATGCTGTCTTGACTATTTACAAAGACTTTTAATTTGCATCCTTTGTTTTCTTAATTAAAAAGAAGTTTAACCATTATGGATATCTATGTGAACCCTTATATTACTAATCACATCATAATTTGATAATTTACTACTTAAAAAGTTTCTTCTATTAAATTGTAAGATAATGTTATCCAAAATAGTAATAGGCAATGACATCAAAGACAAAAATATTATGTTGAAGAAAATAGTGATTTATAGAGTAACTTATTTACTTTAGAATAAATTTTGAACTATAGTGTACTTACTAATAGTACTAGTCTATCCTATCATAATTTTAAGATTTCTAAACTTTTGTGAGCGAAAACTTGGTAAAACACTGAAGTTTTGATCTTCTCTTTCTTAGTTCTTTCTTCATTCTTTTGGAAGAATACACCCACTACTAAGGTTTTTAGCTTGAATATTTAGACTATTTGATTTGAGGGAGGTGACCAGCTGTCAGATAATTCATATCATGAATTAGGAACTAGTTGGGATGAGACAGCATATCTCAGCATGCTGTTGCCTTCAGTAGATTTATGTTACAAAGAAATGCAGATACATTAATACAAGTAGTGCTTTTCAGTGAAAAGAAGATCAGCCACCTAGCTACGGCTCATGAATCACAGTGATTCCCTTTCTTTTATTTTTTAATAATAATAATAGTATATGGAAACTATTGCTGAGCCAAGTGGGTACCAGAGTACACTGCTATTAAAGATTTAACTTGACCCAGCAGTCCACTGGAAGTTGCTATAGCTGAGAAAAAAGAAATGAAGCAGAGATGCTGGGTTTACATTTAGAAAAACAGAAAGGAACTATTAATGCATGCCTTTTTCCAATAGCATTCATCTCTCTAGGAAGTCCTACATAACAAAAGGGACTTGGGACACCATTAAGTTTTATGAAGTGATACTATGATCTCTTGAAGGGAACTTACTGTTCCACAGCTGGAAGTCTGTAAGGTCTGTTAACTAAAGAAGTTCAAGGATAAAACTCTGTTGTTCAGTAGATAGATTGTTTTGTGTGTTTTGACTCAGTGCAGTGGGGTTGAACATAACAGTGCTAAAGCCTTCAGCTTTTTGTGATTCTTTCCTAGTTGTTATCAGTAGACATTTAGGTATTTTAAGGAAATCAGAACAATTGGCCCATACAAATGATTTTTACAGAAATTGATTTTTGTTCTCATAAAACGACAACATAAAATAAAGTGATTTCACAATTTTGACACTGTTGCTTTGCTGAAACTTCCTGTATTTACAGAAGAATAAGAATTCTTTCACAATAAAATAGCAAATTATTCTGGTTCAATAAGCAAGTCTATTAAGCAATAGACAAAATCTTCTTTAAAAATATTTTTTTGAAAAAGAAAACAAGATTGCATAATAAAAATCACAGTAGAATTACTTTGGATACACCAGCTTAAACTGAAGAAAAATTCAGAAGATAATTACATTAAATGCACTTAAGAGCCACCCATTGTGAATTTTCAGTTGAGCTCAGTACTAGCTGTATGTCCAGGACAAGTGTCAGGTATTCTTTTTGAAGGGGACAAGGATGGCAAAGTGAGCAGGAAGAGGAGGTTTCTTTATGGCAACTGAATTATGTGATATTGAAAAAGAAAGTATTGCTTTAAAAAAAAACCTAGATTTTCTGTTCATGAAATTCTTACCTTTCAAAAAAAATATGGGTTCCTTACTTGCAAAGACACCTACCTAGAATAGGTTAAGAAATAGCTAGTTCTGGAATCCTGACTATTACAGATGTTAAATAATGTATCAAACAGTGAGCAGTCCACTAACAACTCTGAAAAATATAAGTGAAGGGATGTAATTGGCTTTTAATTATTGGTGAGGTAGCACAAATATTTAAATAAGATTAATCCACATTATTTATTCAGTGAAGAATATTAAGACTCTTTTGAGTCAGAAACTGTGCTAGTCATTATGTGCAGAAAGGTAAAGCTTTTTTTCTTACTTTATAAGGTAATATCATATCTTTTCTTCAAGTCATCTCTTCACAAACTGCCATATCCACAAAATAGAACTTATAAGAAGTAGAATTCAGAGAAGAATGAATTGTCTTCCTCTCTGTAGTTTTCTTCTGCCTTCCTATTTTTTTCTCATTTTGTAGCTTTAACTCATTTCTCAAAATAACAATAAAGCATGAACCAACTGAACACAGTTCAGGTGATATTAATACTATCGTATTCAGGAAAGCAAGTAAACAATATTGTTTCTACTCTTCTGTCATGTGAATCTTTTACTTAATAACAACAAAGAAAGATACCTAAATTTACTTTGGAACTAGATAGCACCAGCATCACTTTGGTCATACATATCACTTTACATTTATTAAATACATTTCATTTTTATTTTATAATAAATTTATATTTACAAGAAAGTTAGAAGAGGTAATAAAAACTACCATATAGACCTAAAAATTTTTAATGTTTTCTTTTGAGAGAGAGAGAGAGAGAGGTGAGAGAGAGAGAAGTGAGAGAGAGAGAGATAGCATGAGCTGGGGAGGAACAGGAAAAAAGAGGGAGACACAGAATCTGAAGCAGGCTTCAAGCTCTGAGCTGTCAGCACAGAGCCTGATGTGGGGCTCGAACCCATGAACTGTGACATCATGCTCTGAGCCAAAGTCTGATGCTTAACCGACTGAGCCACCCAGGCACCCCCCCAAAATATACTTTATAATGATTTATCAATTGTTGACCTTTAACACAATTTTTTTCTTTCTCCTTCTCTCACTGTGATACATACATACAAATACATATTTATTTATATGGATTTATTTATATTCTTTAAGCATGTGAGATTTAGTTGTGCACATCATGATCCTTTACTCCTAAATACTTTAGCATACATTGTCTAAAAACAGAGGTATTCTCTTACATTACACTGTTAGGTGTCAAAATCAGGAAATTTAATCTTGATACAAAATGTTAATATCTAACATAACTCTATATTCAACTTTTCTAATGTTTCACTTTTTTAAAAATCCAGGCTCCAATCCAGAATTATGTGGTATGTTTAGTTATCATGTCTCCTTAGTCTCTCTTAATCTGAAAGAGTTCCTCACTATTCTTTATCTCACCTGACAATAACACTCATAATATTTATTTTGTAGAATGCTTTTCAAGTCATGGTTTTCTGGTATTTCATTATTAAGCAATTTTTAGAAGGAAAACTACTTGTATGATACTGTTTTCTTAGTGGGTCACATTAGGAGGTTCATAATGTCAGTTTGTTTCATTACTAGTGATGTTACCTTTGATAACTTGGTAAAGGTGAAGTTTACTAGACTTTATCACTATAAAATTATTATTATTCCCTTGTTCATAAGTAATTTTTTGGAGAGATACTCTGAAGCTATGTGAATATCTTGTTTCTCATCAACTTTTATCCAGATACTTGCACAATAGTAATTTTATAACACATTATCCCTTCTGTATTTATTAGTTGGCGTTCTTCTTTAGGAAAGTCCTTTCCCTTTTCCTATATTTAGATAAGTATGCATGTATGTATATGTATAAGTATGACATATCCAAACTGGATCATGGGTTCCTATTTTATTCAATGGATTATGATTCACTATCATCACTATTTGTTTTGATGTTTAAATTATTCCAGATTTGATCTGTGAGAGCCCCTTTAGGTGGCTCATGAATTTCTTTAAAGAATTAACTAATATTTAGTCTTTTTTTTTAATTTTAGAGAGAGAGAATGTGGGAGGATCAGAGAGAAAGGGAGAGAGAGAATCTTTTTAAACACATTTTTATTGTGTATTTATTTTTGAAAGAGGGAGGGGGTAGAGAGAGAGAGGGAAGGAGGGAGGGAGAAACAGAGGGAGACACAGGATCCAAAGCAGACTTCAGGCTGTCAGCACAGAGTCCAGTGTGGGGCTCGAGCCCACAAACTATGTGATCATGACCTGAGCCAGTCAGACATTTAACTGACTGAGCCACCCAGGCACCCGATGAGAGAAAATATTAATCAGCACAGAGCCAGATATGGGACTTGATCTCACAATCCTGAAATCATGACCTTAGCCAAAAGAAAGAGTCGGACACTCCAGGTGTCCAGTGGCTCAGTTGGGTAAGCATCTGACTTGATTTCAGCTCAGGTCAGGCTCTGTGTTGCTTGGCATACTCTCTCTCCCCTTCTCTGCCCCATGTGTGCTCTCTTTCATGCAGTGCATGCCTTATCTGTCTGTCTGTCTCTTAAAAAAAAAAGGAAGAGAGGTAGGGAGGAAACAAAAAGTTGGAGCCTCGACCAAACTGAGCCACCCAGGTACCACTAATTATCATTTATTAATTGATGTTTATGTACTTGATTTTGTTAAGCCCTGAAGATTCAGCAAAAAGATTTAGCAGTGTCTAGGTCACTAGGGGTCCTGGGAATAGCAAAGGCAGATAGATTAAATAAATTAGTAAATAAATTAGGGTAGAGTAGTGGTACAGATGAGACAGATAAATTCTTGAGTTTTCACAAAAGGTTTCATAGGGTAGGTAGTGTTTTAAGATAATAATTGCTGTAAAACTATAATTTTTAGAAGTTAAAAATGTAACCTTTATATATATGTCAGAGATTTATTCAAATTAATTAGTGGGGAACCAGTGAATATTAAAGCTGTTCAAACAATATTTGAGGAACAGGTTATTTATAGGAATTTTAATAAAGAAATATTAGAATAAGATTGTGTGATTATAAAACTGATTAATGTCTTGCAGGGAAATAAACTCATATTTGAGATTATCTTTTCTACAAAAGCACTTATATATTGGGCATAAATCTGCATATTAACAAGTAACTTCAGGGAGTTTGTGTCCTTGATTAACAGCAAATAACAAAATCAAAAGCAGAACAGTCCCTCGAGAATTAAATAATCCTTCAATATGACATTGACAAGGCATGCAGTCATCCTCTTGGCCTTATTCCTAATATTTGGATAATTTTTTTAATTGTTCTGTTAGATCTCAAATATTTTTCAAAGAATACTGTAACATTAATATTGTATACTATTATAAACATATATTACTATCATATTATATAATTAAGATTTTTATTTATCTCAGAAAAAAGGCTGATCCTATTTTGTTATTATGGGCTCATTATTTACATTTGTTCAATATTAGATGTTAACTGCATGTGGCTCGTTGAGTGTAGAATATTGAGTGAGTACTATGGACAAACGTCATTAAGAAATGTAGGACTAGCTCTTTTAAAAATTTTATTACTTACTTTTTTGACCCTGAGGTGAGGAAAGCAAACCTGCCTCTCCGTTAGATTTCACTTGTAGTAACTATAAATTTGGTGCATTCCTTTCTTCTGAGGTCTCCAAAATTTGTTAAGGCCCTTCCAGAAAGTAACTGTATTTAAGAATTAATTCTTTCTATAAGACTCTGAAATGATATATTTTGAGAACCTGATTTCTGTCTTACCCATATCCAGATCTCAAAGAGTTGCTCTCCTTTTTAGTGGACACACAATTTTAATTAATTTAAGCTCCCAACTAGACAGACCGCAATGACAAAAAATGCTAATAAATCAGATTCTCTGTTGTCCTTTATCCAGTAGAGATCACATCTCCATCATCAACCCAATGGAGATGGTTAAATAATTAGATCATTAAATTAGATACCCCACAAGTAAAGATGTGATATATTGATCATGTAAAGTCACACTCACATCTACACAAGTACTTCCTTGACCATGTGGTTTAAGCTGGTTTAGGTCTACTGCTTACTAGTCCCTTACTTGGCTATGGAAAGGAACACAGCTGAAGCAATACCTAACGTAGGATACTTTTTCAACTATAGAGTTGAATCTGGCTTAGTGATTTCAAACCAGATAGACTCAACAGTCTTGAGGCTTGATTGTGAAAAGGAACACAGCCCTATCCAGGAATTAGAAATAAGAAATATATAGAATAACAGAATTTGTTGGAAGCAAAGACAAACAAAATGAAGCAATATAACCAACCAATGAAATAAGCAAACAGAAAAACCCTAAATTTGTATAAAACCGGAGGAAATAGAAAAACAGAAACTGAGCAAAGGGAAAATACTCTTTCCACTTGGAAATCACTTTGGTATCCAAGAAGAGACTTGCTTAGCTTTAAAATTTTTTTTAATGTTTTATTGATTTCTGAAAGAGAGAAGTGTGAGCAGAGGAGGGTCAGAGAGAGAGGGAGACACAGAATCTGAAACAGGCTCCAGGCTCTGAGCCAGCTGTCAACCCAGAGCCCGATGCAGGGCTCAAACTCACAAGCCTCAAGATCATGACCTGAGCTGAAGTTGAATACTTAATTGACTGAACCACCCAGGCGCCCCAAGACTTGCTTAGCTTTAAACAGACTGTAAAGTGACTTCTCTGGCAATACTCTTTAATTGATTCTGGCTTTGAGTCCACTTGGATATCTCAGTGGGTCATCCAAAATTATAAAGGTATAATTTCAAAAGTTAAAAACATGACCTTATACAGATATAGATTGGGCAAGAGTCAAAGATTTACTCAACTATTTAATAGGAGAAATGACACAATGGTAAATCAGTTAAAAGAGCATTGGGGACTGGGTATTTATAGAAATGTAATAAAATAATGTTAGAATAATACTGCAAAATAGAATACAACATCAGTTACTGTTCTACAGGGCAATAATCCATTATGAGACAAAAGCATTTGTATCTTTATTGAATGCAAATCTACAAGTTACCACGTAACTTCACTTAGTTGGAACCCTTAAATAATAATAATAGTAAATGGCAAAATCAAATAATGGTATAATGTCCCACAGAATTCAGTAATTCTTCGGGGAACATTTTAAACAATGCTTCATTGTATACTCCTCTCTTTGGCCTTCTTTCTAAGGTTAGATAATGGTACTTAACACAACCATTAAGTGAGCTCAAGAGAAGAGCAATTTAGAACTAGAGCAATTCATTAGTAATTGCATTAATGCATAAAGACTTTCTGTAAGACAGGAGTGTTGGAATAAAGGTGAGATCTTACAATAGATAAGGGAAGAGAGACCTAGGCAGAGCTAGCTTGGAGAGCATCAGGCATGTATGCAATAAGAATTTTGTAGGAAGTCAGAATTTTGTAGGACGTTTTAAGCAGAATAGTGGCATGAAAATATATGCACTTTCGTATTATTATTCACCTAAGTTTAAATGGATTGATTGCGTTTAGTAAGTGGCTGTAGGTTATAGTGATGAATAGCTTACATGGAAAAATGGCAGTTTTAAAAATTATTATGTGAATGCAAAATAGAATATTGCTTTTTTGATGATACTTGAGGTAAACTTTTTATATTCCAACTTGGTTGAGAGACTTTGCTGCTTTTTTAAACTCTTCTCAGCACTTCATCAACCCTTCATTTTATTCATTCATTTATATTAAGATTTACTTTCGTTTATTTCTTAAAATTGTGAAATTTTATAACCAAAGTTATTTCCCACTAGTGAGTAATTACTGAATAAATACTAGCTTACCAATTAAACCTTTTAAGGAGAATAATGATGGAGATATTCCTAAGAGAAAGAAATGTACAGAGTTATGCGAATTTTGGCTATTTTTCTTTACTTGGCAATTTGTTTACCTTTCTCACATTATGAAGTACATAATTACACTCAGTTATAAAGTACCATAATTTATTAGCTGCTGAAGTCACACAGCCTAATTTACGAACAACTCATTTCCTAAGCAAGCCAATTCCTTCATAGTCACTATCCGAACTGTCAGCCTGTAAAAGGTCCAGATAGCTTTGTACATGGGGTAGTGTGAAAGGTCACACAAGATAATAGGAGGAGTTTATAGAAACAGATAATCTTAGTTATAGGAAGTGGTGAAGGTAGGGATTAATACTCTTATTGAATCCAAATTAGCAGTGTTTTTGGTTTTGGTGTGTGTGTGTGTGTATGTGCACATGTACATGCATGTGTATGCGCTCATTCTAGAATTTGCTACTTTAAAGTGCTTCCTCTCTCTCTCTCTCTCTCTCTCTCTCTGCCTCTCTCTCTCTCTCTCTCTCTTTCTCTTTTGTATTTATTCTTTAATATATGTGGTGGACATGAAGGAACAAGGGACCAGAGATAACAACCTATTTGAGCTGATTGCATGATTCTTCTCTAATCGAAATGATGTGCCATGATGAAGAAAGAAACATAGGCTTCTTAATTGATAGAAAAGGAGGTGCCATTCTAAATCATTTTCTAAACCAATTAAGGAAGTGAAGTGAAAGACACCAGACTGGTTAATTAATGATGGGTGGATTAGAAATGAGAAATATAGGGGCACCTGGGTGGCTCAGTTGGTTAAGTATCTGACTTCAGCTCAGGTCACGATCTCGTGGTTTGTGAGTTCGAGCCCTATGTCAGGCTCTGTGCTGACGGCCCAGAGCATGGAGCCTGATTCAGATTCTGTGTCTCCTTCTCTGTCTCTGTGCCCCTCTCCCATTCGTGCTCTCTCTCAAAAATAAATAAGCATTAATTAAAAAAAAAGAAATGAGAAATACAAACAACCATGTGTGAAAATAAGAAAGAAGTAGTGTTTATATATAAGCTTTCAGATCATTATTATTTTCAAGTACTTATTAGGGCATGTTCAGACTTTTTTCTTGAAGCCTAATACAATTTTTATGACTATTTTACCTATAATTTTCAGAAGTAAACTTCTTAAAAAATATTTTCCCTCTCCTTTTTATAACCCTATCAAAGCAAGTATTTATCCCATAAAGCAGTTCATATTCAAGGATAAATTGGAAACTTTATTATATATCATGGTTTACATGATCACTTTTCATGTGGGAAATGTTTTTTCACGTTTCAAACTCTCTCTAAAAGAAAAAAAATATCACTAAGGGCTCTTTGAACTTTTTATTTTCTTCTGAGAGATTTTGTCCCTGACCATAGAAATTTCCACTAAGTGATTATTTTGTGGATTGACTTCATTAATTTATCTGGCAGTTAAGTGTTACTGAATTAGAAGGCCAAAGAGACAATAGTAAAATTATTTGTTTTAATTGTGTAGATTTACTTAAAGATTTCTTCTTAGGATAACTGGATATGTGGAATGGTATTTCAGATTCCAAACTTAGGATTCTATATGTGTCATATAAGAAAATGTAAAATGAATAAAAACACTTGTGAACAAATTTAAGTAATTATGTGCTTTCACTGATAGAATATGGCTTAATCTTAACTAGTTTTTATCTCTGTAGGTAGAGTTAATTTGAAATGGTTGGTTTTAAGTAAGAAATGGAAAAGCCTATTAAAGATTTTGAAAAAAAAGTCTGTAAATTTCTTATTGCCTTTATCATTATGCAAGAATTACATCATTCTGGTTCATATCCTTGAGGATATGTGTCTTAGATTTATGTCTTTGAGCACACATTTATGACAAGTAAATTTGGAGGTTACCATTTTTCTGTATAAGATTTATTATAAATACCCTCAGTAATAAATCCTACTTTTGTATTCATTATCAGCAGCTATTACTGATATTTATTAAGAGCCATTTGGGGGCTCCTGGGTGGCTCAATATGTTAAGTGTCCGACTTTAGCTCAGGTCATGATCTCACGGTTCGTGGATTCGAGCCCTGCATTGGGCTCTGTGCTGACTGCTAGCTCAGAGCCGGGAGCCTGCTTCAGATTCTGTGTCTCTCTCTTTCTCTGACCCTCTCCTGCTCACACTGTCCCTCTCTCTCTCTCTCTCTTTCTCAGAAATAAATAAAACATTAAAAATAATTTAAAAAGAGCCATTTGTAGGGGGACTCAAAATCTAAAATCAAAGTAAACACATAATAGATTGTTTATTTATAAAATGCTAGACATGTAATTCTTGGCCCAGAAAATGTGATGAAGTGGAAAGAATAGAAGTTGGAATAAAAAAATTCTTGATATAGGAGATACTATCTCATGTTTCGATATCTGAGCTAAAAGCCTATGCTTTTAGTTCCCATTTCACAAAGTAGTTGTGAAAATTAAACTGGAGTTTAAATTAAACTTGGGGTACTTGTCAAGAAAACTGATAGCAGCCAAGCAATTGCTGATGTTTGTGTATGTGAGAGGAAGACCTTTACAGGGAAGGTTGCTTTCAAGATCTCAAAGCACCACTTCAAGTCAACAATGTTAGCAGAGAATTTCAGCCATGGTAGCCAGCAACTTTGAGTAGCAATGGGCCTTTCAGGGGCTAATCCAGTAGCAAAGGCTATGAGCCAGGGTTCTCTAGTGTAGTAATAATATTACTCTGTTGGTCGTTCAGAGTTTTAAACTGAAAGGTGTGAAGTTAAAATACTAAAGGCAAGGAGGTCCTTGAGACTCCTCTTACCAGAAGACTCTATACCTGGAATATGTAGTGGTCTTTCAGTTCCAACTTATTTTGAGACAGTCTTGTCTGACTTTGCTTATAGCAGAATTAATAAAGTCTAAACACCTGTTCTAACTATTCCAGTGTACCAATGGTCCTCTTGTGGATTATGCCTATGAGTGGTACAGGAAGAAGGAAGCAAGTTTGAGTGGAAGGATAAGTTGTACTGTGATGCAGGCCTTGACTGACCCTGTATTGACTTCTCAGGCTAAGATGGTCCTTCATATTTGTCTGAAATTGATGCAAGGGGAAACATTCCCTGTACTTTTACATTGACCAGTGGTTGTAGGCTGCCCTAAGAAGGGTTTATGATCCACTTTGGCAAGGCAGCAAGGGCTGAGGGTGGAGGCCAAGTCCTGAAGAGGGATTCAGTCTGTTGCCCAAACCCAGCAGCTGGGGGAGTGCATATTTCAGTGTCAGGTATGGGGATCTGGGAGGCATATCATTTTAGCCACCAGAATATCCAATTTAATCTCTGCAAGAAGTGTATAAATTAGACCTTATTATCCACATTTCACATATGAAGAAATTGAGACATTTGGGTAGTAAATAACCGATAAATGAGTTAATACAGTGTTTTTTTTAATTTTTGGGGGGACCCTTTGACATTCTTAAAACCTATTAAGGGCCTGAAAAAGCTTTTGTATTTGTAGGTTATATCAATTACTATTTATCATATTAGTAATTGAAGCAGATACTTGAAAATGTTTTCATTTTCAAATGACAATAGTAAAACTATTATATGTTAAGTAAAATAATTTTATGAAAAAAACTATATTTTCCCTAGATTTAAAAAAAGCAAGGATAGTGGCATGTTTTTATATTTTTGCAAATCTCTTTATTGTTTGGCTTAGTAGAAGACCACTGGGCTCTTAAGTATATTTCTGCATTCACTCTGTTATAATATTTTGCTTTGTGGGAACAGTTTTGATTTTCTATAACATTGGTAGCTTATACTGTATCACTCATTTATTCATAACCTATGAGATTTGGTAACAATACTCTTCACATTTTAAAGATAAAGAAACTGAAGCACAGAAACAGTGAGTAATATTAAGAAACTAGCCGTAAAATGAGGAAGTGTCAGGATGAGTCTGGAAAGCCTGACTCCAGAGCTTGTACTTTTAATCCCTACTTTATAGGAAGAGGGAATGAATGCTTTTGATTTTAGAGCTTGAGTTTTTGGTAGTTAATTTTTGTTTTTCAAACAAATTGTTGCAAATCCCAGTTATTTTTTTTTAACGTTTTATTTATTTCTGAGAGAGAGAGAGACAGCATGAGCAGGGGAGGATCAGAGAGAGAGGGCGACAAAGAATCTGAAGCAGGCTCCAGGCTCTGAGCTGTCAGCACAGAGCCCGATGTGGGGCTTGAACCCACAAACCGTGAGATCATGACCTGAGCCGAAGTCAGTTGCCCCTAGTTAAGTATTTTCTGTTTGACACTGTGAGATTTGGTAAGCAATGATTATTCATTGATACTATACATCCAGATTATCTGATTAACCATTATTTAGAATTTTTCTGGTATTTGAAATATGAAAACTCTAAGGTTCACTTTGACTAGGATACCCTTCTCATGATAATTATATAAGAAAAGTCTCCTTTAGGTTTTAGCTGCTAGCTGTGTCGTCATATTTGGTACATAGTATTTTATAGGCTTTTCTAGAACTTTGTTCCTTTCCTTCATTACCTTATCCTAGTTCATCATTATACATTTATTATTGTTTGATTGACAGTATTCTCTAACACTAGACTATAGACATGATGAAAACGATACCATTTAATAATCGCCACTGTAACCTCAGCAAGAAAAACAATTCCTGGAAATTATGGTATATTCAATAAGTATGTAATGATTGGATGACTTAGTCTTAATGGAACTCTGAATTTTTCTTTATGATATCAGGAGATTAGATTATCTCAAAATACGTGTACATTTTGTTTTTTGATGCTATTTACTTCTTCATAGAGATGCTGGTATACTATTTTCTTTAAAAAATCAGCTTTAACTCTTGTTTATGATGTATTAAGTTTTCTCTATGTTTCTAAGGTCATACAAAGTTCTTAGGATACTGAACATAGCAAAAACCAAAATTTTTGGATGCCATTTAAGCTTCCAGTTACCAGGAATGTAAGCTAATCAATTAAGACAATTTTAACTATGCTTTTCAAGTTATTTCTGATTGGTGTCTCTTTTTCCATTGCTTTTTATCTTCTTTAGGTTTTTCCTTTCTGCTTTTTTTAAAGAAAGTCTGCAATTATGTGAGTTTTGTTTTAAACAACTGTCCAGCTATCTTCATTCTGTTACACCTTACACAGGTAAAACAGGCAAAACATAAAAACATGCCATCTTTTTAGGAAATAAAAATACTGCATTCTGATTAACTGATGAAGGCTTGAAGGTTATTCATTATTTTATCATTAAGCATAGTTTTGAGTCAAGGAATGTTTGTTGAGTTTGGCTTAATTGACTACTTTCTGGCTCTGTACTTTTATTTACACAAGATATAGTGACAGTGTGTTATTTAAAACAGTGATACTATCTGCTTCAACTAATTATTGTTTTTTGTTGTTGTGAACTGTGACAGTGACAAAAGTGATCTCCTATATACCTGTGCTCTTTGCTAAACAAATAGTCCACATGAAGTATACATCTTGTTGTATTTACACCATAACAAAATTCGGGTTTCACCACATAAAACAGTAAAATAAGTTAGTGTAGTGACTTTCAACTTGTAGACTATATGTATATGTATATGTACACACTTTCTGTATGTAGCATACTTTCTGCAGGGAGTCCTGAGTGAAAGCACTGTCTGATGTGCACACATGTGCTTCTCTAGATTTAAAATGTTTGTTGCAATTTTTCATAATACACTATTTATATATTTATGTAGTTCATCACATAATCCTTTAGGAAAGAATAATTTTTTTTTCTTTCTATAGAGCTCCAGACTAGTAACTCCTACTGCCTACCTTCTCCTATTACTCATAAGAAAAACCATGAAGTCATCCTTGTCCATATTCCTCTTCTGAGAACTTTCATTCACAAACGCTTTTGTTTATTTTTTGTAAGACACTCAGAATCTGACCAGTTTTTATCACCTTCATGTTTGGAAACACTGCTGTGATTTCAGCTCACCTTCTTGGCTGGATTATTATTATTTTTGCTACCTTTGTTCTGTCCTTGCTCACCTTTGGTCTGTTTTCTTCATGTTGCTAGAGTAATTCTTAATACTTAAATTGTGTTCTGTCTATTTTAACATTTTCCACTGGTTTCCTACTTACCCAAAGAAAAAGCAAAGGGCTTTTAATGGCGTAAATTTCCCTACATGACCTTGTTCCTTATTTTCACTTTATAATTATTTTCTACTACTGTACCTTTTCCTTACTCTGCTAGCCTCTTTAGACTCCCTGATTTTTCTCTAGCTTTTCAAACAATTTCTCATTTCAGTTTTTTGAGCCTATAATTCCAGCTGCCTAGAATCTTTCCTCCAGATTTTTTCCTGTTATCCTCCTTAATTTCCTTTAGATTTCTGCTTAAATATCACCTTATCTTAGGTCACCCTTGAGCATTCTATATACAGAACTTTTATTATCCCCGTGATCCTCCTTCCCTTATTTTTTCCTCCGTATTACTTACCATTTTACATATTAGGTATTTGTTTACATGTTTATTGTTGGTATCATCCCATACTTAAATAAAAGATCCTTGAGGGCATGGGCAATTTATTTTTAATGAGACCTTTCCAAAGCCTAGTACAGGGTCTTATACCAAGAAGTCTTGGAATACATATTACATGAATGGAAGAAAGAAGAAATGAATGATTGAGATGGTTTGCCAGTTTGTAGTAACTTCCCCTTACCCTTTTAAATGGTTTTATGCCAATGGAGTAAGAACTTGGTAAAACAGACTTTTTCTAAATGAGTAAATTACATATTAATTTCTCTGGTGGTCACACAAAAGAATTACTGCAAGTAGTAGAAGGACTTTTTTATATTAAAATATATTTTTTAATGCATGATTTTAAGGTTCCAACTATATTTGATTATTCTAAAACATTGATTTACATTCATCCTAAAGCACTCAATCAAAGGAAGTTTGGCTTCTTTATTCTTTCCTAGTAAATTTCTTGTGTAACAAAAGAGACTTTTGTTTAAAAAAGAAAAAGTCCTCAGAGAAAGCTGCACTATTACTCAAATTGTTTCTGTCAAATTGAATTTCATTTGTGAATTTGTGGTAGTTTGAAACATTTAGAAATCAGACATTTTGGCATAGTTTATAGATTCAGAGGAAATTATAATTACAGCAGTTATAAAGCAAGGAAAAAAATTTAAAAGCTGTCAAATCAGCTATGGTGCATATTGCATAATTTGTAATTTTGGACTCTCAGTAATTCAACTAATTTAACATGCCAACTTTTCTGTGCTTTACAACTTGGCAATTTAGAGCACTTTAATAGGTTTCTTCTTTTTTATTTCTAACCATTCCCATAAGATTCATGGATGTCTTGGAAATACTAATATTCAGAGTATACTTTCCATTAATTTGCAATTTCATTGTGAACTGTAATATTCATCCATTACAGCCCAGTGGCATTTCTGAAAGTGAACATTCAATTTATCTTGGAACACTGAAAATGTAACCAAATGATTGGACCTGTTTAATAATAAGGTTTTGAATAAATTAACAGTAATGTTTTAATACACATTTTAACATATGACTTGAAAAATGCTCGAGACTTGAATATCAGTAATGAGATTTCATTGTAAAAAGAGTTACGATGTAACATGAGAAATTGTGCTTATTTCCAAATAGAATATAAGTTTGAGAAATGTTACTGTCATTATAGGATTGACAGTTTTATACCTTTTTATGAGGGGGGGAAGATCACTTCATTTAAAAGATTAGCTATAACATCTATTCTTTCACAAGTAAACTTTTAGTGTTTAGTGACCTAGGTAAAGAAACGTTTTACTTTTATCATGGCTATCAGAAAGTTTAGATAATGAATTCAGTTTCTTTCTACCAGTTCTGAAATTGATTTATAATTACACTAAGTAAAGTTAATAAATACTCTTTCATTTGAGAATAATTTATTTGCTCTAAATCTGCTTTAATCATGGAGATTAAATAAGACTGAGAAATAATGGATATGGAAGAAATACAGAGTATCTTATAGAATATTGTGTTATAGAATGCTTAACTTATATGTATAAGCAATAAAGCACCTCTACATCAGTTATCTAGCATTAATTTTAAAACCCAAGGATTTGGTAGAATTGTNACAGAATCCAAAACAGGCTCCAGGCTCTGAGCTAGCTGTCAGCACAGAGCTCTATGTGGGTCTCAAACTGAGCTGTAAGTTCATGACCTGAGCCAAAGTGGGACGCTTACGGACTTGAACCACCCAGGTGCCCCAAATTATTTTCTTTTAAATGCAGATACTGCAAGAACTGAATTTAAGATGGCAGGTGAATGAAAGGGGAGGTTAACCAAAAGAACATTTGATTTTCTGTTTTCTTTTTTTTTTTTTTTTTTAAGACTGAGAAAGATTAACTTTGAATTGAGAACAGGTTAGAACAACTTAATTGATTCAGGAATCTAATACTTTTGTGGAAACAGAATTATTTGATATCATGGCATGTGTGAAACCTCCACACTTGACCTGTTCCTATCACCATGTGAATAGTTTTCAGATCTCCCACTATCTTGTTCTCCATACCTCACTGTTTTCCAGCATGGACTTCGGCCACCTTTACTGCACTGGCGATTATCAGAAGGTGACCTTGCATACCTTTCCTTACGCACAAAAATGGAGACTCTGAAAGTTCAACTCAGTTTGCCACACTGTTTCCCCTATAAAAATCTATGTATGGTTACATTCAACATCACTCCAGTCTTGAAGGAAAGTTTATTAAGAATCTTGTTCACAATTAAAAAAAACAAAAAAGCACAACATTGAATATCCTCTGTTACCCTACATCTCATTTCTCTGTCTTAGCCAGTCACCCTGAAATCTTTCACTTTGTCATCACTTAAGTTTTCAACAGACCCCAGCACACTGTGGAAACTGCTATTGCTAAGGATGCCCATAATTTCCACATTGTCATTATCAATGAACTTTATCATCCTTCACTTTTTTGTTATCTTATATTGTTGATGATTTCCTTATTCATAAAACACTCTTTGGGGGCTCCAGGCCACTGTGTTCCTTATTCTTATTCTCTTGCTCGTTATTTCAGTTTCTCTTGCTAATACTTTTCCTTAACCTGATGTTTCAGGGATATTATTCTGGGATATTTAATGTCTTTTTCCCTGAATTATTTAATTTACTTAACTCTTAGTTGATGACAATAAAATTGTTTTCTTCAGGTTAACCTCTTTAACTGGATGACCCACAGATGTGTTGTCATCCTTAACATATTCAAAATGGACCATCTTCATTATGTTGCAAGTTTTCTCTTCTCCTGTATTCTTTTCAATGTTTTATTTATTTCTGAGAGAGAGAGAGACAGTGTGAGCAGGGGAGAGTCAGAGAGAGGGAGACACAGAATCTGAAGCAGGCTCCAGGCTCTGAGCTAGCTGTCAGCACAGAGCCCTACGCGGGGCTCAAACCCACGAACTGTGAGATCATGGACCTGAGCTGAAGTAGACCACTTAACCAACTGAGCCACCCAGGTGCCCCTCTTCTCCTGTATGTTGGAAGCCCTTATCAGCTCACTTATTAAAGTCATTTTTCCATACCCTTTAAATATCAAGTTTTATTAATACAGCTTCTTAATTAGCAGTTAAAATTGTCTTCTCTCCATTCTCACTGTCATTACCTGAATTCAGATAATGCAATAAATATTACCCAGTGTTTATCACCAGAGTAACTGCATTAGCTTTCAAACTAGACTATTCTTTCGTTTTGGTCTGCTCTAATATATTCTTACATTATTGTCGTAAGAAGTTTGTTTTAAGCATATAAAGTGGGTCATATTAGTTTTTCATAATTTAAAGGCAGTCAAAATAAAATCCAAATTGTTTATTAGACCCTTTAGACCTAATGGTGACCTTCATCTCTGTCATTACTTCTGAATATTTTCCTCTTCACCACATGTATGAAAATCATACCCAGCCAAATTACTTAAGGACATTTTGTTGTGTATTCATATATCCTTCTGCCTAAAATATTCTTGACGTAAAAACAATTTGTCCATTTCATATCATATTTCAAGATTTAGCACATGGGTCTTGTTCTAAGGTATCATGTTCTATGCATGTCCCTTTTATAATTCTTATCACGCTTATTTGTATTTATTTGTATCATCTTTTTTATGGGCTTCTCTCTATAGTATAAATGTAGACACTTTATATTTTTGTCTGCCTTCATGGCAAATCCAGTAACTTCGGCTTAATAAATACTCAATAAACATTTGAGTGAGTATATACATGAACAGTCTAGATATAACCAAATAAGAACAAAGTGGGATAACTTCAAAAGAGAATTTGTGTGTATTAGATGTGCTGATTTATTTTTGAAGAACTTATATTCAATGAGATCACTTTCTCACTGTATATGTAAAATATTGAACATATAAATTTGTTTCCTCAAAAAATTCATTTGCAGAGCTCCAGTCAGAGAATTCATGATTTCTACTTCCAATTGTCTGTATATTTGCCAAAGATAAGAGAAGGGGGGGTTAAAAAAAAAAAAAAAGAAAAGAAGAAAAATAAAACCACATCCTCTCCATTTACTGTCTTTGGCAGTATCAGATGGTTTATTGTCAGAAGCAAATTTCATTTTACTAATGATAATTACCAATGGTAGATTTAAAAGAATTGTGTTTATGTGTAAGCTGCCTTTTAAGAACAGTTAATAGAAATATATGTTTAAAGATGTAATGGTAGAACCACATAGGTTGAAGTCCTTGATTGCCATGTTACCGACAAAGTATTTCCACAGGAGGAACCAAAAGAGATCTTATCTCTCAAACTGTATTGATACCATAGGTATTTTTTGTGGTTTTAATATTTTGGAATTAAAAAAATATCAATTTGTGGTGGCAAATGATAAGTAAAGAATACCTTAACATTTTTTGTTTTGGATGCTGATGCTAATCCTTCCCAATTTGATACTTTATAACACAAATTTTGGATCCTTTTTTCATTATTCTCAAGATGAGATGAGAATAATCTCACCAACTTTTTGGTGACTGTTTGAAAACATACAGTATGAAACTCTTAAGTAAATAGTTTGTAGTACAGAAGATACAATTAATTCTTCTTGGAAGAGTAACTTTCAATCATGTAATAGAAAAAGGACAAGTAAAAACATTTACTGAACCTCACTAAAGATACTGAGTACAGCCATGAACAAAAAACATGGCCCTTAATCTTCCAAACACAACAGCATCATTTCTCTCTTGGATTAATTTAATAGTTTCCCATAGGATCTCTCTATTTTCCTCTGACCATCTTCTAAACCATATTTCAGAGAGACTAACCATTATAAAATAAAAATTTTATTGTATTGCCTCCCCGATTAAACTGTTTCATGGATTAATTATTGTTCTTAGAATCAAGAGCCAAAAAAATTTTTTTTTCTTTTTATTTGTAAGCTATGATGGTCTGAGCCCTATTTGTTTTTGTGGTCTCATTCCATAGTTGTCTCCTTTTTTCTTCCTGTTTAATCACACTTTCCTTTATATACTTTCTTACGCTAGAAGACCTTTATACATGCTGCTCTTCCTGTAGGGCATGCTCATAATGAGGTTAAAAAAACAATACAAAGAACAAACATCACTTAAACCAATCATGATAAAATGTTATATAAAGAATGCTTTGTAAAATTTGTAGAAATGTTATGCCTTAACGGAGGAATTTAATGAATATATAAATAAGCACAGTATGATCATAAAGTATATTTAAAATTATATACGTGTAGTTTGCAGGTTTAAACAAACAAATAAGCAATGTGCATGTGCCTAAAATCTAATCCAGATTTTATACAGTTTAGTCAGTTACACATTTCATATAACCATGCATATGTCTCCTCTTTATTCACAATGATAAAATTATGAAAATTTGTACTCATTTTGTTTTAAGGCATTTTCTATAATTATGTGATATATCAATAGTAGTTAGGTTAAGTGTCAGTAAAAGCTTAGATTACACTCATCATAATTCCACTTAAAATCAACATTGAATACTAAACCTGAAAGCTTTTTAAAAAACAGCAAATGCTTTGCTATTATCAAGTAATGTTTCATTTTTAATATGTCTAAATTCGAAAAGGGCTTTGAAGTGCTTCATGATATTTTATTTGAAAGCATCGAAATGGTCATGATTTAGTGTTACTCAAAACAGTGTGTGTGTGTGCGCGCGCGCGCGCATGCATGTGTGCGCGCGTGCCTATGTGTCTATAGCCTGCCTTAGAAATAATGCATTATCATGCTTGCATGCATGTAAATACAAGTTATGCTAGAAAACATCAATCTTCTTTCTAGCTTAACCTGTTAATGAAAAATGAGAAATATTGTAATTTTTACATTTATTGTTTATAACATTGCATCTTATTAATAAAAAAACAGTATTATAAATGATTAGCAACACCAAAAATAATTGCATAAATTTTTTCCAAGTAGCTTTTAATTCAGGCTATAGTATGTAATATAATTACTTAAATAAAAAGGAGTAAAAGTTTTAACATTGATCAGATTTCATAGGAAAATTTGTATGTCTTATAAAAGTAAATATTAAGCTGTTTTTATCTTTAGGTATTTATTTTTTTTCTTCCCAGAAAACTATATTCTTTTTGAAAAATTTAGATTTATGGTAAAGGACAGATTTAATTTTGTTTGTATGTTTATCTCTTAACTTTTTATTTATTTTTTTAACTTAATGATTATTATTCTATAATGTATTTATAGAAGCGCTATTAAGGATAATTGGAATAAACAAAAGCAATAATAGAACATACTTACCTAGAACTTTTTCTTGTTTACTAGCCTACAAACTTGAGATAATTAATTTCTTTTTGAGAAACTGAATATTATATAATTTAAAAAATATTCAATGATAAAATCTTTTTCTAAATATATCTTGATGAGTAGAATAGAATAAGCTTTTAAGTGTTCCTTATGGGGACAATGAGATTATTGCATTAATTTCCTAACTTGTGCTTTTGTTTAAGTCTTTTTCTCTACAAACTACTTTGTAAATCACTGCCG